>NC_137051.1:41324725-41364725 GCF_032717465.1 Coenobita brevimanus | reverse complement strand
AAACTGAAAGTCACAAAAAGAAAATTCCTATACACAAAGCAACATGACAGGTGATACTGATCGCGATTTTTTGTTTTTTACTCGTTGCCTGAAAATAACCCGATGCAAGTCAAGTAGGAGGGTAAAAAAAATGGCTTTGAGTCTCTGCACACAAGATTTAAAATCCCTCAATATTTTGCTATCTTTCCTCAGTTTTCTTTGATAGTTAACACTGCAAGCTGAGAGAGGACCGATGTGTTTCTCTGCTCATAGATGATACTCTGATACACTGGAAGAAAAGCGACGGACATGCCACCGGTGAGAAGCAGACGCAGTGGAAGAGGCTAATTTTTGTCCCTATTGTAGTGGTATGGCAGTGAGGGAGAGGGAGGGAGACGAGGGAGACCGAGACCTGGGTGATGGGACACCGTCGGTAGAACTGCAGTGTACATGAAGAAGAGATGGGAGGCAGTGTACATGAAGAAGAGATGGGAGGCAGTGTACATGAAGAAGAGATGGGAGGCAGTGTACATGAAGAAGAGATGGGAGGCAGTGTACATACATGGAGGGGTGGGAGGCAATGTACATGAAGGAGGTGTGGAAGGAGGTGTACATGAAGGAATGATGGGAGTCAGTGAACGTACATGAGGGAGGAATGGGAGGTGTCGTTTCCGGGGAGGGACAAAAAAGCCAAGATATCTCTGGTAATCGCATCCGCCCGTCACTGGATGTAGAATCAGGCAACAAACACACACACCTTTACCCTCTGATACTGAATGCAGCTGATATATTTCCATCCAGCACTTGTATCATCAGCTGTCATTAACTTCCTAACGGTAGGGACAGCTCTAGTACCGTATTCGAGACAACAGGAGATATTCAGGTGAGAGTGGGTTGTAGAGGCCTAAGAGTTTTAAGAGAAAATGGCGCAACGTGTATTTACTGGTGACAAATACGAGGAAATACGACACAAAATGGTTTAGTGGTTAGAACGTCCTTTTTGGAGTGTTGGCTCCCCGCAGGTTCGATCCCCGAAGAGGTGATTGGTGGTTTTGCAATGACGTACTGGGATCGAGGGAAGCATTCTGGTGATGTATACTTAAATATGCTTCAGTAACCTGCGCCTAGCCTCGAGCCCCTACTCGTCGAAGGAGTGAAATACGAGTGACTGTTACCCCTCACCACTGTAACTATTTAGAGTTTCATGACATAATAATAATAATAATAATGATGATGATGATGATGATTATTACTATTATTATTTGTTATTATTATTCTTTTACAGAAGATGAACAGAAGAAGGAAAAACAAAGTAAAAAAATTTCTATTCACCAGAATACAAATGACCTCCGTCCGTAAAATGTCTGCAACAGTTGAACTTAAAGTGCTGTAGCTTGAAGTTTGGGGGTACACTAATCTGGGAGAGCGAGTTCCAAAGAGACGCAGTTCTGAGAATGAATGAATTTTGATGGGTAGAAGTTCTGCAATACGGCAAGGTGAAAGTCGTCATGAGCGCTACCAGATGCCTGTGTAGTGCGGGGGAAGGCGTGGAGAGGTGGTACAATGGATGCAACTTCATCTGAGTATTTCCCATAAAATTATCTGTACAATAATGCAAGGGAGGCAACATTCCTTCTTACTTGTAGGGGAGGTGGTTCATTTGTAACTACAGGGTTATTCAGTATTCTTATAACTTTGTTCTGAGTTTGTTTAATTGTTCCAGTGCATCTTCTCAACATCCACTCCACAAGGGTGAGCAATATTCGAGCTGATTGAGCATGTGACTCTCTGAAATTACTACTACTATTAGTCATTATTATTATTATTATTATTATTATTATTATTATTAGATTTTTATTTTTATTGCGTATGCTTATCTACTGATCGGAAGTATAATTCATTTGTTTTCTCTTTCTTGTGAATTGTACTCACAATCTTCTCGGACAGACACATGCCTGAAGGTAGTCTAAGTCGGGCGATTATCATTCGGGGACCGAATGATAATCGCCCACCAAAATATGTTGTTGGCTAAGGTTCAAGTTACATCCAAATGTGAAAACAATTCGAAAACTCTACGGATTTCAGTTACTTCGTTACGCAAAAATCCAATCCATATTCAAAAATATATGGCGGCTGACATTCGGTCGTCTTTGATCAAATCCTCACCAAAAGTAATAGATTACTTTACATCCACATAATTACTTTTTAGTGAAAGTTTGGTGAAAAGTCGTCCCCAACTTTTCGAGATACTTGTTGACAGGAACACACACACACACACACACACACACACACACACACACACACACACACACACACACACACACACACACACACACACACACACACACACACACACACACACACACACACACACACACACACACACACACACACACACACACACACACACACACACACACACACACACACACACACACACACACACACACACACACACACACACACACACACACACACACACACACACACACACACACACACACACACACACACACACACACACACACACACACACACACACACACACACACACACACACACACACACACACACACACACACACACACACACACACACACACACACACACACACACACACACACACACACACACACACACACACACACACACACACACACACACACACACACACACACACACACACACACACACACACACACACACACACACACACAACGACAAAAGCTATATCGCCTCGCCTTGCTAAACGCGAGCAATAAAAACTAAAATAAGCATTTGAGGGAGTAGGTCTTGCATTAGAGCCATACACGGCATTGTGACCTGTACACATATTCTCTCTCTCTCTCTCTCTCTCTCTCTCTCTCCACCACCTTTATCCCTTTTCAGTAGATCCATACTCCCTCCCCCCCAACTGTCTCATTGTAATATGGAAACATTATTGTCGTTCAACATCGTAAGACGGTCGCTACAATACAGTACATACCTGGAGCACATACCTACATACACACCATGATGTATGTATGTATGTATGCTGCAGTGGATTTGTCTATGTACACGGTAAATCAATGAAGGTGTGTGTGTGTGTGTGTGTGTGTGTGTGTGTGAGAGAGAGAGAGAGAGAGAGAGAGAGAGAGAGAGAGAGAGAGAGAGAGAGAGAGAGAGAGAGAGAGAGAGAGAGAGATATTTCCCACCTTTTAACAAGAACAGGAAGTCACTTACACGTACCTCCCTCCTCAGGTAAAACTTGTGTAGTCCTTCGAACGTCAAAACAATATTCGCTGACGACACCTGTACACGTGTTGATCGTCCTTGTCTTCCTTCACGTTATGTATTCTCACGATGACTTCCCAACCGACAAGTCTTGGGTTCGATTCCTGAGTCGACTGTGGAATCTTTGCCCTAATCCGTTCGTACCTCAAAAGGATATAAGGACCTGAACTGTAAATCGACGGTTGCGTGCCGCAGTCCGGGTGAATGTCTGCATGCTGTTCCTGTCAGTCTCCCCCGTCAGTCCATATCAACAACTGGTACAGGGACATGGATTGTAATTCGCTGGCTCCGTATCATAATCTGGCGGTATTGTCAGCATTCACTATCCAGTCAGTGTGAGGATACCCTTAGTCAAAAAAAGAAAACACCTTTACAAAAAGAGCAAGGAAAGTGGTAGTGACCGATTCTAGACTGAAAGCATGGTGCCAAAATTCCACTGGAGAATGAGAAAATAGTTTTGTGGATGTACATTCGGTGACAAAGGTTCGCATAATCATTTTCACCTTTTCGTATTGTTTATAAAATATCCAACATGCTTACATGAGTCGGCCTTGTTCACCTAATGGTAGCTTTCCACGCTGCTCGGTCTCTAGTAGCCTCCCTATGTCTTTTTCGGTGTGTCCTTCGCAACCCTATCCCCGATGTTCACGCTGCTCACCTTCCGCACCTAACTGTCATCCTCCATCCTCTCAGAAGTGTTCAAACCACCTCAATCTAATCCTCATATACATTGCAGTCCCATCCTCCCTCTCAACCATTCACTGGTAATCCTCGTCCCCTAGACCTCACATTCAAAGACGCACTACACCTTTTACTCTCAATTTCCTCTTGTGGCTCATTTTCCCAGGCTGAGAAAATGCTTGGTATGTTTCCTTGCCAGCAGATGATACCTTTTTAATATGATGCGTCAGGGAACAAAGTGAGGACGTGCCCTAAATGTGACGCAGACGCAGTGGAATAATAGGGCACTTTTTGTCCCAGACTGTAGCTAGTATGGCAGTGAGGCTGAGGGAGGGAGAAGGGGAGGGGGGAGACCGAGGACGAGATGGAGGGAGGTCGTGGGGAGTACATGAAGGAGAGGTGAAAAATCTCGTAGAAGAAATCTAGTTGCTACGTAGGGACAGAACACCCTAGCGGTTTTCCTCTCTCGTGATCTTGCGTCGGTCAATCTCTCAGAAACTTTAGTCGGTGATATTTGATGGTATACCGCTATGAAAACCATCCAGTAGTTACAATCTATCTACTATTAACTCTTTCATCGTGCGGACAACTCTTGTATTCTATCCCAGCTAACGCCAGACGATTTTATTTAGCATTGTCATAGAAGGCTGAGTGTTAAAACTGTTGCCATTAACCCTCTCATGGTAGGCACAATTCTAGTACTTTATTGAAGCCAATGATCAACGATTTCATTCAGCTGAGAGTGCGAATAAGAGCTTGAGAGTGCGGATAAGAGTCTGAGAGTGCGAATGAGGGTCTGAGAGTGCGAATAAGAGCCTGAGAGTGCGAATAAGAGCCTCAGAATGCGAATAAGAGCCTCAGAATGCGAATAAGAGCCTGGGAGTGTGAATAAGAGCCTCAGAATGCGAATAAGAGCTTGAGAGTGCGAATAAAAGCCTGGGAGTGCATATAAGAGCCTGAGAGTATTAATACTGCCACTATGAAGAGGGAAAGTAAGTGACAGGAACGGAAAAATAAAATGTCCATCATCATAAATACTCGGTAACAAACCACACAATTAAACCTCATCAGTCGGACAGCATTTCAGATTCCATCACTGCTGCTGCCAAATATGCTACTCAGTTTGGGGGGGGGGAAGTATCTTGTAGTCAAAAGGCTTAAAAAAATATATAAATAAAAAGGCTATATTTAACCCCCTCCCCCCGATTCGAAAAATCTCCCCTGATCTGACTGAAATCGTCGAAAAGTTGGAAGCTTGAGAAAAAAAAAAAAAAATCATGGTACAGTACTGAAGGGGTTAGGGAAGCACGTGGTGGGCTAATGGATAGAATGCCCCGGTCGGAGTGCCTACCATGCGTACGTTTGAGCTCCGAGAGGCGAGTGTAAGTTTTTCGATCACGTAATGTCATGAAGGGAATAGGCTGGTCATCTATCCTTAAAAGTACGTCAGCCTTGCCTCGGACCTCTACGCCTCTGAATACTATGTCACTGGTTGCATTTAACACAGAGGATTTACTGATGACGCTATTCGTGGTGTTGATCAGGAAGGTAATCATCTATTCCTTATATTTCTGACGGGGCTTGTACATGCCAAAGGTCTTAACAAATGGTCCCTAATTATAGGAGGTTATGTTTTCACCCCTGTCCGTTTGTTTGTTGGTTGGTTTGTGAGCAAGATAACACAAAAACTTCTGGACGGATTTCCACGAAACTTGGTAGAAGAATGGGCCTTGGCCCAGAATAGTCTCCATTAAATTTTGGTGCGGATCCGGATAAAGGTGCGGATCCAGGGTTTTTTTTTTTTTCACTTTAACATTGCGAGATAGGGCGTTATTCGACATTTTCGTAAATTTTTCAGTGAATATTGCATGGATCTTGATGGAAAAAATCAGGCATATTTAGGATGTTGGTATCTACGAATGTGTACAGTTTGGCGCGGATCCATATAAAATTCCGGATCTAGCGGATTTAAATATGCTTTTATAGGAGGGTTGGGCCTTGGCGGAGGTATGCGCTCTAATGAGTGCCATTCTAGTTATTATTATTATTATTATTATTAATAGTAGTAGTAGTAGTAGTAGCAGTAGTAATAATAGTAGTAGTAGTAGTTGTAGTAGTAATAGTAGTAGTAGTAGTAGTAGTATCCTGACGATCTATTAGTACTTTATTATTATTCTTGCTATGGTGGTGGAGAGGGACGCCTTCTTGCCGTGGCACCGATACAGCCGGGGGGATCCACTACCCGGCTATACAAACAACCCTCATCTTCACCATCCTTTGAAAAGAGTACAGTGGACCAGATGAGGAGGGCAGTCCACCGGGCTCACGTTCAGATGAGCCTGGTGTTGTAATTACTACTACTACTACTACTATTACTACTACTACTACTACTACTACTACCACTGCTACTGCTGCTGCTGCTGCTACTACTACTACTACTACTACTACTACTACTACTACTACTACTACTGCTGCTGCTGCTGCTGCTGCTGCTACTACTACTACTACTGCTACTGTACTTCTACCAACAATACTACTGCCACTATTACTACTGCTACTACTACATACTACTACTGCTACCACCACCACCACTACGACTACTACTTCTGCTACTACTATACTACTACTACTGCTGCTACTACTACTACTACTACTACTACCTCGTCACTACTCCCTTCACTCAACGTGGCTCAGACTTTCGTCCCTTTTCTGCTTAGTTGACAGCTCAGGGGCAAAAAAAGGCCATAATGTGGCACTACATTCGTTCCATAGCACTTCTTCGTGACTAGCATCATATTCTAATGTCAGTCTACGGAAGAGGTGGTAATTGTAGGCCAGTTAGAGGAAAAAAATATATACTACAGGTCCTTGCTATGATGGGGTTGAATTAATCGACCGGTGGTAGCGAAAATATAGAACTTGATTCCTTCTGTCCCATGACGAATTATTCATTACATTTTTGGTGCCTCCCGACGGTGTTTTGCAATTCAGGAGAGCCCCCCCTGTAGTGAAAGAGAAAATGGAGGCAAGACCTAACCCCTCTCGTTCGAAAAAGTATCCAAAGCTGAATGATATCGTCTGTAACCAGCGAGAATGAAATCAAAACTGCGTCACCACAATGAACCATTAATCATCGAGTCCCCTTTTATCGTTATTCTTCTTGCATTTCCTGCTTCTTACTCCGGAAAGTCCTTGTTGTGTGCAGCAGATTCGTTAGTATATGTGCAACTGATTCGTTAGTATATGTGTAGCAGATTCGTTAGTATATGTGCAGCAGATTCGTTAGTATATGTATAGCAGATTCGTTAGTATATGTGCAGCAGATTCGTTATACCCTATTTGATTGACCTGTGTAGCTGAGATGTGTGCGGGACGAGTAGGGTGTGTCTGATTCGTAGCTGCTGATTGGAAGCCGATGATGTAAATCTGTAGTTCTTATTTTAACACACATTTTTATATTGTTAATTTGCCTGCAATATAAGCAACCAGTTTAAATATGAAACAATTTCCTAAGCTAAAGAGGTCAAAGTTAACTTTAATAGTTTACTGCTATCAGAGAAAATTGAAGTTGATTAAAGTTTTATAAAACGATAAGTAACGTTTGAAGTAAATTATCCACCCACGACGTACACCCACGTCCGCATGCTGCACCATAATATCCACCCACGGTGTACACCTATGTCCGCATGTTGCACTACAGTACATGTCTGCATTTAGTTCAATGACTTCATCGGCGGCCAATCAGCAGCTGCGAATCGAACACACCCTATCTGCCCCATACACGTCAGGTGCACAGGTCAAACAGACTATAGTACATGTGCAGCAGATTCTTTATAGTCTATTTGATTGACCTGTGAACCTATGATGTATGGGGCAAGCAGGGTGTGTTTGTTTCGCGGCTGCTGACTGGCCGCCGATGATGTCACTGAAGTATATACATTCATGTATAGTACATGCGGACGTAAGTTTACGCCGTGGGTGGATATTATAGTGCAACATGCGGAAGTAGGTGTACACCGTGGGTGGATGCAGTGAAACATGCGGACGTGGGTGTACACCATGGGTCGATAATTTACGTCAAACATCACTCATCGTTTTACAAAGCTTTTTTAATCAACTTTAATTTTCTTTGATAACAGCAGACTTTTAAAATTAATTTTGACCTCATTAGCTTCTAAAATTAATCCATGTTTAATCTGACTGTTTGGACTGAAGGCACTTAAAAAATATAAATACATATGTGTTAAAATAAGAAGAGGTGTAGATTAGGATCATCGGCGACCAATCAGCATCTGCGATTCAAACGTACCCTACTCGCTCCATGTATCTCAGCTGCACAGGTCAGTCAAATAGAGTATAGTATATGCGTAGCAGATTCTTAAGTATATGTGTAGCAGATTCTTAAGTATATGTGTAGCAGATTCTTAAGTATATGTGTAGCAGATTCTTAAGTATATGTGTAGCAGATTCTTAAGTATATGTGTAGCAGATTCTTAAGTATATGTGTAGCAGATTCTTAAGTATATGTGCAGCAGATTCTTAAGCATATGTGCAGCAGATTCTTAAGCATATGTGCAGCAGATTCTTAAGTATATGTGCAGCAGATTCTTAAGTATATGTGCAGCAGATTCTTTAGTATATGTGCAGCAGATTCTTTAGTATATGTGCAGCAGATTCTTTAATATATGTGCAGCAGATTCTTTAGTATATGTGCAGCAGATTCTTTAGTATATGTGCAGCAGATTCTTTAGTATATGTGCAGCAGATTCTTTAGTATATGTGCAGCAGATTCTTTAGTATATGTGCAGCAGATTCTTTAGTATATGTGCAGCAGATTCTTTAATATATGTGCAGCAGATTCTTTAGTATATGTGCAGCAGATTCGTTTTATTATACTGTAGGCCGATCGTAAGCTCTGCACCCACCTTATCAGACTGTCTAATCCTTTCATCTCGGGTATTAAGACAGAAGTTAATCATTCCTCATTAAAGGATTATCGTGCACTTCGTTTTGTTTTTTCCTACACATCTAACTTGCTACCTCCCGTTCTACGTACCTTTCTGTTTCCCTGCCTACCTACCTACTTACTTACCTCCCTGCTGACTTCCCTATCCACCTACCCCCCTGTCTACCTACCTCCTGCCTATCTACATCCCTATCTATCTGCCTGCCTACTTACTTCCCTGCCTACTTACTTCCCTGCCTCACTACCTACCTCCCTGCATTCCCATCTCCCTGCCTACATCCACCATCTAATGTGGTAGTGACACTGGTACAGTTGGCAGCATATGAACCTGGGACAGCCTTAGTGTGTAGATGAGTCTAGCATTTTGTACACTGACAATCTTGACATAATCACGTTTGTTGGTGGCACTGACATGAAGGAACGGAGGTGTCAAAGATTTATTGCAGAAATTGTAGCTTGACCTTCCCTTCACACAGTCACTGTCCAGGGTTCATGTGTGGCCAGCTGTACATGTTTAAACTGTATGGAAATTGCCAATATCGTAATGGTTGCATCAAAACTCTGATGACGACATAAATTACAATATTTCGGACGCTTTCTTCAATAATGCCAACTTTATGGATATAGGCCAAAAAAATAAAAAATTTGCTCTGTGTTCTTAACCTTTCTGTGACTATTGTGGCCTTGGGGTTGACGTGAGCGTGTCAGCCACAGAGACGAAGGAACACAGTTTGAGAATGTGGCCTGTAGGGCGTAGGCGAACTAGCAACCAGAAAACCCAAATTCTGGGTCAACCGCCCCAGGCTCTCGACTTAGGAAATTTGCCGACGATATTATTTACTTTAGGAAGAATTTTTCAAACTGGAGGGGTCAGATATACGGTAACCTTCTGTTACCAACATCAAAATACCGGAATCTCCAAAGATCCCTTGGAGACAGGAAGTCAAAAAAAAAAAAAAAAAAAAAAAAAAAAAGAGAACCGCATTGCAGGAAGTTTTAAGAAGCCAGAGTTGCGTGCTGAAAAACCTCCATTCTTTACAACGGCGTAAAGATAATGACAGTCCTACCGATAAACACCTGGGTTCTAAGCAGCTTCATACAGTCATCTAGAAAAGTCGTGAAGTCGGTCCTGGCCTACTGCGAACCCCGTCAGTGTAAGGATCGTATTATGAGTGGTTTTGGAGATTTCGTGGAGCGATTTCTCAGCGATTTATTCTCTAGGTTACACCCCAGCATCATTTTGTATGTTACATATAGAGGGAGTATGTATTGTTGTGTGCAAGAGATGGAAGGAGAATATAAGAGAGTATGAATCAGTTGGTTCAAGAATTGTGTGGGTTAGATTGAAAGTGGCAATACAGACGTGGGCGATTGTTTGTGTGTGTGTGTGTGTGTGTGTGTGTGTGTGTGTGTGTGTGTGTGTGTGTGTGTGTGTGTGTGTGTGTGTGTGTGTGTGTGTGTGTGTGTGTGTGTGTGTGTGTGTGTGTGTGTGTGTGTGTGTGTGTGTGTGTGTGTGTGTGTGTGCGCGCGCGCACACGCACACGCACACGCACACGCACACGCACACGCACACACCGCTCGCTGGTGCAGTGGTAACGCTCTCGCTCGCCAACTGGTGGACGGGAGTTCGCGCCTCGCTCAGGTTTCGAAAAGTTTCACTGACGAAGTGGGTGGTTACTGTCCCCCTTCAGCAAGGGGACGGGTGTGTGCGTGTGTGAAGGTCACAGCCTTGCCCTTAGATCGGACTATATGAGCTCTCAGCTCCCTTCCGGGAGGGTAAAAGCTGACGATCACGACCATCAAGTGATCCTGACCGACCCGGTGAATTACACACACACACACACACACACACACACACACACACACACACACACACACACACACACACACACCAAAGCAAGATTGGGCAAGCAGAGTAATGGATGAGTTCTGGGCAAATGTGGAAGCGAGTATGAAAAAGCTTGAGAGGAATGAGAGTGTTTTGATTGGAGATATGAATGGGAAAGTAGGGAATGTGAAGGTGGATGCAGTAGTTGGTGAGTGGAGTGTGCCTGCAGAAGTGGATGAGAATGGCAGTGCTCTAGTGGACATTTGTGTAGGGAGGGGGTTGGTGATAGCCAATACCCTCTTTAGGGACAAAATGATCCACAGATATACGAGACAAGTGATGAGATGGGTGGTTGATGAACTGTTTGAACGGAAGAAAATGACTGATTATGTGTGTGTGGATGAAGGAATAAGAAGATATATAATGGATGCAAGAGCATATACAGATTGGGGGAGTGGACTTTCTGACCACCACTTGGTGGTGATGAAAGTCAAGGTTCAAGTGCAATGGATGCAGAGAAGGAGGGAAGGACAGGAGGATGTAGTCCATACAAGGAGGGTAGAAAGGTTGCAAGAGGACAGAAAATGGAAAAATATAAGAGAGAAGTGGAGGAGCGATTGGGTATATATGATTTGGAGCAGATGGGGGAGGTGGAAGGTGTGTGCAAGTTATTCACAGAAATCTGTTCTGCACGTGAGGTGGTGTGTGGGGTGAAGAGAAGACGAAAGGGGGTACAAGGAACAGCATGGTGGAATGAAGAGGTGAGACAAGCTGCGGTGCAAAAGAAGAAAGCATAATTATTGTGAGTGTATGGGAAGCAGAGGCATGGAGGAAGTTGAGAAATGGAAGAGAGAGTTATATGTAAAGAGGAAGAGAGAGATGAAAAGATTATTAAGAGAGGGTATGAAGAGAGTAGATGAGGAATTTGGAAGAAATTTGAGTGTAAAGTGGAGGGAATGTAAAAAATGTTCTGGAAGGAAGTAAAGAGAGTTAGACAGGGAATAATAATGAAGTTAATAGGAAAGATTAAGATGGTAGGTTGATAATGGAAAAGGGAGAAAAAGTGAGCAGATGGAAAGAACACTTTAAGGAATTCTTAAACATAGACAGTGAAAGTTATGTGAGTATAAGTGGCTGGAGAATGGCTGGGAGAAGGAGGGAGGTGAGCAGGGAGGAAGAGATCAGTAGGATGGAAATAGTGGAAGCAATGAAGAAAGTTAAAATGGGGAAAGCCCCAGGAATTGATGGAGTGTGTGGTGAAATGCTGAAGCATGGTGGGGAGATAGTAGTAGAATGGCTATGGAAGATGTGCAGATTGGCCTGGGAGGAAGGTAAAGTCCCGGAGGATTGGAAGTCAGGTATAATTATTCCCCTATACAAAGGAAAAAAGAAAAAGAAGTGTGTGGTAATCATAGGGGCATTTGTCTTCTTAGTATTAGGAAAAGTGTATGGTAAGATACTTATTAAGTTAGGGAAATAACAGAGAAATTAGTTGGAGAAGAACAGTGAGGTTTTAGGACAGGAAGAGGGTTGTGGAGATCAGAAAGTTTCTAGAGAATGAAAAGAAGTAGTATGCGGTCTTCATGGATTTGGAGAAAGCATATGACAGAGTGGAAAAACAAGGAATGTAGAAAATATTAAAGCTATATGGAGTAAATGAGAAGCTGTTGAATGCTGTGAAGAGTAAGTAGGAGGGTGCTGAGGCTGCAGTGTGTGTGGATGGTGAAGTGAGTGAATTTTTGCAACTGTTGGATTGAAACAGGGGTATGTCATGTTTCCATGGGTGTTCAATCTGTATATGGATGGGGTTATAAAAGAGATACAAGGTAGGGAAACGGATGTTGAAGAGAGGGCAGCGTTTGGAAACTTCCTGTTCTGTTTTTGCAGATGATACTGTATTGTTAGTGAAGACAAAGGGGAACTGTAAGACTTGGTGAATGATTTTGGAAGAGTATGTAAGAAACAGGAGCCAAGGACGAATGTAGGGAAGGTTAAAGTTGTGGTCTTTGAGAGAAATGAAGTCACTGAATGGACAGTGAAGTTGGATGATGAGGAAATGGAAAATGTGAGTGCATTTAAGTTCTTGGGTAATGTGAATAAGGATTAAAGTTTAGAGGATGAAGTGTTTGAAAGGGTACAAAAGGGAAGAAAGGTTGCTGGTTCTTTGAAAGCAATGACAGAAATAGGGATGTGAGCGTGGAAGTAAAAAAGTTGCTGCATGATAGTATTGTGATACCAACTCTAACGAATGAAAGTGAAGCTTGGACCTTGTTGGAAGGACTCAAGTCAAGAGCGAGAGTAGTGGAAATGATTTATTAGAGAGAAGCCTGTGGAGTTATATGGAGACAGGTTGATACATGAGGAAGTGAAGGAGCATTGTGGTGTGGATGTGGATGTGATAGAAAGCGTTAGGAGAAATACAGTGAGGTGGTTTGGCCATGTGGAGAGGATGGAGAGTGAGAGACTAACAAGAAGTGTGCATGTGAGTGAGGTGAAGGGGGGGAGGGAGGGGGAGGCCGAGGATGAGGTGGAGGCATGGAGTGGAGAGGTATATGAGAGAGGGAGGTGTGAGCTGGGGGAAGGGCAGCGAAATGGGGGTGGACAGAGCGATATAGAGGCGATTTGACTGTGCCCACCCCTTAAGGGATTAAGGCGTCTGGCAATAGATAGGTACACAGAGGACTTAAAAGAGGCAGTTCAGGGAATAAAAGAATTCTGTTAGGCAGAAGTCCTGCAATATGGCAGTGTGACAGTCCAATCATGAGCGCCACCAAATGCCCGTGTAGCGCGGGGGAAGACATGGAGACGTGGCACAATGGCTACAACATTCCGTCTTACTTTTGGGGGACGTAGTTCGTTTGTAATTGTTGGGTTATTAATTATTCTTGTAGCTTTTTTCCGAATTTTGTCCAGTTGTTTAAGTGGTGGATGGGGGTGCTCACCATCCATTCAGTCGATGTAGTGCTGCTCTCGGGTGTCTGCCTTTTCCTCTCCTCTATCCTTCTTTTCTTCCATCCTCTTCTGTCTTTCTTTCCTTCATTCTTTCCTCGTCCTTCTGCCTATGGTTGACTTTACACTCCCTCTTCTGTCTTTCCCTTATTCTTTCCTCTTCCTTCTGCCTGTGGGTAACTCTACACCGAGCGACAAGCCAAATGGCTTCCAGTATACCAGGAAACCATTTATCCGCTGGGTGGTAACCATATAACCAAATTTTGGCACCTGGTGGTTTAGTGAGTAATTATGGCGCTCCAGTCGGTTTGAGCCGGTGAAGGTTTATATCCATGGGGTGGTTGGGATTTATTGCTCACGTAATGCCACTCAGGGATAAGTGAGACTGGTCACTCTTATCTTAAATATCAGGACCAAATTACCTAGCCCGGGGCTCTTACGCTCCTTATGGGGCAACGTAGGATTGGATGATGAATGAATGATGAATGTTTAACCCGCCCCGTCCCGACGACGTATGGGTACGTCACCACGATTTGCATTTGCCAGTCCCGGCGACGTACCAGTACGTCGTGCAATTGCAATGTACCTAATTTGCACAATTTTCAATTTTCGCACGTGATTTTTCGTATGTATACACCGGACACCTTCCTCTATTCCTGTACAAGATACCAAGCAGGGACAATGCCTTACACTGCATAACCTCCCCCCTCCCCCCCTCACGCCATTGTCTTGGCAAAGGACCTGTTACCAGTGACCTGGCTAGTAAAGTTATTCAGGGCCAGAGTGATTCCCCAATCGATGACAATGTGGAGGACAATGTTTACATAGCATTAGAAGAAGAAACAGCCAGAAATAATGATCAGGTAGTGTGGCAAAAATAGGTCAGGTATGGTGATTAGTTAGTGAGTGAAACAATGCTTATAATGCCTTTATTACTGCTTGAAAACCAATATACTGTCATACTACATATACATTCGTACCAAGTAAATAAATAAATACCGTTTATGAGTGGATGAAATAGTTACCCTCCCATAGAACTCGTTTTCTTTGGTGCCAGCATGTTAGAAAACCCACTCAGGTAAGGAGGAACTCCTACCTGGATTGGGCACTTTAAACCTCAGGTGAGCGATTTCTCTATGAATTTTCGATGTTTCTCACCAAAAGCGAAGGTTTTAGCCAAAAAAAAAAATTTCGAAAATACCTCGGGACTGGGGGATGTCGGAGGTGCGGAAAGCCTCGGGACGTGACGGGTTAAGTGCAACTTCTCCACATCCTCTCCACAAGGGTGAGCAATATTCGAGATGAGAGTGCACATGGCATGTAAATTACAGCTACCTGCTCGCCAGGTACAGATTCTGTATAATAATTCAGCTTTTTTTGAAAAGGTTTTAGCAAATGATCTAACGTGAGAGATTTAACTGAGGGTACTTTTAAGTGAAACACCGAGAATTTCAGTATAGTACCGGTACTGTACCTTTAGAAATAAGAATATTGGTTGCATTGAAGGTAATATAGGAATCAGGAAATACGTGTCTGTTAGTAAAGTGGATATATCTGGTTTTTGTAGCATTAAATGAAACAGTGTTATTTTGCCAATGTTATTTTGTCCCCATTCAGTGATCTTGGATAAGACTTGATTTAAGGAGATTGCTGTGCTTAGTTGGGAGTTAGGGATATAAAACCTTGTGAATGGGTGTTTATGTGTGAAGGAACTGTGAAGTGTTGAGTCATCTGCACATGAATGGATGGGATTATGGATGATAGCAAAGAGGCCATTAATATGAATGAGAAACAGTGATGGAGCCAGGACTGATCCTTGTGGTAGGCAGGCATTAATGTTGTGGAAATTGGAATATACAGTAGGTCATCTACCTTTACTCTTAAAAGATCATAAGCCATAGTAATGGAGTTTGGGGAACAGAGAACGGTGCCACACTCTATCAAGAGCTTTAGAAATATCAAGAGCTGCTGTGTGGGTTTCTCCATGTTGGTCAGTGGACTGATGGATGTTATGATTCAGGAGATTGAGTATATCAACAGTGGACCTTTCGTGACGAATGCCATATTGTCTGTCATTAACTGTGTTGTTGGATTCAAGATGTTTAACAATGTTATTTTATGACGGTCTCAAATACTGTACCAAGAGAAGATGTGATAAATACTGGTGTGTAATCAGAGGGATCAGACGAACTTCCACTCTTAGGATTTGGGTGCACCGTGGATTCTTTCCGAGAATTGGAAAATGAATAAGTACGTATGCATAGTCTGAATAATTTATCTATAACAGGAGCAAGTTCCGAGGAACACTTTTTCAAAACAATTGGAGGACTTCTATCTGGACCTGGAACTTTGTTGGTTGGTGAATTATCCTGGACAGATTTTATGTATCTAGTCTGCATATTTAGTGGAACAGTATAGGGAGAATCAAATTCTAGTACAGGAATGTCTGACTTCCTCTAAGGTAAAGCTCCTGCAAAAGTATTGGCAAGAATGAGTAGTTTTTCCAAGTGAGTCATTTACAGTGTTTCCTTCTGAAGACATTAGTGGGGGAATGTGTGGTGATTTGTAAAAATTACTGTTGAAAGAACTGAGTGCTAACTGGAGTATTCTATTGTCATTTGGATTATTTAACAGTCTGGATGCTTGTCTGTAAAGAAAATTTGATTTTGCGAGAGTTATTACTGTTTTTTCGTGGTTTCTAACAAATTTACAGTGGCTGAAGGATTCGGTAGCGTTTTTACTTCAAGTTAGAGTTATACACGTATGCTAAAGACTTTTGGGTTGCTGCTCTGGCACAATTGCTGTCGAGCCATTTTGGGGAGTACAGTGTTTTGGTACATTGTTGGCAGCTTAAGAACAATTCCATACCAATGTGTATTAAGTCATTAATATGAAGCTGGGCAGAACTGATGTCAGTAAAGAAGAGAAAAAAAGACTGCAATAGAATATCAGCTAATTTCTAAATCCATCCCAGTCAGCCCTATCAAAGTCACATGTGGTCACCCTGACTGGTTCAAAACGGAGAGTTTTGTGGCAGCTGACAAATGCTTTGAAGAAATTGTGGTCAGGGGATCCAAGTGGTGACAATACCTCTATCCTGAATTGATCTGGGTTATTTGTCAGGAATGAGTCCTAGAGAGATGTTTGTCAGGATCATCTTATGTCCTGGTTGGTTGTATTACCAATTGCTTGAGATTAAACAATTCTGCAAACATCTGTTATTCTTGACCAATATCACCAGTTCTTGCAGAATGCAATAACCATTCAACATCATGGACGTTAAAATCACCAACACGGTAATTTCAGTAGTAAGAGTGAGGTTAAGGTTGGTCAGCTATGTGAGTATGGAGTCAGATGCGCTGGGAAAATTTTTTCAAGCAGGGAAGGTGGGATTATAGTGGTCTTTACCTACCACTTCACAACCTCGGTATCTCCAACGATAAGATCCCCAGTAAACAGGAAGGGGGAAAATTGCAGAACAGAATTGAACGAAGATTAAAAAACGAGAGCTGTGTGCTGATAAACCTCCATTTTTTTTCCCCGTCGTAAAGATAGTGGTAATCCCACAGACAAACACTTGGGTTGAGAGCAGCTTCGTACAGTCGCCTACAAAAATCATGTAGTCTGTCCTGGGCTACCGTGAACCTCGTCAATGAATGGATCGTATTATAAGTGGCTTTGGATATTTTGCAAAGCCTTTCTCTTAGCGACTTATTCTGCAGGCTACATATCAATAAACTGTAGCTACTGGAATTATAAGGGTATATCATAAAAATGTTAAGGTCTATCTATCTATCTATCTATTGCCAGACGCCTCAATCCCGTTTGGGGTGGCCACAAACAAATCGCCTCCAAGTCGCCCTGTCCCCCGCCATTTCACTGCCCTGCTCCCAACTCACACCCCCCTCTCTCATATACCTCTCCACCCCATCCCTCCATCTCATCCTCGGCCTCCCCCTCCCCCTTCCCCCCTCCACCTCACTCACATACACTCTCTTCGTCAGTCTTTCACCCTCCATCCTCTCCACATGGCCAAACCACCTCAGTGTGTTCCTCATAACGCTTCCTATCACATCCACATCCACACCACAACGCTCCTTTATATCCTCATTCGTCAGCCTGTCTCTCCACGTGACTCCACAGGCTCCTCTTAAATAACTCATTTCCACTGCTCTCACTCTTGACTTGTGTCCTTCCAACAATGTCCAAGCTTCACTTCCGTACGTTAGAGTTGGTATCACAATACTGTCATGTAGTAACTTTTTCACTTCCATGCTCACTTCCCTGTTTCTTATCACTGCTTTCAAGGAACCAGCAACCTTTCTTCCCTGCTGTACCCTTTCAAGCACTTCACCCTCCAAACCTCCATCCTTACTCATCACACTACCCAAATACTTAAACGTACTCACATCTTCCAATTCCTCACCATCTAACCTCGCTGTACATTCACTAACTTCACCTCTCTCAAAGACCATCACTTTACTCTTCCCTACATTCACCTTTAGGTTCCGTTTCTTACACACTCTCTCAAAAAAAAATTAATGAAACGGTATAAATAATATACAAGAAAATGTGAGATGTAATATCGAAAAAAAAAAAAAATTGCTAAGGAAGAGTTGCTACGATTCCTTCTTTGTCACCTAGGTGAGGCTACGCAAACTCCTTTCCTACCTAGAAAATGGCCATTAGAGAGTTAATTTTAAACAGAAGAGAAGAAGAAAGTTCTTAAGAAGCAGTGTAAGTGGGGCTTAGCAAAGTGCGGCTCAGGGGGTGAGGGTCAGGGGGTGAGGGTCAGGGGGTGAGGGTCAGGGGGTGAGGATCAGGGGATAAGGGTCAGGGGTGAGGGTCAGAGGGTGAGGGTCAGGGGGTAAGGGTCAGGGATGAGGGTCAGGGATAAGGGTCAGGGATGAGGGTCAGGGATGAGGGTCAAGGGGTGAGGGTCAAGGGGTGAGGGTCAGGGGGTGAGGGTCAGAGGGTGAGGGTCAGGAGGTGAGGGACAGGGAGTGAGGGTCAGGGAGTGAGGGTAAGGGTTGAGGGTCAGGGGGTGAAGGTCAGGGGTGAGGGACTGGGACCTGTATTCTCGTCGGTTGAGGAAGCTCCCTAACACCTTTTCCTAGGCGATTTATTCTGTTTATTACACCTTCCTGTCCTATTCTGTGTTACGCAAATCCTTCCAATATAGTCATACTGTACATAAACAGCGCACTAAAAGATAACCAGCCAAACCCAAAATAAGTCGCTAATTAAGGGGTGCTAGGGAACTTCCTTCACCTGAGTCATTCTCAGCGATGGTCAGTTTGGTTTCATCTGACGGAACTGGGCCACTTCCACTATCTTCTAGGTGACAAAGAAGGAATCGTAGCAACTCTTCCTTAGCAATTTTTTTTTTTTTTCGATATTACATCTCACATTTTCTTGTATATTATTTATACCGTTTTAATATCATCATAATTTCCATCAGTAATATACAGAGGTTTAATGTGCAGAATAACTCGCTAAGAAAGAGGTGTGACGAAATTTCCAAGGCCACTTAGAATGCAACCCTTAGTTGTGTGGTAGCCATGAGTCTCCTTGGTTACTAGTCAAATCAACAATGCTTGACGGGGTTAGGGATCTTCGGCAGGTTAAAACAAACGTACTGTAGGTGTTTGTGAGTGAAGGTGAGGGCTGGTAGCGACGACACGACTTTTGTGAGTGACTGTACTTCCCTGACAGAGGATAGGGAAGATTTGGGTCTCTCTTTCTCCTCTGATTCATGTCTCCAGAGAAAGGGCCATGATAAGAATCGTCCAGCTTAGTTCTGCTAAAAAATATAGAGAGGAAGTGTAGTTTGGAATAGGCTAATTATTTCCTTTACATCCGCCTCCCTTCCTTCTTCCCACACCCAAACATCTAGCCCCACACACACACACATCGTCGGAGGTGGACGTCTGTACCGGCGCTCCATCACGGCCAGAGGCATTACCTAAATAAGTATCTTTGAATGAGTCAAGCTCTGTACCAGGTTAGACTAAATGATTTTTCATTATTAAAAGGGAAAGAAATAATAAGTTTAAATAAGACTGTTTCAAACAACAAAGAACCACGATGCGTTGAGTCAGCTGGGTTTGTTTATACTACAGAAAGACGGGGAAAGCGTGCACACTAAGTACACACTCTGTTCATTTAGTATTACAAAATGGATACATACTTCAGTAAAACAAATTTGGAAAAGAAAAGGGATAAAAGTAAAAAGCAAAATGATGATTTCTACCAAGAACTAGTTGAAGTGGAGACTCACAATAGACTGGTTGAACGTGTACACAAACTAGAAATGGCTTTCAAAAATGAAATTGATGAAATAAAGAAGCAAATGCACTTGCAAAAGGAAGAGATAGAAAAACTGGGAAGGGAGGCCAATAAGAAAGACACAACCATCAGTGAACTAACAGTGGAATTGAATACCCTTAGGAAGAAAGTGAGTGAAATGGGAAGTACAGTAGTTAATCACGAGAGTGTTATGGAAGAGTTAAAAAATGACACAGAGACAATTAGACAAGCAAGCAGTCTTATGGACCAGAGCAGTGATATTGAGGAGAAGATAACACAGGTGAATGAAGCTGTGCAAAGCTACAAAAATGATGTAGAAATCACGTATGCTGCAATGGTGAATGTAAAGAAAGACTTAGAAACAAGGGTGGAGGAAAAAAACATTAAAAAGGAAGTGAAAAGAATAATCCAAAACAATCCAAAGTTAGTCAGAGATTCAGTAGAAATAAATAAATCAATAGTAATCACTGGTATAGAAGAGGAAGAAATTAAAAACAAAATCACTAGAGACAAAAAGGAGATGGCAAATGTAATGAGCTTACTGAAAGAAGTATCAGAGGAAATCTGTAGTAAAGACATAGAGGAACACAAAAGGGTAGGGAAATACGAGAAAAGCAAGACAAGACCTTTAAAGGTGACTTTCCAGAGTGTAAACACTGTGGAAGAGATACTAAAAAATGCAAAGAATCTTATGGAAAAAGAGGAGTTCAAAAATGTATGGATAAAAAGATGTCTAACACAAGAGGAACTAGAATTACTGAAAGAGAAAAGGGAGGAAACAAAAACAAAAAATGAGGGAAGATCAGAAGAGGACAAGAAGAAATTTTTTTACAAAGTAATAGGATTGCAGGTACGAAAGTGGTACACAAACAGGATGGAAGAAAAAGGAGGAAGTTAGTAGAACCATGTCATGACAAGTATATAAACAAGATGATAAAGTTGATGTACTCAAATGTGGATGGAATGGTATCTAAATTACTAGAGATGAATGATTATGTCAGAGAAAATGAACCACAAATAATATGCCAAACTGAGACAAAATTAACACCAAGGATATCCAATGACATACTAAACTTAGAGGAATACAATATATGGAGAAGAGACAGAAATTAAAAAAAAGGAGGAGGAATTATAATATTAACTAAGAAAAATCTAAAAGTCAAGGAAATAAACCTAGATATACCATCACAAGTAGAACTGATTGCAGTAGAGATCGACACATCTGAAGGTAAAGTAATTGTAGCCAATTTGTATATGCCACCCAGATCAAACACATGGGAAAGAGACGAATATGAGGACCTGGCAGAGAGTACAATTCAGAGTATAAGATCCTTGCTACATAAAATGGAAGAGAAATCGGAAAGAATTATACTAACTGGGGATTTCAATACAAATATAAATTGGAATACTCTAGATATAAATAGCCAAGAAAGCTGTTGGGACCAAAAGCTCCTGGATCTCGTACAAGAGTTTTTCTTAACGCAACACGTGAGGGAAACCACTAGAAAAAGAGGACTTGATGTACCTTCAGTGCTAGATCTAATATTTACTAGGCAAGAAAATGACATTGACAGTTTAATATATCACCCTCCACTCGGCAAAAGCGATCATGCAGTACTAAATTATAACTTCAGGATAGCATATGACATAGTAAACAGCAATGACAGTTACAAAAAGAGACTAAACTATAAAAAGGGAAATTATCAAGACCTAAAGAAGTATTTCTTAGAAGTTGATTGGGAAAATGAGCTTAGAGGACAAGATTTAAATGCTGTATATAAAAAATTTTGTGAATTTTATGAAATAGGAGTCCAGAAGTACATCCCACAGCACAAAGAAGCAGATAAGAAAATACAGAAATGGTTCAATACAGGATGTAAAAAATCAAAAGAAAAGAGATTTGTTGTGGAATAGATACAGAAGACACAATAGTGAAAGGGCGTATAATAATTACAAACAGGCAAGAAACGACTATACAAGAATAAGGAGGGAAGCCCAAAAACAGTTTGAGGAGGATATAATAAATAAAAGTAGTGATCAACCAAAGCTGTTTTACAGCTATATCAGAAGCAAAACCAAAGTAAAAGATATAATACAATCCATCACGGACGAGGGAATCACTTATACACAAGAGAAAGATATTTGTGAAGCACTAAATAAGAATTTCCAATTAGTTTTTACAGAAGAAAAAAATTTTGAGAGGGAATATGTGGAACACGCATGTCCACACATACTGCCAGATATACAAATAGCAGAAAAAGTAATACAAGAGGAGTTAAGTAGATTAGACAGAGGAAAAGCAAGTGGTCCTGATGAAATTTCATGTTGGGTGTTACGAGAATGTGCAAAGGAGTTAAGTAAACCATTATTTTTAATTTTCAAGAAATCCTTGAGTCAAGGGAAACTACCTGATATTTGGAAAAAAGCAAATATAGTCCCCTTATTCAAGAAAGGAAATAGACAAAATCCTCTCAACTACCGACCAGTATCACTGACCAGTGTTGTAAGCAAGGTTTTAGAAAAACTTATAAGAAAAGCTTGGGTAAATCATCTAGAAGAACACAGTATGATAACAGAAAGACAGTTTGGTTTCAGAAAAGGAAAATCATGTGTTACTAATCTGTTGAGCTACTATGACAGAGTAACAAACACAATACAGGAAAGGGAAGGATGGGTGGACAGTATCTATTTAGATTTCAAGAAAGCTTTTGACACAGTACCACACCAAAGACTTTTATGGAAGCTGTACCATCAAGGAGGAATTCGAGGCAAACTGTTTTGTTGGATGCAAGACTTTCTCATAAAAAGAGAAATGAGGACAGTACTAAGAGGAAACTACTCATCATGGAAAGAAGTGACTAGTGGAGTACCACAGGGTTCGGTGGTGGCACCAATCATGTTTCTAGTGTACATAAATGATATAAACAGTAACACTGGAAATGAGAGCTATCTGAATATGTTTGCAGATGATGCAAAAATACAAAGGAGAATTACTAGCACAGACTCTTGTAGGGAGCTACAAGAAGAATTAAATAAACTTCATGAATGGAGTAGTACATGGCAAATGGAATTCAGTGTGGACAAGTGTCATGTAATCAAGTTTGGTAAAAGTGGAAAAAGACCTGATTGGGATTATAAGTTAGGAAATAAAACCCTATACACATCAGAAAAAGAGAAATACCTAGGTGTGATTATCAATAACAGACTATCTCCGGCTGACCACATCAGCGAGAAGGTACGGAACATGTATACACTGCTTGCAAATATGAGAATAGCATTCACATACATAAATGAAGACATGCTAAGAAGGATAATAACATCATTCATTAGACCAACCCTGGAATATGCATCAGTAGTCTGGAGTCCTCATCTCAAAAAGCATATAGACAAGATTGAAAAAGTTCAAAGGGCCGCTACAAGATGGATACCAAGCTTAAGGGACCTAAGCTACGAAGAAAGACTAAATAAACTGAATCTACCAACACTACAGGAGAGAAGGAAAAGAGGTGACATGATAATGCTATATAAGTGCATATCAGGAAAGGAGAAAATAGACATAAATGATTACTTAACATATGGAGAAGCATCAGCAAGATGACACTGCAAAAAACTGCATAAGAAGAGAGGTGATAAAGACGTAAGGAAATTCAGTTTCCCAAACAGAGCAATTGATCAATGGAATGCACTACCGAATGAAATAGTGTGTGCCAAAACAATTCACAAATTTAAGGATATGTATGATAAATATGGTCTAAGACACGGGACAATACGAGCTTGACTCATTCCTGTAAAGATACAATTAGGTAAGAACAATTAGGTAATTAGGTAAGAACACACACATGGCCAGAAGTATACTTATTGACTACAGTGTTACAGTGATAGGCTGTACGAACATAAAAAAAATTACAGTGCAAATTTTCAGTCAATATAAATTAAATCCCATAGTCCATCAACACGTCGAGAAAACAATGAAAAAAATACTAATGACATAAAACTAGAGCTGAAATCAGTAATACAAAAACTGCATTGAAAAAAGAAAAAAAGGTTGTTGTACGTGTCACATTTGGGGCAAAGTCAGTGGAAAGTTATTGTATAAAAAAAGGTGTACAGTATTCATAAATCTTCAGCTTGTGAGATAATGGGCAAGAGTTTAGCATGTAGATCTCTGTCTGAACCTGACTACTTTCACACAGACGTTCTTCTAGTCAGTTTAACTACATGAGCTTCTGCGAACACCTGACTACATTCACAGACACGTACAAACCTGGACACTCAGGGGCTGAGGCTGAGCTGATAGTTTCTATTTCCTTTTCGATTTTTCCACTAAATCTTCGTCCATATGAAACGTACCCCCCCATCCCCTTCCTTCCCTCATCTCCTCCCCGTCCTACCCATGTGACCCAGGAAGGCTGGCCATTCCCAGGGGACAAGTGGACACTCCTCACCTCTCTCTCTCTCTCTCTCAATCTCTACATATATATATATATATATATATATATATATATATATATATATATATATATATATATATATGTATGTGTGTGTGTGTGTGTGTGTGTGTGCAATTATTATCATAATGAATGGCATGCTCTGAATTGGAAAGTAAAGATGAGGAGGATTGGCGAAAATGGTGGCAGAAGGGAGTAGGCAAGTATGAAGGTGGACGTTAATTGGCCCGCAGGGAAATAATGACAGTTCCACATGCTGACGTCTCGAGAGGATTTCCTGCAGTTGTTCCCTCTAAATATGTTCCAGTGTTTTAATTTGTAATGCTTATATCACAGTAAAGGCATACTTTGCACTGACATTATTATTCACTCCTACAGAATATTGAGAGAGAGAGAGAGAGAGAGAGAGAGAGAGAGAGAGTTACATAGAGTTACATAGATACACAGACCACACAGACCTTACGGTCCCTACGAGGTGGTCCGGCCTTAATCCTAATATAGTGCATAGGAGCAGGAGAAAAGGATAGGACAGCAGAAGGCTCTCTCCCCCACCCTCCAGACCCTCCGGCATTTGCCGTACAGGAAACAAGAGAGGAAGTAATACCTTGCAGGAATGAAAAACCTGAAGGAATTTTATAGGATCGGCAGAAAGTAGAATAATATGGAAAAGGAAAATGTGGGCATACAGCCACATACTTACTCTATGCATGCATTTTTTTTTTTTTAATCAAAAGATGAATAGAATGTTTATCTATTATTTATATTCTATAATATTGTCTGTGTCTAATAGACACATGAATGCAGACGCGAATATGCAATAATTGTTCCATCCTAACTAAACGATACCAATTGCGTCGAGATACATGTCCAGTCTCTTTTTAAACATATTTATGGTACCACTTTCAATCACATTCCCAGGGAGTTTATTCCATTCGCTTACAACAGAGTAAGTGAAGAAGTTTTTGGTTGTATCAAGATTAGCCCTCCTTGCTTGCAACTTCATACCATTTCCTCGAGTTACAGTCTCGGCAATTACTGTGAATAGCTTGTTTGAATCAGTATTACTGAAGCCTTTTAGCATCTTAAAACATTCAATCAGTTGTCCCCTGAGTCTCCGTTTTCTAAGAGAGAATAGGTTTAATTCCTTGAGTCTCTCGAGGTATGGTTTATTCCTCAGGGACGGGATTAACTTGGTAGCCCTACGCTGGACCGCTTCCAGTATTTCTATATCTTTAATTAGGTGAGGCGCCCAAAACTGCACTGCAAACTCTAAGTGTGGCCTGACTATGCTTTTGTATAGGGGGATTACAATATCTTTGCTTTTATATGTAAAATGTCTTTTGATGAAGCCTAGGGTCCTGTTGGCTTTATTGGCGGCAGAGATACATTGATTCGAACATTTCAGATCGTCTGAAATTAGTACGCCTAGATCCTTAACTAGTGAGGACTTGCTAATGATTTGGCCCTTCATTTCGTAATCATACCTTTTGTTTTTCTTCCCACATTGCAGTACCTGATATTTGCTTACATTGAAGGGCATTTGCCATTTTTCTGACCAGCTGATAATTTCATCAAGGTCATTTTGAAGGCTAATTCTGTCTTCTTCAGTTAATATAGTGTTGCCGATTTTTGTGTCGTCTGCAAATTTAGAAATGAAGAGAGAGAGAGAGAGAGAGAGAGAGAGAGAGAGAGAGAGAGAGAGAGAGAGAGAGAGAGAGAGAGAGAGAGAGATGGGGGGACAAGTGATCACTCCTCACTTCTCTCTCTCTCTCTCTCTCGTATGCAGATCCAAAATCAGATGCCTCGCATGGGCCAACCAGCCTACTGCAGTTGTTTTCTTTAAATATATTCCTAAGTTTTATTTTATAATACTTATATCACAATAATAAAGGCATACTTTGCACTGACATTACTATTCACTCCAACAGAATCTTGAGAGAGAGAGAGCAGCTGCGTATACGAAGAATGAAGATGAGCTTCTCATATATGTGTGTGTGTGTGTGTGTGTGTGTAATTCACCGGGTCGGTCAGGATCACATGATGGTCGTGATCGTCAGCTTTTACCCTCCCGGAAGGGAGCTGAGAGCTCATATAGTCCGATCTAAGGGCAAGGCTGTGACCTTCACACACACACACACACACACACACACACACACCCGTCTCCTTGCTCAAGGGGGACAGTAACCACCCACTTCGTCAGTGAAACTTTTCGCAACCTGAGCGAGGCGCGAACTCCCGTCCACCAGTTGGCAAGCGAGAACGTTACCACTGCACCAGCGAGCGGTGTGTGTGTGTGTGTGTGTGTGTGTGTGTGTTAGCAGAGTAGCTGTAGGGAAGAGGGAGGGATGGGTTGTGATCGGAAAAATGTAGAGAGTTGCTTGTATCAAAGATGTGCGCGCACAGACACACACACACACACACACACACACACACACACACACACACACACACACACACACACACACACACACACACACACACACACACACACACACACACACACACACACACACACACACACACACACACACACACACACACACACACACACACACACACACACACACACACACACACACACACACACACACACACACACACACACACACACACACACACACACACACACACACACACACACACACACACACACACACACACACACACACACACACACACACACACACACACACACACACACACACACACACACACACACACACACACACACACACACACACACACACACACACACACACACACACACACACACACACACACACACACACACACACACACACACACACACACACACACACACACACACACACACACACACACACACACACACACACACACACACACACACACACACACACACACGGTTCAAGGTCGGCGGATTAGCGAACTGGTGTGTATGGGGGCAGGGAAGGGGGGATGGGGAGTGCAGCCTGGCAGGTGCTATGAAGAGAGGGTAAACGGGATGGGGGGTGGGGGGGATGGGGGAAAGGAGTCGTGAACGAAGAGTGACGGACAAGCCGGGGGAAAAGAGAAAATATGACATTTGCCTCGCCTCACCTGTCCAGGTTTCTCTGTCCATGACTGTACGACCATAGTAATTAATGCGCCCTCACCCACACCTGGTGCAGCTTTGCCTACGAGTAACCGCTCAGACAAAATCGTGTGAACGCTAGCCTCTCTCTCTCTCTCTCTCTTTCTCTTTCGCTCATTTTATGGTTCCACGTATACCAGACACTATGGACTGGAGATCTGTGGTGTGTGTGTGTGTGTGTGTGTGTGTGTGTGTGTGTGTGTGTTTTAATGAACCACATATGACTATTGACTGATTCATTCTAGCTGTACTCTAATCTGTCACATCAAGCCTCTTATGCTCTCGGTTTTCGACTGGCGACTCAGTTACCGTCAGTGACAGTGCTAATATTGAAATTCTTAATAATCAAAACACCTCTCCTTCTCCAGTGTTGAGCTGCAACAAAAGGTCAAACAAAATCGTTTGCCCTTAAGGGTGGAACATGAGGTTTGACGTGAACGCAGCTAAAACCCCCATAAACAAGAAGCGGTGCCAAGACACTGCAAACCCGTCCCCGGGAGTCATTTTAGTGCTGACATAAACACAACTGGGTATCTAGACAACGATGTTACATATCAAATTTGGAGTAAATCGAGTGGAAGTTGACGATTTTATGCCCATTTGAAATTTTAGGCCCGACCCACCTGACATTGGCCCCCTACCGCTTACTAGGAGGTGACCCCCATGATTAATTGACTACACTTCAAAGTCCTGGCAGCGTAACACCAAAGGTCGTTGCCGCAGCCCCCCTGATGTAATGAGGCGGGTTATAGGTGTAGATTTGAAAGATGCACTTTTAGGTTTTGGTTTCATGTCGGTATGACGAATTTGACGTTATGGAAAAAATTATTATTATTATTTTTTTTTTACATTCTTTTTGCCTACAGCCTGGGCCTTGTCCCAGTTTGGCCTAAAATTCAATCGGGTAATCACCCCTGTAATTTTAGTCAAAATCGCACAAACAGTTTTCTCGTAAAGTTGCTAACGAACCAACAGACAGACAGCCAAACCGAGTGAAAACAATACCCGTCCTCGAGCCCCTCCGGGGCGGGGAAGGGTAAAAAAAATCTATTTTCAGATATCTGACATTTATATTCAACAATCTCATGGTGTCTGAATTCATTATATTTATGGACTGTGGGTCTTAGCGCCGAGGTGGTGACATGTACGTACGAGGACTGCTGGATCTCAGGGAATGGGCTGTTATTCTATACCCAGCGTGACGCATGAGAGAGAGAGAGAGAGAGTTGCGAAATTAGGGAGGAATTTTTATACTCTGGCTTCGACAATGTGGAGAGAATGAAGAAACGAGAGACTGACTCGAAGAGTCAGTGAGTGAGAGAGGGGGGGATAGGGAGGAAGAGATCAAAGATGAAATGGAGACATGGAGAGGTACAGGTGGAGAAAGGCACTTGGCTATAGACATATAGATATGTTTAATATTGAAATGTTAATAAATGCCTTTCAGAATTATTTAGAGCAGAGGTTCTCAACCGTTTTTGGGTCGCGCCCCCTCCCGCACAGAGCGTGCCCCGCCAATAATAGCAAGACTAAGAGCTTTTCCATTACATCGTTAATGAAGAGAAACAGGTTATAATATGAAAGCGAATAAGGAGTATGAAAGATACATACACGCTCCAAACTCGGACAAGGCTTCCATGATTGGTGACTATTTACAAAAAACAGGATTGAGAATACTCTCTCCGTCAGGGTTAAAGATCAGCCAGCTATTAAAGAGTAAAAGTGAAAGTAACGTTAATGAGAACAGTGTTATTTATAGTACACCTTGTAATGGTTGCTCAAAATGAACCAAGCGTTTTATAGGTAGATAGATAGATAGATAGATAGATAGATAGATAATGATAAGGCGGTGGCCGAATCAGTAGAGAGGCGGCCTGTAGTCCTAATGGACCCAGGTTCAAATCCCAGCTGGGGCGGGAAACAGTTTAAGGATTTGAATTTCATCAAAGCAGACTGCACTGATTTACCAGAAGACCCGCCGACATGTAAAAATACCCCCGCTAATACCAATACACACCTCCTGTATGAGAGAGCATGTATTCAGTATGGACGGTGGGTGTTAGCGCCGAAGTGGTGACATGTGGGGGTGTGTAGGAGGATTACTGGGCCTTGGGATAGCCCGTGAAGCCATTGCCTAGAGTCGGACACATTGATATATATATATATATATATATATATATATATATATATATAGAGAGAGAGAGAGAGAGAGAGAGAGAGAGAGAGAGAGAGAGAGAGAGAGAGAGAGAGAGAGAGAGATATGTCATAAACACCACCACACCTCATGGTTATAAACACCATCATGCCACATCGTCTTAATCTCCAACAACACACAGCGTCATAAACACCACTACATATGGCCATAAAAACGACAACACCACATGAACATAAACACCAGTACACCATATGGTCACAGACACCACCATCCTACTTGGAAATTATCACATCACAGGGTCATCAACATCAACACACCACAAGGTCAAGTACACCACAATTCCACCCAATGCCACATGGTCATAAACACCAACACACCACATACAGCTCATGCCCGGTATCATAAAGAACACCACAGCTCCTGGTCATAAACGTTACTTCACCATATGATCTTCAGCACCACCACATCGCATAGCCACACAAACCACCACATCAAACGGTCAGAAACGCTCACGCCACATGGTCATAAATACCAGCACACCACACCACACGGTCATAAAAACCTTTACACCCCATGTTTATAAGCGCCACCACTAGCTCACTGTGGTCAATACGAACATATCCTCATAAACTTATTCCACAGTCATTAACCTGTCGTGATCTGGATATGCTCCTCCATAAACACCTTTCATCTGGCAAAGTTTTTCCTCGTTATGAAAAGCGAACCAAATTAAAAAAAAGGCATGATACAGAAACATCGTTCTTGTCTGCTTCATATAATTAAATATATTTCATTTACAGGAAAGCTTAAGCGTGAGAGAAAGGGAGCTGTTATGTGTTGATGTAGGTGGCGAGTGACGCTGGATGCCAATTGTAGTCTGACAAGTGAAGGGGAGGGACAGACATGTGCAAGGACCGAGATACGGAAAACAGTCCTGATGGCAGGGCAGTATTGTTTATTCTTAAACTCCGTAAAACTGATGGCTAAACAACTCTTTGCTATCAGTCTTTTTAAGTTCTTTATCCTGCTATCGGCACGGACAAAACAAAGAGCAGAGAGGCAGGCGGCAACAGATAAAAGACAAAAGATTACTATTTCACTCTGATACAAATACAAACAAACTTCAGAGATGGAGGCAGACAAAATAATACATGAATGTTATAAAAGAAAAGCTTATAATGATAGACACTTATTCAGGCCAGCTTTACTCTTCTTTTCAGTTATCGGCTCCCCGCTTCAGAAACCGTCCCCCAAGGTTGAGAACCACTTATTTTGAAGCTTTTGACAATATTGCCTATATTGTTTCTACCCCAGAGCGCAGACAGATTTCTAATACCTTGCCGAGAGTATTAAACGTGCTCCAATTTTCATCCACATGTATGGACTTTGGAGAGAAAAAAAAAAGAAAAAAAAGAAAAAAAAAGAAAAAAGCGTTTCCTCTCGTTTCGCTCTCTCCGACCAGCCGTATTATCCAGGCATCATTTTTATCACCACAATAATCAACTGTATCACCAACATTACCATCATCATCAACATCTCCACCACGAACATAACTACCATTTTCACCACAATTATCAGTCACCATCATCACAGCACAGTAACTCCCTCCATCATAATCATCACCATCCACACCACCGCCATTATTATCATTATCAATCACGAACACTTCAAGTAATTTTACCCCATGCATCATTATCTCCATCAATATCGCAAGTTGTCCGTTAAGCTCCAAATGATGGAAATCCGTCAGATTTACCTCTTCTGTACAATCACTATTTTTACCTCCACGAAGGAGGTTATGTCTTACCCAGCGTTGGTTGGTTTGTTTGTCTGTCAGCAGGAGTACTCAAAAAGTTTTGAACGAATTTGATGAAATTTTGGGAAGGGTGGGCCATGGGGAAAGGAAGAAATTATTAAATTTTGGGCCGGATCGGGGTCCGGATCCGGAGTATCCCGCACAGTGTTTCCGAAAGGTCTCAATGAATTCTAATGAAATTTTGTGGAAAGGTGGGCCATGGATCAAGGAAAAAAAAAAAATCACATTTTGGGGCGGATCCTCTTCCTATACCCATGGATCCTGCATCCGGGATTACTCAAAAAGTTAAGAACGGATTTTGATGAAATTTTGTGGATGGGTGTGCCACGGACCAAGAAAGAATTGATTAAATTTTGGAGCAGGTCCGGATCCGGATCCTTTTTAATGGCATTGGCGGAGGTATGCGCTCTCTGAGTGCTTTCTAGTTTTATGTTTGTGTTCTTCCTACCTTCAGTTAATTTTGCTAACTCTGGAGAAACCATCTACAGTGACGAGGTTAGAAATTGTCTCCATTAACTCCTTCACAACTATTTTCCTCTCCCGAAGCTGAATAAAACCGTCTAGAGATGTCGGCCATTCAGTACTTTGCTGCCTCAGAAGCGCAGGGGCCCGGGGCTAGGCTACTTTGGCCAACCATTGAAAGACGAGTGACCAGTTGCTCGTCCATGATTGGCAATATGTGGTCAGTGATACTCACTCATCCTTCTGATGTTAACCCTCGTCGTCCAGATCCGACTGAAACGACATCTACCAGACCACCAGGCGTCCATTTGGCTATATTGTTACCAGCAAATATAGTATATAAGTTATTTCCTTTGTAACAAGGAACCATTAGGCTTGTCATTCAGCGTAGAATCACATGAAAGTAGCACTACATAGTGAGTGGTTAGCAAGAATGAAATCTGAAGTTGGTCATCGGACTGTAAATGTTAAGATGGATGCACTATAACCATAATTTCTCGACAGGCAGCTTCAGGCATAACCATGAAGAGTTAAAAGACCACCTGCAGGGTCCACACGTCGTTCTGTTGTGTTTATAAAGGCTCCAGCACGCTTGGAGGCGTCGGCCTTGGTCATCTAATGGCCGCTCTCCACACTGCTCGATCTCTGGCAGCCCTCTTGTTCAATCCCTTATCCCAGAGGTCACACTCTATGACCTCGTTCCAAGTCTTTTTCGGTCTGCCGACGTTCACACTTCTCATTTTCCGGATCCAGTGATCATTCTCCATCCTCTCCACGTGCCCAAACCTTCTCAATCTTCCCCTCCTCATCACAGTACCTATACAGTCCAGTCCCATCCTCCCTTTCAACTCTTCAATCGTTATCCCGTCCCCCCCCCCAGGCCTCGCATTCAAGGACGCACTACACGTCCATCTAATCCCTGTCATTTATGTACGTTTGATCCTACGAATATCCTCTTCCTTTACTGCCCGGGTCACACTACCATACAGCATTACAAAAACACGTATGAAAAAAATATTTGTTTTATATTATCAGTCAGTCAGGCAATATTCTCGCCGTTTCCAATGTTTTCATCTTATTTATTTTTGACATATTCTCCCTTTCATCGAGTCCCCTTCACTTTCTTTCTGGCTCACCTAAAATGCACATAATGATAAAACGCATACCACTCATATCACGATATTTCGGCGATGGCTCTCCGGCCGCATATGCAGGTTGTCCCGCTAAATGTCTAAGAAAATTCAAGATATTTTGGGATTAATTTCGAGTAAAAACTGCAGTATCAAAATGGGTCCTATTCTCAACCGTTATAGAATTTAAATTACTAACAACATTGGGCGAAATTGGTCCACCTAAGGCCACGAGTAACTTCAGTTGTTAATGCTGAGAACTGAATCCATGTTAATATTGCAGTTTCGGTAATTCAACAAACGGACGCCGCGATTCCAGCTACTTTCTTACAAACTCACGATCTCAAGGAAGATAATTTTGGTACATATGCAACACAGACAGTTGAGTGCTGGATTTTGACTGCAGAAGTGATTAGAAATAACAAAATACACCTATTCTGCGGTATGTAAGGAAGCTGCCAGTTCGCTCGTGGCAGCTGTTTAGCGACTAGACGCGTTGATTACGAACGAACTCACCGACGGGACTCGCCAGTGCATCAGTCATTATGGGAAACCTAATGTCCAGCCTGACTTAGCGTATCCTAACTGGGGGTTTGACCTCCCGACTCCCCTGGTTTTAACTATACTTAAGATTGCCACAACACCTAACCTACAGCCCCCCAATACCTATCAGGCCAGATCCAAATCTGAGTCCTAACTTACTAAACCTAATTTAATGTCACAAACTAATCTATTCTAACCTAACCTAATCTATCCTAACCTAACCTAATCTATCCTATCCTAACCTAACCTAACCTAGTCTAACCTATCCTAGTTTAGCCTAGTCTAACCTATCCTAGTTTAGCCTAGTCTAACCTATCCTCTCCTAACCTGACCTAATGTAGCCCAACTTATCACCTGAAATTATCCAAATCTAATATATCTGTAAAAAGTTTGAAATTACGCCAAAAGTAAGATGAGCATTTGGAGTCTGTCAAGTTTTGCTCTTAGTGGTAACTTCGTCGGGATGACGGTATGTATTTCACAGGTAAAAAAAAAAAAAGTCCTGTGTCTATGGTATCTACTCGTATGAAGCATAACAAATAACCAGTGAAAGACTGATTTCAGCAGAGAATAAGGAAATGCGGCTGCCGTATGACAAAGAATTAATAAATTATTTTATAATGTTCCCAGACGCATGCTGTGATAGAAGAGCTGCCTACCTCTCACCTTCGTCGACATCGAGGGAAACTTCAGTTGTTTTAATGTGCCTGACACCAGAGGTATTTACTTGCAGTGCTAAACATCCCGAGGTATATATGAAGGCTGAGGAGCTATCGGAAGATCTGATAGTTATAAACACTCGAAGTGATTTAAGTGTTATTTTTTTTTTTCTTACAACGGGGAACACCTTACTGTAACTTGTCTTACTCTGGGTTACCCCAGATGATTTTACTATGTGAAACCTTCTGATGTCCAAGGGTTGCGAAGCTATCTCTGTGTGAGCCGGCTAAGAATACTTTCACATATTACTACATACACATTTATCAAATTATCATGACCTATGATTCTGATTAAAATGTTTAAAATGCTGAGCGCTCAATCATTAAGATCTACAAGGCATTTTTCTTTACGTGTTGAAACAAAAGTTACACATATAAATTCACCGGACAAAGATCACATATATAATCTTAAGGCCTCGCTTCACTACTTGGTATGTGCGCACGGGAGTGAAGGAACAGAGTAGGAATACATGGTCACGAAATAACACTAACCAACCTCACCTGTAACCTTGCCAGCGACGCGAGTTATAAGCAAGAAGTTTCCATCTCCACCAAAGTCTCTGCTGTTAGGTAAAATCGGTACGAAATAAACGTTATCTTAATTTAGGCTCGTCACACAGGATCCTCACCACCGGGCAAAGTTTAGCGCTGACTGGATATCCCGCCGTCTACCTCCTATACTTTTACCCACCAACCAATACCGCAGAAGTGAAAGTCTTGTTGCCACTCCTGACACGCCCGCCAAACGTATCGTACAGGAGATGCTACACCAGTTTTTATATCATATTCCTGTGTTAAGGTGGGGGGGAGATAGTAGATGCTGGCTGCCTTCATCTGCTGGAGGTGAACATACGTAGCAAAATAATGTAACTTGCATGAAGATGAAGGTTTGCCATAATCGCTGTGGGAAACTGCGTCAGAAATGCCTCTTACATCATTCCTTCACTTTCATTCATGTCACGCACTTCGTGATGATGGGTTATTCGTACCTGAAATACTTAACATTTTATAAAATAATGCATAATACCTGAATATAAGTTGCAATTTGGATTCTATACATAATATAAGGGCACAGACGAATAATTAACCAAGGCCTGTTAAAATTACTGAACACATCAATATTCCCAAGCTTACTGCATCAGATTTAATTATGGCAATGTCCAACAGAAATATACTAGGGTTCAAATACTATTTTTTTTTTCTTTTCTCCTCCCTTGCCCACAGCATGCAGACGAAACCTGTCAGGTGTGGAGAGGGGATGATTGCAGGTAATGCGCGCCACAACAAGGGACTGGGTTTGGTGTGGGTGTGGGTGAGGGGGGGGGGGTTGAGATTAGGGTTTTGCGTGTGTGTGGGGGGGGGGGTAGGTAGGAGGGTGGGTGGGGGGGAGAGGCTGTGTTGTATTTGTAAATGATCATAATCAGTTTTTGCGCTAAGCAGGTGTTCATTACATTTAACTAGTATCACATCGTTTTCCTTTGCATATTTCGTCACAGCCACGCCAGGGAAAATGCAAACTTTATCAGTATTAAAATTATGTAAATGACGTATAGAAGAATTATCCGATGCAATATATTAATGGAATCGAAATCTCCAAAGCTCCTAATGAATTCAAATCTCACAGTGATATGCAGAGGGAAGCGAGTCGTGCTGTTGTGACAAGCAGGAGGGAACACAAGCAGGATACAAATGCACCGGCAGACACAACACTGGTGAGAGGAACTGAAGGCTAGGCAGTCAAGCAGCAGGAAAGCAATGCATAAGTTAGGGATAGCAGCGGGAGGTGAAATGTGCAAGACTGTAGGATAGGTTAGTGTGAGAAGACTGTAGAGGAGGAAAGAATGAGTGTGTTATCATGAAAAGAATGCAAAGGTTAGGTTAGTAGGAAGAAAGAAAGGAATGCATAGAGTGTCACAAGGAAGAAGGAAAAGAATGCGTTAGATTAGCATGAAAAGAATGCACGAGTCAGCAGGGAGGTTAGTTAGCAGGGAAGAGAGAAAGATGTGCGGGTTAGATTATTTTAGAAGAAAAGATTAGCAGGAAGGTGTGGCAAAAATTCACAGATTGTATTAGAAGAGTAAGAAGAACGTATGGGTCAGGTTAGAATGGGGAAATGAAAAGGCAGGCCAATGATTTCATCCCGAGGAGTTGTTACATTTATATTCTTGGTTCTAACAGACGGTTTTATGCAACAAGAAGGATCTGTTGTTTATAAGAGATTACTGAAAGTTCTATCTAACCCACCCATGTCGAAAAATACCCCAAAGCTGAATAAAATCGTCTGGAGAACATGAATGAAATCTAATATACCTCCTCAGGCTGAAGGGGTTAATCTAAGGACCATCAGGGAAATAATTCAACCTTTTCGTTACAAGGATTTCTTCTTGTTCCTTTTTTCCTTTTTTACTCAAGGTTTTATTGATTTATTTTTACTATCTTCAGATGAGTTTCAGGTTTAGGCAGACCTCGTGTGGTAAAGGGGTACATGAGGGGTAGATGAAGGCGTAGATGAGGGCTATATTAAACCTTTCTAGATTGAAAAATAATGTCTCCCCAGCTGAATCAAAATGTCTACCAAGAGTAAGGTAAAAATTTGTCATGGGAGTGGAGACAGTGATCTGATCCACATAAGTGCCTTAGTTTTACGCTTATTTTCATTTCTAATTATTATTATTATTATTATTATTATTATTATCATTATTATTATTACTGTTCTTGTTGATGTTTGTTGCTATTACTACTGCACCTACTACTACTACTACTAGCACTACTACTACTGCTACTACTACTACTAGCACTACTACTACTACTACTACTACTAGCACTTCTACTACTGCTGCTACTACTACTACTACTACTACTGCTAATTATTATTATTATTGTTATTACTATTATTATTATCATTATTATTCCTTTTGTTTGCTGCTGCTGCTGCTGCTGCTACTACTACTACTACTACTACTATCGTTGTTGTTGTTGCTGTTGTTATTTGTTGCTATACTACTACATCTACTATTACTACTACTACTACCACTACTACTACTACTACTAATTATTATTATTATTATTATTATTATTATTCCTTTTGTTTGCTGCTGTGCTGCTGCTACTACTACTGCTACTACTATTACTATTACTACTACTACTACTACTATTCCTACTACTACTACTACTAGTAAGACTATCATTGTTAGTATTATTGTTGTTGTTATTGTTGTTATGATTATTGTTTGTTGCTGCTACTACTACTACTACTATTGTTTTCTGGTTGGTGGGGGCGCTCACCATCCACTCACTCGATGTAGTGCTGCTCTCGGATGCCTGCACCTTCCTCTCTTCCTTCTACCCATCCTTCTTCTTCTGTCTTTCTTTCCTTCATTCTTTCCTCTTCCTTCTTTCTATGGGTGATTCGACACTGAGTGACAAGCCAAATGGTTTCCCATACACCAGGAAACCATTTACTACGCTGGGTGGTAACCAGTACACCAGTCCTGTATGAGACAACCCTGGCAGTACTCAGTATAGACGATGAGTATTAGCGCAGAAAGGGTGACATGTGAAAGCCTGCTGTACGTAGGAAAACATCTGGGTCTTGGGGAACAATAATCAGGTCTATGCCCTGAGTCACACACACACACACACACACACACACACACACACACACACACACACACACAAAGCAAACAATATATCCCAGAATCCTCCCTTTTATTCTGCACTCTTTCTCATTACCTGATCCACAATAACCTTCACTGCACTTCTTATCGTTCACCCGCATCCTAACCACATCATCCTTGCACTCACTTTTTTTGCGTGTGTTCACAATCCCACAACTCTTCTTCCATCAATGTTTTAAGCTTTTTTTTTTTTTTAAATATCTTTCCGTCACCCCAGACTTTCGCTCGTTATATCGCAAAAGTGTCTCTCTCTCTCTCTCTCTCTCTCTCTCTCTCTCTCTCTCTCATTTAGACAATACACCCAGTTTTGTTTCATAAATAATTTCCCCTTCGCCTCTTTCCATCAACACTACATCCACACACTCAAGCCCCCCAGTCAGAGCCTCAAGGAATTTCAGTGGCTCACTCCCTTATTTTTATATATATTTGTTTATTATAGCTGGCATCACGAGGAGAGAGATTTCGGGCCCCACATCCCACCACTTCTCCACTCTCCACCTCATATAGTATTCCTTCCTACATCCAAGGGAACTAGTTATACTTGTGTAGAAGAGATGTTTTTGTTTTTGGTAGTTTCAGGCGGGACTTTGCGCAGTTGTGATTGAGTCCTACGCCTGGGAGTGTTGATTAAGGTCAGCTGCCTGCCTTTGCGTCCCACTTTGCTTCCAACGACGATACCTCCCACGGACGATAAAAACTAGCCACCTAAAAGCATTGATCGGATATAGTTGAGAGAGACAGATCATAACTGTGTGACTGTAAATCTAAATGAGAATGGATAATGATATGGAAGTGTAGTGTTTTAGATATTTCGAGGTGAACAAAGCAGTAAATGGAGTTCAGAGAAGTGAAATAAGCCATAGGAAAGAAGACCTCCGATCAGTAACACTGAAAGAAGCTCCCGAGCCGAATTAAAGTACCACAATTGATGCACAACAGGGATGGAACACACAAAAAACAATTTAAGGATGTTGGCCAAAATTTCAGCCGGGATCCATTATGGCCGATTTCAGAAATAGCTGTTTTTTAACTTTTGAGATATTTGTCACAGTAAGAATTAATATCTGTTTCTATTTCTTAGGTTAAGGAACTTGGTGATGGTACATCTTTTATTATAGAAGAACAAGATCGCCTTATACGGTCAACGTAATATTTGACCTGAAATCACTAAAATAGTCCTGACTGAGAGTCAGCGTGGTTAGCTGTAAGAATGTTGTGGCAGATAATAACTTCCGAAAACAAACGCTCGATATAAAAGGTAATGTATCAGTCTACCATAAGGTAGGAACTACGTCAAATACAGGCCTACTCAGCAGTGGCAGTTTCATAGCTTCTGAAGAAAGAGCATTTCAGTGTTTGGTTCTGAGGACAAAGTTTAGGATGAAATACTGACGACATTGTTATTCGGGTCATTAATATAATGCAAGAATTAAGTTCAAATTCCACCCCATCCACGTAAGAAAATGCACACATTAGGCCCACAACCATATATTTACCATTTCAGTGCAAGGTACCGTGGTGATACATAATGCAGAAGTAAATCCAGCTTCAGTTTAATTAATTGACAAATACACTACATAATTACGCGACTTCAAGAAGTGCATGGTTAAGAGTATTAATAATCTGCTTCGCCAATAACCATACATATTTGAGTCTAAATCCAACAGAGACTCTAAACATTAGAGGTAAGCGAATGCAGTCCTCATGACAGAAAATGGGTTGAGCACACAACCCCCACAGGCTGATAACACAAATTCGTTTGGTCACACATCTCATCTGACACTTGGATCACGTGAGTTGATACAGTGCTGCACAGACATTGAGTATTTCAGTCCAAAATGGCATTATGTCGCCTTTCTCATCCTGCTTTCACCACCAGTTTTCAGGCGTGGGATGCTGAGGCTCATGCTAAAATGACTACGTCCATACCAGTGACTGCAAGGTGCCATGCAA
>NC_137051.1:40907225-41319725 GCF_032717465.1 Coenobita brevimanus | reverse complement strand
TGTTCAGCCCCTTCATTTCGGAGTGTCTCAGCAGAAGAAAATTATCAGAGGGCAACAACAATGAAAAAAAAAAAAGTCCTCTGGCTGAAGGGGTTGATTGGTGGACTTCGAAATGCCGTTTTTGAAAGCAACAGTGGAAAACGGGAAATGTGAATACGAGAGAGAGAGAGAGAGAGAGAGAGAGAGAGAGAGAGAGAGAGAGAGAGACGTGCTAGGAACGCCCTTGACTATAATAACATCTTTTTTCGTATTCTTGCAATTTCCTGATGATTTTATCCAGCTGAGAGGAGACACATGACACTGACGGGATTAACACAGGCCACATCCAAAGGTGCGAAAAATCTCCCTGAAACCCAGTAAAATCGTCTGAAAATTGGGAGACAACAATAACAAAGACGATCCTTGAACTTTAATCCGGGAAACAGTTTACTACGCTGGGTGGTAACTACATCAACATATAAGGGTTTACATTCGAAGGGTTTACATTCGAGGGATGGTTGGGGTTTATTGTTCATGTATGCTGTTAAGAGGCTAACGTGGCTGGTCACTCTCGCCTTAAATGTCAGGACTGTGTAGCCTAGCCGCGGGTACCTACGTTCCTGATTGGGCGAAAGCTGATTAGATGGCAGACAGCTGGACAGGGAAATTGGAAGAAGCCCTTATTAATCCATTCATTATTAGGCGTCCTTTCGAATTTAAATATAATTGCATTTAGAGAGCAGAAATGAAAAATGAAAGACGGCCTCGTGTAGAAAATTTTATTCCTTTATTTCTCATACTTAACTATTTCTCTCTAATTCACTGTCGTGCCTCCTCGTGCATAGGGTACTTTATTTGAAAAGCATTTTAATAAAGTAACTCAATCGGAATAAATGATGACGACCATGAAGCAGCGTAGGGAAACTGTTTGGAGCACATGGTGAGAGGGTCATTGGGTGGGATAGGAGAGGAAAAGAGGACGTAGGGAAACCAGTGTATAAAGTGAAATGTGGAACTGTTGCAAGAGAATGTTGAAGCAAGTACAGAAGTGCTACAAGCAGGAGCTTCAAGGCTGTTCAGTATTGCCGTGGTGTGTTGTGAGGAGGAGGAGTGGTGTGGTGTTGTATGGTATAAGGAGAAGGAATGGTGTGGTGTGTTGTGGTGTAAGGAGGAGTGTTGTGGTGTGGGAGGGTGATTTCATGTGGTGGCGGTGGCGTGGTGTGAGAGGGCGGTGTGACGTGGGAGGGTGACTTTATGAAGTGGCGGTGGTGTGGTATACAGTGATTCTGTTTGATGACAGGGGTGTGGTGTAGGCCGGTGATTCGGTGTGGTGAAAGTGATGTGGTGTGATGTGGTAGGGTGTACTGTAGTATGGTTTCACTAAAGTCGCTAAAATCTACGGAGTGAAATACCCCGCTTTCAAAAAACTTTCGTGAATAATAGTCGAATATAGCCCCTCCAAGAGAAGCTCCCGCATCTTAAAAAGGTAATATGATTGTGAGATGATTGATGAGACGAAGGTAAGAAGGCTGGAAATAAAATAAAGACGGAAGGCGGAATGTATATGCTGCACAGAGGGAATATTTTAGGGGATTTAAAAGAGAATTAAAGGGCAAAAGAATTATTATAGGGAATTAAAGGGCAAGGGAGAAATATTAAGCTTTACAGATACATCTATTGAGCTTACCAGGCCAAGGACAAAGGGAGGGAAGGTGAGTGGAAGAGTGACGCAGCTTAACACTGGATGAGGGAAGAATGGGGAGGTTTGCGTGTGTGTGTGTGTGTGTGTGTGTGTGTGTGTGTGTGTGTGTGAGAGAGAGAGAGAGAGAGAGAGAGAGAGAGATGTCGTCATCATCGTCATCATAAACCCCTTTCCCACTTACTTGCATATGGTGGAAGGAAGTAGGAGATAAGTATTGTAAGCAAGGGAGGAAAACGAATATATAGAATTTGGTGTTGTTTATAATATTAGAGGTATATGGCAGGGTTGGTAGAGATTTTGTGGCAGGTGTTTTGGGGTGAAGGGGAAACGTTTATTTATACTGAGAAACGTTTGTCTAATAGGTACAAGGAAGGCGCATGAGTGAGAAGAGCGAAGAGCGAATGGTTTGAGGTAAGAATGTGGTTGCGTCAGGATGCGGCGTGATGTTTTCATGGCCACTGGGTTTGTTCAAGGACGGGATGGTGTGTGTGTGTGTGTGTGTGTGTGTGTGTGTGTGTGAGAGAGAGAGAGAGAGAGAGAGAGAGAGAGAGAGAGAGAGAGAGAGAGAGAGAGAGAGAGAGGGAGGGAGAGAGAGAGAGGCAGCTGCATGTAGCGTATTATTGTGTGTGTGTGTGTGTGTGTGTGTGTGTGTGTGTGTGTGTGTGTGAGGGGGGGGCAGTTGCATGTTATTATCACTGAGTGCTGTAGCTGCTCCGTAATAGGAAAGCAACAGGTTCACAATGGTGTCCTGTACATAGAGTATAGGAGCATTCGGGCGCAAACTGTCTCAAAACCCTATTCTAAACTTATGAACTAAAAGACCTTCGCTATTCATGAGCCTTGCTAACCTTCTTAGGAGTCGCAAAATCGAACCGCAAAAATATCGATTTTATGTTTTCTTTCTTCTTCATCAGTCATAATTCCAAAACAAAGAGGAGTACGCGAGCGTCAAGTGTAGATGTTTCTCTTCGTGTTTAGAAAAGCACCCAGGCTACGGTTCGCGATTTACGGCCTGAAAACAGTATCGCGGTTACCCGTAAGCACGTCAATTTGCGCAATATTGGTTGGCTACAGCTCGCCCATAGTTAAAGAACGTACCAAATAACTTCTTCTCACGGGAAGACAGCCTCGTTTTAGTCTTCCATTATGTTGTGCATGTAACAATCTAAATCTAACACGTGCTTTATGCATAATTATACTTCCACAAAAAGATCATAAACTAGAAAACAAAAAAAAATTTCTAAAATGATTGTTAAGAAGTAGGAATGGCAAAAGTGCATAGATAAGAGATGAAAAAGGCACTGAAACAAGAGAGCATTCAGGATGGGAGGAAATTTGGAGACCTATACCCATAACTACATGCTAGACTTTAACCACAAACTTGTAGTTGGTGGAATGTAACAGTGGGTATAGGTCTCCAAATCTCCTCTCATCCTGAATGCTCTCTTGTGTTTTTTTTCTTCTTATCTATACACTTCTGTCATTCCTACTTCTTAACAGTCATTTTAGAAAAAAATTCTTGTTTTCTAGTTGAGAGAGAGAGAGAGAGAGAGAGAGAGAGAGAGAGAGAGAGAGAGAGAGAGAGAGAGAGAGAGAGTGAAGGGGGGGAGGCAGCTCGTGGCGTATTATCAAAACTGAGTGAGCTAAAGTATGGACATGCCCTTCAATTATTATTTTTTTTCTGTAATTTCTGAAGTAGGTGAGATTGGTGGCATATGTCTGACCCACCTGTATCGTTGCTGACCGCACTCTGTAACGTGGGATGCAGGCTATTCACATCTAACAGTTACACGTGTTCCATAAACTGGTTGTCGAAAAATAATCTTGTCCCCGCTTCGGCTCACCCAGCTTTGTTGATACAGCTATTAGGATACGAAGTTCTGACAGAGAGAGAGAGAGAGAGAGAGAGAGAGAGAGAGAGAGAGAGAGAGAGAGAGAGAATGGGAAGTATGTATATGTGTATCAGATATTACTTCGATGCACACTCAAAAGGTAAAGTTTATCTGACGATGACTGTGGATATGTGAGAGAAGACTGAGGTCGTATTCTCGTTTGTTTAGAGAGCTCCAAAACGCCTTTTCCTAAGTGATTTGTTTTCCTTAATGCACCTTACTGTCCTCTTCCTCTGCGTTACATAAATCCTTCCAATATCGCCATACTTTACATAAAGAGGGTACAAAAGGATGCTAACCCGTCCTATCCAGAAATGAATCGCTAAGGAAGAGGTGTTACGGAGCTTCCTTGACCGACGAGAATATGAGCCTGGAAGTGAAAGTGTGTGTGAGAAGAGGAACTGCGAGAGGAGCTTGTGAGTGAATGATTGTGAGAAGTGGATGTGAGGAGTGAAAGTATGAGAGAAAGAAGACTGCGATTGAAAAAAAAAAAATGTAAGTGGAAGACTGTGTGGAGAATGTTGGATTTTAAGAATGAAATTGTGCAAGGAGGAGACTGAGAGTGAAAGGAGTGAAAAAGTGCATGAGAGGAGTTTAAGAATGAATGACTGTAAAAGGCAGGGTCTGAGTGTGAGAGTTTGTGAGAGGAGGAGACTGAGAGTGAAGCAATTTGTGAGGGGAAAAGACTGAGAGTGAAAGAGTTTGTGAGAGGAAGAGACTGAAGAGTGGGTGAGAGGAAGACACTGCGAGTGAAAGAGTTTGTGAGAGGAAGACACTGCGAGTGAAAGAGTTTGTGAGAGGAAGAGACTGAAAGTGAAAGAGTTTGTGAGAGGAAGACACTGCGAGTGAACGAGTTTGTGAGAGGAAGAGACTGAGAGTGAAAGAGTTTGTGAAAGGAAGACACTGCGAGTGAACGAGTTTGTGAGAGGAAGAGACTGAGAGTGAAAGAGTTTGTGAGAGGAAGAGACAGAGTGAAAGAGTTTGTGAGAGGAGGTGACTGAGAGTGAAAGAGTTTGTGAGAGGAAGAGACTGAGAGTGAAAGAGTTTGTGAGAGGAGGTGACTGAGAGTGAAAGAGTTTGTGAGAGGAAGAGACTGAGAGTGAAAGAGTTTGTGAGAGGAGGTGACTGAGAGTGAAAGAGTTTGTGAGAGGAAGAGACTGAGAGTGAAGGAGTTTGTGAGAGGAAGAGACTGAGAGTGAAGGAGTTTGTGAGAGGAGGAGATTGAAAGAGTTTGTGAGAGGAGACAAAATGAAGACTTTATGAGAAGACTGAGAGTGAATGTGAGAATAAGCAATATAACGAGATGCACTTCAAGAGCCAGATAAAGTAGGCATTCAAGCAACAACAGCCAACAGAACAGACGAATATGGAAAGGAGCTCCGCGTCCAGTGAACCCAGAACAGGTTACTGCTTTTACCGGTGGTTGGGGGAGCCGGTAAGTGCTGGTTGGCGCATCCAGCTTGCACATAAGTCCCAAGTTCGATTCTGAGACTATTCAAACTGGTTGTCCTTGTGGCTTCAGTTTGTTACACGTTGTACCTGTTTATAACGCAGCAGCACACTTGGGAACCTGGGCGTAATCCTACTGCTGCGGGTCATGTTTTAGAAGACTGGGTCCTAGCGAAAGCTGTCTACCTTAACACTTTGAATCGGGTGACATTAATTTCATACATGTACAATCGCTCCAAAAAGTGATGATTCGCTTTCTTTAAGTTTAGGACAAAACTCCCCGGGTCTGTCAACCTTCCACTTGACAGAAAGTGAGGGCAACACTTTTCCTCATTTTAAAGTGAGAAGGCTTGAATAACTTGCTCACCCTGTTAACACACTTTTTGGTGCTGAAAGATAAATGCAAGCTAATCTTGCGAAAATATAAGTAATGTTTGGCCTTAATTTTTTTTTTCTTTAAGATAAATAACAGTAATTTAAATAGTAAGCGGTACCTGGCACGTCTGTGAAACCGGTTGTCAGGATTCACTCCAGGCACTCGTACATTACGTCAGTCGTAGAAAGCAGAAATGATGACATCACGTTACCATGGCAACGATCTCTGGTTCTAAACAACCCTTCAACAGCGGCTTTTACAATATCTTCTCTTGTTTCTTCTGGGAGGCAGAAAATCGGTTTATAAGTGCGAAAACCATAATTCATATACCAACCTTGTCATCCGCTGGTGGTGTAATATTAGGTAAAGTTAAGCCTAGCCTCAAAGAAGTCTACAAAACTAGGGTGTCTGGAATTTGTCAGAGTTGGCCGCAAACTTTTTCTTAAAACATACATTTTCGTTATCTTATGCAGTTCAATGTTCATCATTGCTGGCAAAAATAAAGTTTCTTTATGCGGCCATCATTTTTTTTTTTTTAATAACTTGCAACGTTCAATTTGAACATACTATATTATCAGCTGGCATGTACGTTGGTTCTATGACACATTGTCAGGACACTAGAATTCAGTACTATATAAATTAAAAAAAAAAAAAAAAAAAGCAATAACTCCTATCAATCTACCAGATTGTCAACTGATTAATGTGATTTTATTTTTTGCCAAAGTATGGTATGTTCACTGGATCACACAGCAGTGTATACAACGCCCCCAGTAGCCAATTTAAGATTCATTTACTATTACTTCAGGTTCTGTAGAGTAACCTGGGTTTGGTTCGCAGCCAAAGCAACAGTAAGGTCAGGTCAGAATTTAGTTAGGTCTAGTGGCAGTCTGAGTTAGGTCTAGTGGCAGTGTTGTTAGTTAGGTCTAGTGGCAGTGTTGTTAGTTAGGTCTAGTGGCAGTGTTGTTAGTTAGGTCTAGTGGCAGTGTTGTTAGTTAGGTCTAGTGGCAGTGTGTGTTAGTTAGGTCTAGTGGCAGTCTGTGTTAGGTCTAGTGGCAGTGTGTGTTAGTTAGGTCTAGTGGCAGTCTGTGTTAGGTCTGGTGGCAGTCTGTGTTAGGTCTGGTGGCAGTCTGTGTTGGTTAGGTCTAGTGGCAGTCTGTGTTAGTTAGGTCTAGGTCTGGTGGCAGTCTGTGTTAGTTAGGTCTAGTGGAAGTCTGTGTTAGTTAGGTCTAGGTCTGGTCTAGGTCTAGGTCTGGTGGCAGTCTGTGTTGGTTAGGTCTGGTGGCAGTCTGTGTTAGTTAGGTCTAGGTCTGGTGGCAGTCTGTGTTGGTTAGGTCTAGTGGCAGTCTGTGTTAGTTAGGTCTAGGTCTGGTGGCAGTCTGTGTTGGTTAGGTCTAGTGGCAGTCTGTGTTAGTTAGGTCTAGGTCTGGTGGCAGTCTGTGTTGGTTAGGTCTGGTGGCAGTCTGTGTTAGTTAGGTCTAGGTCTGGTGGCAGTCTGTGTTGGTTAGGTCTAGTGGCAGTCTGTGTTAGTTAGGTCTAGGTCTGGTGGCAGTCTGTGTTGGTTAGGTCTGGTGGCAGTCTGTGTTAGTTAGGTCTAGGTCTGGTGGCAGTCTGTGTTAGTTAGGTCTAGGTCTGGTGGCAGTCTGTGTTAGTTAGGTCTAGGTCTGTGTTGGTTAGGTCTAGTGGCAGTCTGTGTTAGTTAGGTCTAGGTCTGGTGGCAGTCTGTGTTGGTTAGGTCTGGTGGCAGTCTGTGTTAGTTAGGTCTAGGTCTGGTGGCAGTCTGTGTTGGTTAGGTCTGGTGGCAGTCTGTGTTAGTTAGGTCTAGTGGCAGTCTGTGTTAGTTAGGTAGAAATTTGATTTGATTATGTTAGCACCAGCGGTAGTCTAAATAAGTCAGCTGGGTTGCTTTGATATGATTAAGTTAGGTTAAGTGGTAGGCTGTAGTATGATAAATGACTGTTTTAGTCAATGGTATAGTTAGCACTGGATTCTACTTAAGGTATAAAACTCTTGCATGCAGTTTTACCCAAGAGTGTTGAATCGCACTCCAGACACCCTAGTTTCGTAGACTTCTTTGATGGTAGCCTTAACTTTACCTAATATTACACCACTAGAGTAAGAGAAGGTTGATATATAAACACATTTGAAGTGGTTTTGAACTTCCATATTGATTGCCTTCCTCCCATAAGAATGAAACAAGAGACAGTATTGTAAAAGCCGCAATGTTAGATGTCTGTTTAGAACCAGCACGGCGATTGTCATGGTTATGTGACGTCACACTTCGGCTCTATGATCACGCTATGAATGGGAGTGCATGTCATTTGGCTTTATTTTTCATGATTTCCCCCCTATTTTTTTTTTTTCCAGACTCCTTTTCATCTTTAGTTCTCACTGTCATTCGTGCATTTGACTATCACCCTCTCCGTCGCCATTTCTTCCATGAAACTGTCCTACAGATTTTATTACGTGCTGGAATTTCACCGTATCAATAAAAATGACCAGTTGTTCCTCAGTAGTTGCACTAGTTTCACAGACTTCAGTGGATACTCTTCTTTATTGCCTTTTAGTACTTCCTTGTTTGTACCTTTGTATTAAATTTTTCTGCTATTATTCATTAACTATCACAAGCTCAATACCCTGCTGTCATTTTTAGGTGCATTTAGAGCTGACGCCAGTATATGTTATTACACTTGATGTATAATCCACAGAATGTACAAAATAAAAAATAATTTGAGTCCACCATTATTATGTACTAGATGGTAAACATAAGAATACCAGGTTTCTCAACAGATTTTCCAGCCAATTTAACTGTTGTGTGTGTGTGTGTGTGTGTGTGTGTAATGTCAGGTTACTCAACAGAATTTCCAGCCAATTTACCCGTTTCTGTGTGTGTGTGTGTGTGTGTGTGTCAGGTTATGCAACAGAATTTCCAGCCATTTTACCCGTTTGTGTGTGTGTGTGTGTGTGTGTGTGATTCACCGGGTCGGTCAGGATCACTTTGATGGTCGTGATCGTCAGCTTTTACCCTCCCGGAAGGGAGCTGAGAGCTCATATAGTCCGATCTAAGGGCAAGGCTGTGACCTTCACACACGCACACACCCGTCCCCTTGCTCAAGGGGGACAGTAACCACCCACTTCGTCAGTGAAACTATTCGCAACCTGAGCGAGGCGCGAACTCCCGTCCACCAGTTGGCAAGCGAGAGCTTTACCACTGCACCAGCGAGCGGTGTGTGTGTGTGTGTGTGTGTGCGTAATGTCAGGTTACTCAACAGAATTTCCAGCCAATTTACCCGTTTGTGTGTGTGTGTGTGTGTGTGTGTGTGTGTGTGTGTGTGTGTGTGTGTGTGTGTGAACGGTCAGGTTTCCATTAGCCCTTGTACAACCACATATCTCTCTTTAAGCTGAATAAAATCGTTTGGAGACAGCCAGAAAGCAAGGAATATGTCACTGAATGCAAGGACCTAAGGGCTGTAGCACAGTCGATAGCCAAAAATCCAAACCTTCTCCTTCTGCTGGTGGTGAGACGATGGATATTTGGCCTAAATTTTATTATTATTATTATTATTATTATTATTTTTGACAAGCGGATGATCAACTTCCTGTCGTATCTATAATTTTCTTTTCCAGGAAGGGCAGCGCCGTAAGAGTGTCAGAATCTTGCCCATGGCTCTTGCTCTGCCTGGGAAAATAATTTGTACTTACGACGGAGAACTGACCGTACGTGAATCCGAACCCTGGATGATATTCACGAACGACCTTATGATCACCCTCCTGTCGTAACTGGCATTTGTTTCTTCTGGGATAACACGGAGGGTTAAGAGTAGTCCCGTGTCTATTTTTGTTCTTCCTAAAACACACATTCAGTGACACTGGTCGCCAGAGCACCGGGGCTCTAACTGAATGAGAAATTAAGAATCTCAATTTAAAACGGCTTCCAAAGTAAATCTGCAGTCTCAAGGCAATTCTGCAGTCTCAAGGCATTTTTATGAACACAACAACTGAGTTATAATAAAAAATGAAGATACTTTGCTCATTGATCTCACATTATTCAAAACGGTCACCCGTACTGACTACATCTAAATATCTACGAAGCAAAATAATGATCTCTGGTTGCAGCCTACATAATACTTAAAGTTAAGATATAAAAAAAAGTTACTTATTACACATTGCGTCCATAGATTGATAGACTCTTCACTGAGCAAATATACCTGATGGTTGCACACTGTCACGAGTTGGCGCGATCCTATATTTAAATAAACTCGTGACATTAAACTTTGGTGGGAAACTGCGAATTCTAGTGGAATCCCAGTATGTATCACTCAGTCAACCGCCACGTAGTCACCCGATCGGGGGTATTTTCAGAACCATTTTTTCCCTGTTTCATAAGTGTTCGTCTTTGTGCGCAACAAGCACCTCCGCCGAGTGATTTATTGTGAGTGTGTATCGCTCACACTAAATTCGTTAGCCGTTAGCAAGTACGGCTCGCTCTTGCCTCTCTCTCACAATTTGAATTCAGTCAGGATTTGTGCGTCGTGGAAGTAGGTTCGATTGGGCCCAGTGTGGAGCAGTGCCGCCGTTGCCCAGTGAGTTCCTGAATTCCCACCTAGTGTGAGCCGGCGAGAGGTTCAGCGTCTGTGGCAGCATCCTTCCTCAGCAACGATGCCCAGTCCATTTCGCTTAGCCCACTCTCTGACTAGTATTTTTCTTTCGGTTTTCCTAGGCTTAAGAGTGAGCGAGTGAGTGTGTTCTCCTTATTTTGAATTCATTTTTGAAACATGTAACGTAAATTTAACTCATTGTAATCAATAAATTAACAGTTCTTTTCTCTTGAGCTTAATGTAATGTAAACTCGTGATTTATTTCTCCACATTAAGCTTATTTTAGTCATAGCTCCTAGTTTGGATAAACGCTTTACGTTATTCATAACTGGTACTTAGGCCAGTCCTTTTTATTAACTTAAATCCATTGTGCCGACTTGGAGTTAATGCACCAGCAAGAACCTGTTTATCATTAATAGCATTAGTTATTGCTTGTCAGGGGTGGAGTCACTTTCTCCAGAGGCTAGCAGACTAACAAACAGTATTTGTGAGTAATTAGTCTCTGCTGTGTACTGTTGAGAAAGTTTATAAATTCTCGTCCTTACAGAATCGGCGAAGTAAGCCGGCATAAAGTAATCATTGCTTGATTTTCACAAGACAATTCATTGTCCTGTTCTCAAGTATTATTGAATAATATTATTCTTAAATATTGCATACTTTTAAAAACCCCGTGACATCTGGTGACCTCAGTCCAGGATATTAACTCCTAGCTCTAAAGTTATTCACGAGATAATACTCACTCACTCATACTTAGTTTTTTTTTTTTTTTTTTAATAAGAGAACAGAGGAAGGAAAAACAAATGAACAAAAAAAAAAAAAAAAAAATCCATGCACCAGATTACTGCTGTCCTCTGTTCATAAAATATCTAACAGTTAGACTTGAACAGCTGTAGGTTGAAGTTTGGAGGGAAACAACTCTGGGGAAGTGAGTTCCAGAGAGATGCAGTTCGGGGAATGAAAGAATTCTGATAGGCAGAAGTTCTGCAGAATAGCTGAGTGACATTCCAGTCATGAGCGCTCCCAGATGCCCGTGTAGCATGAGGGAAGGCATGGAGATGTGGCACAATGGATGCAACTTCGTCTGAGCATTTGCTATAAAAATATCTGTAAAATAATGCAAGGGAGGCAACATTCCTTCTTACTTGTAGGGGAGGTAGTTTGTTAGTAATAGCAGGGTTATTAATAATTCTAACAACTTTGTTCTGAATTTTGTCTAGTTGTTTTAATGCAACCTCTCCACATCCACTCCACAAGGGTGAGCAGTATTCAAGCTGAGAGCACACATGACTCTTATAAATTATAGCTAACTGCTCGTCAGTGAAGAAGTTACGGATTCTGTACAATAATCCAAGTTTCTTTGAGGCAGTTTTAGCAAGTGATCTGACATGAGAGGTCCAGCTGAGAGCATTGTTAAGCGAGACGCCGAGAATTTCAATACTTTTGGAAATGGGAATATTTGTAGCATTGAAGGTAATATACGATTCTGGCAATACCTGTCTATTAGTAAATTGTATATATTTAGTTTTACTAGCATTAAATGAGACAAGGTTATTTTGTCCCCATTCACTGATCGTGGATAAGTCTTGGTTTAAAGAGATGGCTGTATTGAGTTGAGAGTTAGAAATATCACACTTTGTAAATGGATGTCTGAGTGTGAATGAACTATGAAGTGTTGAGTCATCTGCATATGAATGGATGGGATTGTGGGTGACAGATAAGAGATCATTAATATGAACGAGGAACAGGATTGGTGCCAGAACTGATCCCTGTGGCACGCTGGCGTTTTATCATTAAAGTCTATAGGCACTATTTTACTGGTGATTATTAATTCATTTTTTATTAATTTATGTAATAGTTTTCACAGTCAGTTGTTTGTTTAATTTTCTTTCTTTACCAGTTTAATTAGATAAAACTGGTCACCATTAACCTGTGCCTATATTCTTTATTCTCGATTATTGGCATCTTTCTCCGGAAAATTGCAGTCAGTACTTAGTCTTTAGTTTACTCAGACTGAGTTAGCATCATGTCTACCGACGTCTATGTACAGGAAGCTAAAGATATGGGGCTTACAGACCCCAAAGAAGTAAAGGATTATGTCCTCTCTCAGTCACGAGCAGCAACGTGAGAATGATGCTCGCGAAGAGCGTCGAATTCAGCGCGAGGAACGCAAAAGAGAACGCGAACACGAGTGAAAACAACGTGAACTCGAGTTAGAACAAGAGCGACAACAGTGCAAATACGAGCAAGAACAGCGCGAGGAACGCGAGAGAGAACGGCAACACGAGCAAAAACAACGCGAACTCGAGTTAGAACAACGAGAGAGAGAACGAGAACACGAACATGCCGAGCGAGAAGCACACGAAAAACACGAACTTGAGATGTTGAAGCTCAAGCAAGATTCCTTGGCTTCAGACACATCTGGTGCAGCTGGCCTAAGCTCCACGAGCACTATCCCTGCACATGTTCTGGCAACCCCACACATCAAGCATCCCCCATACAAGGAAGACGAGCGAATCGAGCCATACATAGCTCGTTTTGAAGACATGGCTCAACTGTACCAGGTGGATGATGCAGCTAGGCAGCATCAGTTTCTTAGCCTGTTTGAGGGCCCTGCCCTCGATATTCTCCACAGAATTCGTGGAGACAATCTCACGTATGAGATGATGAAGGCCGCACTTGTCAAGGCGTACGGTCTCACAGTTGACGATGCCAAGAGTCAGTTCATGAGGGCGCGTTTACAGGAAAAAGAGACTGCCGTTCAGTTTCTTGACCGACTTACTGCTTACTTAGATGAGTGGATGGAGAAAGATGAAACTCCTTCCACGCGTGGGGGGATAACTGACTTTATGCTGTGCACACAGCTAGAAAAGTCGTGGCCTACTGAACTTATGGCAGCTTAAGATCTGCCAGGTAAAGGATGCCAACCAAATGGTGGAGAAGGCAGATGCATTCTTCACTGCCTACGGGTATCAAACTCACAAGCAGCATACCTGGAACAGGAAAGCTGATAAATCTGGGAAACCATCTCAGACTGAACCCCAGCAACAAGGCTGTTCTCAGAATAATGGCCAAGGTCCAAAACTGCAGAGGAAGGACCAGGGGTAAAACACCCAGAAACCTGAGTGGAAGAGGTACAACAGGTACCCTAACCAGCAGCAGTATCAGCCATGCAACCGATCACTGGGACTGTCCTTTTCAGCACTAGCCCCTCGGAGGCAGGAGGCTAACGCAGCCTTCATTCCTCAGCAGCATGGTGGTGCTGTCTCTAGCAGTACGGGTACTTCCCCACAGTTCACTAGTCCCACGGCGACAGTGAACCCCCCTCCACAGATGGTCAATGCTCCATCTCCCCAGGCAGTGAGTACAACCCCTCAAGTATCTAGTTCATAGGTCACCATGTTTGCCGCATCATTTATTCAGCAGCCTCATCGGTGGCTGGCTGCTTCCTCCACAGGCCCTCCCACAGGTGACAGTACCTTCCTTGTTCAGCCAGGGTTTGTGGGAGACATTCCTGTGAAGGTCCTGAGAGACAATGGGTCCTCAGGTTGCTCTGTCAGGCAGAGTCTAGTTCAGCCTGAGGCGTACACAGATCGACAGATCCAAGCTAACCTTATAGATGGATCAGTGAGATTGTTCCCTGAGGCACGTATCCAAGTGGCATCTCCATTTTACACTGACACGACACTTGTAGTTGTCATGCCAGAACCTTTATTTGACCTTATCATAGGCAATATTCCCCGTGCCAAGTATAGTTGCACTGAAGATGACGCTACTCACTTCGGCTGCAGTAACACGAGCCGTGGCTGAGGCTCCTAACTGTGTTACCCCGGTGATCATTGAATCGCCACAAGATCTGATGTGTAGCCAAGTTGTTGTTCAAGAACAACATTCTGACCCAACACTTGCTGCCGTGCGGAAAAAACAAAAGGGTAGAGTGATGAAAGTATTCACGGGGAGGTCAAGCCAAGTTCCTTCGCAAACAAGGACGGCTCTACCGTGAGTCACGGACAGCTGAGGGCGAGGTTCGACTGCAGTTTGTCATTCCTGCTAAGTACCTCCAAGCAGCGTTATAATGGGGTCATTGTTCAGCCTCAGGAGGTCACATGGGCAAAAGGAAAACCCAGGGCAGTATCCATGCTGACTTTTTCTGGCCAGGGATGGGACGAGAAATAGATAGCTTTGTGCGTTCCTGCAATGCATGTCCACGTACCACTAATCAGGGACATGAACTTCCTGTGCTGTTTGAACCCACACCCATAATCTCTGAAGCAGTTGAGAGACAGGGCAGTGGTGAAGTGGGTGTAGACCTGACGTCTCGCCCATTGGCCCCACAGGACACAGTATGTCCAGGGTCTGTACATACATATGTACCGTAAGTTAAGGGGGAAGTTCGAGAACCCCGCAGAGACAGTCTGAGGCTGTGTATGAATTACCTTGTGGAACGCCTTGAGCTGTGGGTCTCTCTGAGGATTCCCGGAGAATGAACTATCCACATGAGTGTTCACACCCACGATGGGTGTTAAAATGTGACCTGCCCGAGATTGCGTAGGGATTCTCAGCTTCCTGTCATTAATCGTAAGTGTAGTGTTAGGTTAACCAGTAAACTGCTTGTTCTAAGAAATTTGTAAATTCAAGAACTGGCACGTTTCCTGGTTAATAATGTTAGGTTAACTAGTAAATTGCTTGTTCTAAGAAATTTGTAAATTCAAGAACTGGCACGTTTCCTAGTTAATAAGCGTTAACCAGTTGGGCCTTGATAGCAGGCTCTGAAGCCTATGCCCAGAGTCGGACACATAACAAAAAAAAAAAAAACTACAAGGGTTCTGAGAGATTTGTAAATCCAAAGACTACGTTTCCTGGTTAATTTTAATATTAGTACTGATTGCTAGGCAGAGAGAGAGAAATGACACTTTTGATGCTCCACCTTGATTCCTTTCGCAGGTGCAGCTGGCGGGTGCAGCATTGCCGTGCAGAACAGCTGATCGTCCCTGATGCATGCTGCCGCCTCTTCTCTTCTGCCTCGTCGTCATCATTTACTATTAATTTGCATTATGTAATTTTACACGTAGGTACAGTTACACCACAACTGTCACACCTACACCGTGTATTACATACATCACGCTACATAACAATTAGTTGTTAATGTAAATGTAGCGAACTTTTCGCTGTTTGACCTGAGTACAGGATTTTTCACCGTCGTCATGGAGTTTTTTCCTCAAGCTTGCTTCTATTAACGTAAATACGATTTTTTTTTTTTTTTTTTCGCTCACTGGTGACTGTGACTTTCTCTTGTAGCAGGATAGCACACACACCACAGTGTGAATATTGTGTGACTGAGTTAGGATTTATATGTATGTGTACTGAAATTTTTTTTCCCCTGAGAAAAAAAAATTCATTTTGATGGGGCGTAATGTCATGAGTTGGCGCGATCCTATATTTAAATAAACTCGTGACATTAAACTTTGGTGGGAAACCGCGAATTCTAGTGGAATCCCAGTATGTATCACTCAGTCAACCGCCACGTAGTCACCCGATCGGGGGTATTTTCAGAACCATTTTTTCACTGTTTCATAAGTGTTCGTCTTTGTGCACAACAAGCACCTCCGCCGAGTGATTTATTGTGAGTGTGTATCGCTCACACTAAATTCGTTAGCCGTTAGCAAGTACGGCTCGCTCTTGCCTCTCTCTCACAATTTGAATTCAGTCAGGATTTGAGCGTCATGGAAGTAGGTTCGATTGGGCCCAGTGTGGAGCAGTGCCGCCGTTGCCCAGCGAGTTCCTGAATTCCCGCCTAGTGTGAGCCGGCGAGAGGTTCAGTGTCTGTGGCAGCATCCTTCCTCAGCAACGATGCCCAGTCCATTTCTCTTAGCCCACTCTCTGACCAGTATTTTTCTTTCGTTTTTCCTAGGCTTAAGAGTTAGCTTTTGAGTGAGCGAGTGAGTGTGTTCTCCTTATTTTGAATTCATTTTTGAAACATGTAACGTAAATTTAACTCATTGTAATCAATAAATTAACAGTTCTTTTCTCTTGAGCTTAATGTAATGTAAACTTGTGTTTTATTTCTCCACATTAAGCTTATTTTAGTCATAGCTCCTAGTTTGCATAAACGCTTTGCATTATTCATAACTGGTACTTAGGCCAGTCCTTTTTATTAACTTAAATCCGTTGTGCCGACTTGGAGTTAATGCACCAGCAAGAACCTGTTTATCATTAATAGCATTAGTTATTGCTTGTCAGGGGTGGAGTCACTGTCTCCAGAGGCTACCAGTACTAACAAACAGTATTTGTGAGTAATTAGTCTCTGCTGTGTACTATTGAGAAAGTTTATAAATTCTCGCCCTTAGAGTATCGGCGAAGTAAGCCGGCATAAAGTAATCATTGCTTCATTTTCACAAGACAATTCATTGTCCTGTTCTCAAGTATTATTTGAATAATATTATTTAATATTGCATATTCATTAAAAACCCCGTGACATACACCACTTCTCGTCATTCCTGCTTCTTCATCATTCATAACTCGTTCTTAAACATGTTCATGCCACATTCAGTGCTCTGCATCTTGGCCAGCCACGCCTCCGCCTGCCTGCAGACTCACGTATAACAAACACCTCTTTCAATATCATAGTCAAAATCATTTTCTCTCTGTGACCGCAACATCGAAACAGATATTTCAACCCTTTAATCCATTCTCTCTCTCTCTCTCTCTCTCTCTCTCTCTCTCTCTCTCTCTCTCTCACTACATATACGTATGTGTGTGTGTGTGTATGTGTGTGTAATTCACCGGTTCGGTCAGGATCACTTGATGGTCGTGATTGTCAGCTTTTACCCTCCCGGAAGGGAGCTGAGAGCTCATATAGTCCGATCTAAGGGCAAGGCTGTGACCTTCACACACGCACACACCCGTCCCCTTGCTCAAGGGGGACAGTAACCACCCACTTCGTCAGTGAAACTTTTCGCAACCTGAGCGAGGCGCGAACTCCCGTCCACCAGTTGGCAAGCGGGAACGTTACCACTGCACCAGCGAGCGGTGTGTGTGTGTGTGTGTGTGTGTGTGTGTGTGTGTGAAAGAGCAGCGTTGTTTGTTTGTTTCTATGTTTGTCCTTCAATCACCTCCAAACTAGGGGCCAGAGACCCCCAGACCAATACATATTCTGAATGAGGGTGACCCAAGGTTGGTTGTTGGGGGTCAAAATTCAGATCTGGGTCATTTGAGGTCACCGGCAACGCCGGGTACCCCTGCAGCACAATTTTTGACATGGAAACACACATGACCTTCAGTTCGGACATAAGATATGTGGAGTTTACCCCCGAGATCATTTGACGTCGACGGTCGAAGGTCATTTGAGGTCACCAGTAATACACGCTCGAACGACTGGACGCAGCAGCCCAATTTTTGGCTTGGAGACTCACATGACCTTCAGTTCGGACATAGGCTACGTGAGGTTGACCTCCTAGGTCATTTGAGGTCACCAGTAACAATAAACAAATAAATAAACAAATATATATATATATATATATAATTATTATTATTATTATTAGGGTGGGTCGAAAAATTTAAATTCAACGAAACATGGATATTTTGATGCCCGAAACACCATATTCACACAATATAACAGTATTATTGAAAATCGGCTAACGCTCCTCTAGAAACTTTATTATATGTTTGCATCGAAGGAGCGCAGTAATAATTTAGTGATAATATGAATATTGACAGCTTTGACAGTGACGATACTGATTTTGACGGCATTGTTACCAGTTACACAAACAAGCTGTTCTTGTCAGTTGTCAGTTTTAACTTTCTGCGTTCATTTATATCCTGTGTTGGAATGATGGCTACCTGCAGGACGAGGGAAAAGGTCAAAGATTTCGTATTTGGCTTACCTCGTAGTCTTCCAGTGTGTCAGCTACCTACATGCAAAGATGTCATTAGAGAAAACTTGGAATACAAAATAAGAGATCCATTATCAAGCACGCAAGCCCACACTGAAACTATTGCTGACCAAGTAGTAGTAACATAGGAGAAGGCATCGATTCCTATAATTGACTACAAGAGCATTGCCATCTGTGTGAAACGCTTGATAACAAAAGTTCAGGAGGTAAGAAAATACTCTGCAAACAAGAGGACTTCAAGCACCTACTTGGAGAAGTTGGCCAGCTCTGATGTACTATTTGATATCTGCTGCTGTAAATACTACACAGATGTTAATGCTCGAGAGAGGTATGAGTGTTGTTGTACCAGGCCTTTCAAGATACATCCTGAAGAGCTGCCCTTCTGGGTGGACCAAAACAGTTGTAGGAAAATGTACATCGGCAAAGCAGACAAGCAAAAGACAGCAAAAAATGAACTCGCCGCAAACAGACAAATGAAAAGAAAGCTTCATGAAAAGTCAGTTCAGGAAACCAGGCATGAAGAAGAAGATGCAGGAACAGCATGTAGGGACGATACTGATGATACTAATTGTGATGTATCAGATGATCATTATGATGATGATACTGAAGAAGTAGAGAGAGGCAAGCAGGGCAAGAACAGTTTGGCATATCCTGAACTATGTCGCGTATCAGACCGATGCCAAATGAGCAACAGAGATATCTGCTTCATAGTGAATGTTACACTGAAGGACGTGGGTATTCTTGCTGAGGAAAACAAACTTGATCCTACCAAACTTCGGCGTCAAAGAAGATACTGGGGGGATATTGCCATTCAACAGCATTAAAGCCCCATGACAAATGTAGTTTGTCTAAGTTTTGATGGTAAAACTGACAAGACTCCGAGTAAAACCCCTCATGGTGAGAGGGTTATCATCAAAGAAGACCACTACTCAGTAACTGGTTTTCCTGACGCTTCCTACATAGATCATATCTCCCCTGAAAGTGGAAAAGCAGTGAATATCGCCAAGGCGATCATGTCGCTTGTCCATGAGAACGATTCAGCTGAATCAATGCAAGCCATTGTATGCGAAGGCACGAACATAAACAGTGGCAAGAAGAATGGGGTGATTTGTGTGCCGGAAACCCAGCTAGAGACACCATTACATTGGCTTGTCTGTTTGTTACATCTCATCGAAGTAGTTTTCAAATGGTATTTTGAAGCCATTGACGGTGCAACGACAGGTACAACTGGCTCCAGAGGGGAAGTGGGTAGATCCCTTGAGTTCGGTCCAAAGGATCTGACAATTGTAGACTGTGAACGTGTTGTAAACTGTGAACGTGTGTGTGGCAAAACTTGCACTCTACCAAATGAAGTTGAGAAGGATAGCAGCAAAGATCAATGATACCTGCACCGTGCATGTCTGACAATGCACGTCGGAGGGGTCAAAGGTGTAGTATTGAAACCATCTGCTCAGCCAGGGCCACTGCCATGCCAGATGGCTAACTACAGCCATCCGTACACTGCAGCTCTACATGTCATAAGAGTCATCTCCAGTAATGAAACAACTTGTTTCATTCATTCTCAACTTTTACGCGCCAACTTGGTTCAAAGTGAGAGCGAACAGTTCGCGTCAGGATGGCACCAAGAATTTCTTCTATACTGTATGGTGCAACTAATGCGAGCATTGCCCCCGAAAGATCAGGGCATCGTTCGCCCAATACTCAGCAATAACAGGTACGTCTGTCACCATGAAAATATCCTGCTGTCGACTGTTGCTGATGAAGATCCACACGTACGTTGCATGGCTGTTGCACTCATTCAGCGTGCGCGGGAGAACGACAGCGACAATGTCAGAGTGTTTAACAAATCTGCTTTGAAGATAGATTTCGAGGTCAAAAACTACACCGAGCTGGTGCAGCTAGACAAATCGTCTGTCACAATCCCTCCACTTTTGAAGAACGTCACAATGGACGAAAGCCAACCCATAATCTTGGACCAATTCTACCCTTGTCACTCTCAAGGTGTGGAGCGTTACGTCAAAGAAGTAACATGACCATGCAAAAAGTCTACGGACACCAGGCGCCACACGGCATGCTTCAGCAATGGAAGCGTTCTCGCAGAGATTTTCTGAAGCGCGAGGGTAAAAAAGACTTCTGATCGGAACATACGTGCCCGGTTCGTGATTACGTTTCCTAATGAAATAGATCGGAAATGCTTTATGTTGCTTGTCACTGTTTGGTGTTTCATATACACCTGCGATTTGTAGTTTTTTGTTTGTACTGGCAGAATACTGTTTGTATATACTGAATACAGGCAAGATGATTTTATGGTTCGTTCAAAGATAAATCGTGCGAGAAATCCTTTAACACGTATCATTCAAATTCTTAATTTTTGTCATAATTTCCTTGATTCTGGAGTGAGAGTTGCTGGAGTGAGCGTACATAAGATGAAAAACCGTTTGCGCAGTGGCGTAGTGACCGTGATGGAGCATCATTTTCACCATGTTTCAGACTAGCACTCTTAAGTTCATAGGAATTCGACCCTGCAAAGAACAAGGATAGAAAGGCCACGGGCCTGCAAACTGCTCCCTCTAAGGGGAAAAAAAAAAAAAAAAAGATAACAGAGAGCCAAATTCAAGATCCATTCATTTCGAGATGCCTGGACATACTGCGTTTGAAAGACTAGAGATCGTAGGCAGTAGGAAAACCAGACTGAGGGAGACAGTTCCAGAGATGACCTGTTGCATACATGAAGTATTGGGAGCAGCGGTTAACTCTTGCATTAGAGAGCTGGATAGAAAATGAATGGGAGTTCGTTGCTTGACAGGTGCTACGTGCCCACCGCAGTGATGGAGGGATGCAAGCAGACAGTTCAGAGGAGCAGTGACCAATGAAGTAGCGATAAAAAAGAGATAAAGATGCAACAGTGCAGCAAACAGAAAGAGGTTGAAGGGAGCCAGTAAGAGGAGGAGAGTTAATGAGACAAAAAGCCCTCCACTCTGTTGAGAAGAGCTGTGTTTGGGGAGCCTCCCCACACATGAAAGTTGTACTCTACACAGGGGCGAATAAAACCCGTGTATAAAGTCAACAGCTGTGCAGGAGTGAAGAAGGTAAGGAGTTGGCTTGACACACCCAGTCTCTTGGAAGCAGATTTTTAAAGAAAGGTAATATGTTCTTTCCAAGATAAAGCCCGAGAGAATGAAACCCCAAGTATGTTTAAAGAAGAGGCAGGATTGAGATGAATATTGTTAAAAATTAGAGGGTATTCCTTAGGAAGATTTTGTTTGATAGATGTAATTGATGCAATAAGAACGACAAGGTTATTTTTACCCCAATCAGAGATACGAGCCAAGTCAGACATTAGGTGTGCCATAGCCTCATCCCTTGTTTGTTGAAGTAGCTGCTGAGATGGATGCTGCAGAAAACGAATGGAAAGGTGAAGGATGGAGTCATCAGCGTATGAGTGGATAAGGTTAGATGTAAAGCTTAGTAGGTCACTGATGAATAAAAGGACAAGAATTGAAGATAGGACAGAGCCTTGAGGAACACCACTATTTATTGCTCTAGGAAAAGAACGGTGGCCGTCTACAACTGCAGCTATAAAACGATCAGAAAGGAAGCTAGAGATAAAGGGACAGATAGAAAGATAGAAACCGTAAGAGGGTAGTTTGGAAATTAAAGATTTATGCCAGACTCGATCGACAGCCTTTGAGATGTCAAGTGCAATGGCAAAGTTTTCGCCATAGTCCCGAAAGGAGGATAACCAGAAGTCTGAAAGGTAGGTGAGAAGATCATCAGTGGAGCGTCCCTGACGGAACCCATACTGACGATCAGAAAGAAGGTTCAGGGCTCTTGCTAACCGCCGATGGTTGCGAGCCATTTGGCTCCTAAGGTTTCAGATTTACGAGCCAAATAAATTTGTAGTAGCCAAACTGATTACAAGCCGAAATATTTTACGAGCAATAAATATATATAATTATTTACACATTGTGATGATTAGAATCATATAATGAGGTTTTAAACATTAACAATGGCGACAAGGAAAGACTTAATAATCGATCACAACGAGCTTTTTTGTTCATTTAAGTGAGAATAACTGTTAGATTTACTTATTTTGTAGTTTACTGGGTTTTGAAGTGGATGTATTTTCTCGCCAAAAGGCGACTTGTACAGTATGTGAAATTTGTTCGCCAAAGTGAGAAAATACTCGCATTTGCGAGCTGTGGCTCACCAAACAAGAGCCCTGAGGTTGTGATAGGAAAGATGCTTTGACTATATATATATATATATATATATATATATATATATATATATATATATATATATATATATATATATATATATATATATATATATATATATATTTGTTAAGAACAGACTCGAAAACTTTTCAAATACAGGATGTTAAAGCAATTGGGCGAAAGTTAGAGGGCTGAGAATGATCACTATTTTTGGGGACAGGCTGAATGAGAGAAAACTTCCAGCAAGGAGGAAAGGTGCAAGTGGATAGAGTATAAGCACAGAAGCACAGTTCTTGAGTACAACAAGAGGGACCCCATCAGGCCCATATGCCTTGTTAGTATTCATGCTAGTGATGGCAGCAAATACATCAATTGAAGAAATTTTAATGTCAGCCATGAGGAAGTCAGAGGAGGGAAGAAATGGAGGGACAGCACCAGAATCGTCTAAGATGGAAGTGTAGGATAAAGTCTGAGTGAAGAGTTCTGTTTCATCAGTAGAAGAAATAGCTACAGAGCCATCAGAGTGGAGAAGAGGAGGGAATGATTGTGAGGTAAAGTTGTTAGAAAGATGGCAAGGTGCCAGAAGGAGCGGGAAGAATTCGAGTGGGAGAGTTAAGAGCATTTAATACGGATGAAATTTTCAGCAGAGCGAAGAACAGACTTAGCACGATTCCGGGCAGAAACATAAGATGAGATTCAGGTGTGGGTTGGCTCTGGTACCTTTTGTAGGCCTTCTTGTTGTGGACAGGATTAGAATATGCGTGATTAAACCAAGGTTTCTTTGCATTAGTCAAAGGACATGAGAAAGGAATGTATGCTTCCATGCTTGAGAGAATAAACTCTGGTAATGTGCATGTCACACTCAGATGGCTTTCGGCCATGGAAGCTATAATCATTCCAGGAAAAATAAAAGAAATACTGCTTGAGGGCCTCCCAATCAGCAGCTCCAAAGTGCCACAATCAACGTTTCTTTGGAGGTCCACAGGCTATACTGGAGCAATGGGACAGGTTAAGATAATAAGGTTGTGATCGAAGGAGCTCAGTGGAGAGGAAAGATTAACAGTGTAAGAAGAAAGATTAGTTGTACGGATGAGGTCAGATATGTTGGAGCTCTCTCCAAGGCAGTCAGGGATACGGGTAATGTGCTGTACAAGCTGCTCTAGGTCATTGAGGATAGAAAAGATGTAGGCTTGTTCATCAGGTGGATCAGTGAAAGAAGAGGAGAGCCAGCGGTGGTGCTGAACATTGAAATATCCTAAAATGGAGATTTCAGAGAAAGGAGAAATGGATAGGATGTGTTCCATTGTATATGTAACATAGTCGAAGAATTTTTCATAGTCAGTAGAATTAGGGGATAAGTAAACAGCGCAGATAAATTTAGTCAGTGAGTGACAGGAAAGCCGAAGCCACAGAGTAGAAAATTCAGAAGGACGAAGTTCAGGAACATAAGAGAAAGATAAGTCGTTGTGTGCATATACGCAACAGCTACATTTATCTTTGAAATGAGAGTAAAGAAAGTAGAAGGATACAGAGAAAGGTTTGCTATCAGGTGCCTCAGACAGCTGTGACTCAGTTAGGAAGAGAAGGTGGGGTTTAGAGGAAAAGAGGTGGTGCTCAGCAGTACCAGATGGTACTGCTTAGCACGGAGAATCCTTCTTATTCCAAAGGTCGTTTCTAATTCCATCACCGTCAGACGTCCCTCCTCATCCCCAGGAACTTGTCAGGAAGTTACGGAAATAAATTGGATAGTACGTCATCAGGCAGAGAGGATTATCTGACAAATTTCCTTTCTCCTTATTTCCCGTGAATCTCAGGAGTGCTTCTCTAACCTGGTACGATTGTGGGCTGAGACGCGATAGTGAGAGGGAGTGTGGTGACCACTGAGCTCTCTAAGCTAATATGGAGGGGCTATCTCCACAGCGAGTATGTGACTTTGACCACCATATTGAAACACTGCACTCATTGCCTCCACCATGGTAATGCAATTGAAACACTGTTCTCAACTTGCCGACTCTGTTCCGCTGTTGCTTCTGTAAGCTGCGCAGTGAGCCATGGCACTATATATTCCGGATTAATCGGCTGATTTCAAAAGGCACGGGCTTCAGGCGAGGTGCATAAACATGGCTGCCGCTGCATCAGTGCCGATCTGGGGCCCTGGAGGCTGGCACGCAAACTATGCAGCGCTACCCATGAGAAAGCCTCTCCATATTACTGAGCTCAGTGGTGATGACCGAGCTCCTGGATTTACTGTGCCTGTTCTTACTCTGTTGTAGTCACTGGACTTGCTGTGCCTGTTCTTACTTCTGTGTAGTCACTGGACTTGCTGTGCCTGTTCTTGCTCCTGTGTAGTCACTGGACTTCTTGTGCCTATTCTTGCTCCTGTGCAGCTTTATGCAAGGAAGAAGGAACCAATGGCTATCTCTTTCCTCCCACTTCCTCCTTTAGGGGAAGGTGGTAACTATGGAGGACGCCTCTGCCACCTTTCCCCCCTTCAAAGGGGGGGGGGGTTAGGTGGTCTTGACGATATTGACTGCTAGACGGACTGACTGCTCCCAGACCGACCAGCCCCAGACTCTTTCTCCCTTCGACAATTCTGTTAATAACGCATCTTTTGTTTTGCTGCATGCTTTCGGTTCCACTCTCCTGACCAGTTTTAATCCTTTCGTTATTAAGAAACTGATTGATAGCTGTTCTGGTGAGGTGGAACTTGTGAAAATACATGCTAGTGGAGACCTCCTTGTAAAAACTGTTACTTCCTCTCAGGTAGAAGACTTGTTATAGCTGCATGAGTTTATGTTATGACGTCGAGACAAGGATCCCAGTTTCTATGAATTCCTGGAAGAGTGTTATCGCCGACAGGGATCCTGTGGCTATGGGAGAAGACGACTTCATACGTGAACTTGCTCAGCAAGATGTGACTGGTATTAGATTCATTGCTAGATACTTGGAGGGCAAGAAGACAAAGATTGCCACCATTATCTTGACATTTTGTAAAGTTTTTCTTTCTAAGAATGTCAGAATTGGTTATGAAATCATTAACGTAAGGCCCCATATCCCCAACCCATTTCGTTGCTCCAAATGCCAATTGTAAAGGCTTAGTGAAAAGTCTTGCCGGGCCAACGACTCAGTGTGTGGCAGGTGAGCGGCTGTGGGTCATGATGCAGACAACTGTAAATCTGGAACTGAATGCTGTATTCACTGCAAGAGTGCTCACTCCACTTCCTTAAGGGAATGTCCTAGCTGGAAGGAAGAGAAGGAAGTCTGCGCAGTGAAGGCAACAGAGGACATATCCCATTACGATTCTGGGAAGAAAGTTAGGGAGTTGCGTGTGACTCCCAAACCCAGTGTCTCCTATGCACGGAAGGTTGTGTCCCGTCCCGTGATGTGCACAGTAGAGACCCAAAGTGGCATTACTGTCCCCTCATCTGCTTCTCCTGTGAGATCCAACTCTTTTACTGATACCCCCGATGCTGCTTCTTCCTATTCTATAGTTGCTGCTTCCACTTTTAGGAAGCAGAAACAGAAGCTGACAAGCCTCATTCGGTGAATCTCACCCTCCTTCCCCCCAGGTCACGTCTTTATGTCTTACCTACTCCTGCTCCAGCGCAGGAGAGAAGAGGTAGCTCTTCCTCGAGGGAGTCTGGGAGCCTTGTTATTGATGACAGTATGAAGGTTTCCGTCGGCAAGCACCGGGATAGATCCCTCGGTAGTCGCTCGCCTTTTGGCGGGGAGCACAAAAAGACTAAGCGCACTGACCCTCTCATAAATCGTGAACCGTTGCATTCAGTGTTATGGTGGAATTGTAGGACTCTTAGGAATAAATTCCACAATATAGCAATCTTGCCATCTATACACAGGCCAGACGCTATTTGCTTACAAGAAACGTGCTTGGTGGATCACCCTGATCCTCCACTGTTCAAATACTACCATATGTTTAGAAGATATGATGGTCACGGGCAGAGTTGGAGCAGTTACACTTCAAAAATTTAATTACAATTACAATTACTTTCTTTGTTTTAAAATTACAATTATAATTACAAATACAGTTGGGAATAGCAATTACAATTACTGCAAATCAAACTCAGTTATAGTTACAATTATAATTGCAAATTCCCAGATTTGGATAAAAAATCTTTGTGGTTAAGAAAAATACAAATTTGGCGTTGTAAGGTTGTCTTTTATTCACAGTGGCACAAACTAATTTGAAAACAAAAATCAAGATTTCATTTCAAAGTTGCAGACAGTAACTAAAGAGCCTGTGGTTTTTCAATCAATTCGCTATTGCACTTAATAACATTGAACGGAAACAAGTGACAGCAAGTTGAGATCTGTTCTCAGTGAAATAATTTCCGGCAATGCTGAAAACTCACTCTGATGGGGCAGATGTAGCAGTACACCCAGTTACCTCTTGCAAGGTTCTTCGGTGGACGCAAAGCTTGTAACACTTCTTTCCAGTATAGCACTAGATCACTGGAAAATGGCAGAGTTCCTTCCTCTACATATTGCTTCAACAAAAGATTCACTGACACTGTGCTTCCCTCTGATCCCCGTTGATTTTGGAGCTTTGATGAACATTTTGGTATAAAAGAGAACAATCTGGGCCTTATTGATTCTGATAATCCTTCTGCTAGATCATCCTTGTCACACTCTTTATCTACTGTTGACCCCTCGTGAACCACCTCCAATTCTTCAAGCATTTCCTTGACATATGCCAGTACTTGGTCCTTCTGCTCTTGTAGTGGAAGCCACTCCAGTTTGAACCTAGGATCCAAAAAAGCCGCCACTTGAACATCTCCTTCCAAGTATGGATCCAATCTTTTCTTCACAGAGTCCAGTAGCACTTTAGCCAGTTTACAGTATTGTAATTTGGTATTATGAATTAGATTCTCCGGTGAATGTTTAAGTCCCTGAATCACTGGTCCAATAGCAGTTACAGTCACCTTTTTCTGTCCCTCCACAACTTCCAAGGCCTCGTGAAAAGGTTCAAGGACAATCACAAGCTCCTTTAAGGCTGAAATCTCCACTGGCATGATTTTCTTACTCCTCCGCTCTCTCTGGGGCAGAAGATCAATTGCATTATTCACCTCTACATGGTTCTTGAGTATAAATTTCACCATTTTCGGCTGTGAATTCTATCTTGTCATATTTGGGTCTGGAGAACAATCCGTTTAGATCGAAGGTACGGAGCAGCGACTGTTGATTTCCTCATTGAGTTGATCAAGGATGCAATTTTCTGAAGCATTGATGAGAGTAGTGATTTTTTTACATTTGGGTGAGTAAATCCATATCTCACACACAGTTGCTGAGTATGAGCAAAACATCCCATGCTTTGAGGAAGGTAAGTCAGAACATCTAAGCAAATACCCTGATCAATGATGTTGGGGTCACATGAATTTCCAGCCTCCTCATCTTCCTGATCCATGTAGAAACTTGGCAAGGAAATGTCAAATGCATTCGCCAATAAGATGTATTATCAGCTACAACTTTCTTTACTTTTCTTTGAATACTGAACCGACTGACAGTTTCCTCATAGGCAGATGCAATGTTCATGCTATGTGTCGGCCTTCTACATTATCACAACCAAGGACGCGAGACTTCTGTTCCCAGTCTCTGTTAACATAGTTCACTGATGGGAAGAGAGTGTGTGTGTGAGCCGTGAGGAATGTGTGTCTAAGAGAGAGTGTGAACGAGCCACAAGTGACAAGTGTGTCAAGCCTTCTCTTTCAGCGCCTTTTTATTTAGTTCAGCCTCTCCCAAACAACCTGAGTAGGAGAAGTTCTCTGGTGACGTTGGCATCGATGACTGGTATGATCTAGGGATTAGGGAGGAGCAAGGGCTGTGGACCATATCCCTCTTTCACCACGAGATACTGGGGCTCGGCATTTCCGATAGAAGGGGGACAAGGAGCTGGATCAGGTCCCATGAGAGAAAAGGTGTTCGGGACAAAGTGAGTAGAACTGTCAAAACGCAGCTTAGGTGGGTTAATCCCGGGGCATTTTAATCCCATAATGACATCTTGGTACAGGGTTACCTTACCAGTACCACTTTCCTCCCTTTTCACAATTACAACTGTTACATTTAACTTATCATTTAATTAATTACAGTTACAATTACTTCAATTTTATTTTCAATTAGTTATAATTACAGTTACTATATTTCTATAAGTAATTAAATTTCAGTTAAATTACAATTACAATTACTCCAACTCTGGTCACTGGGTTGCCATATACACACACACAGATAACACCCAAAAACAGAAGTGGCTCGAAATTCTACTTTGGAAGCTGTCGCATGCAGAGTAAGATTTTAAAAAAGTATCTGTCTATTTGCTCTCTCTACTGTCCTCCACACGGCCCCTCTGATATTGATGCTTTAGATTCACTTTTTGAACATCTTCTTGGAAGTAAGTAAGTTTCGAGTGACTTAAACACCCATCAATATCAGTGGTGAAGCTTGAGGATCGATGGCCGTGGGGAGCAAGTAGCTCACCTACTGTATTTCTAGTCACACCTCTGTCTTCCGAACGATGGTAGAGTGACTCGTGTAGATGATCATATTGGTAACTTTTCAGACACTGACCTTCCCAGGTATACGTCAGGATTTCTCGTGGGATCCACATGGCGACTCTGTGGGAAGGGATCATTTAGCCATCTTTCTTATACACGTGACATTATTTAGGACCCTCCACCTCCAAAATTTAATTTTAAGAAAGCAGTCTGTGGATCCTTCTCAAGGTTGCCGATTAAGATACATCTGGGGAGTCCATAGCTGTGAAAGTCCAAAATCTAACCAACTCCATATAAACACGGCTGAGGCTGCTATTCCCAGGACTTCTACAGTTCATGCAAAAGTACAATATAGAGTTTCTGGTGGACGCCGAATTGCCAGCAAGCATTAAGAAAACGCAGTACGAGATACATGACTTTTGATAGTCACCCTCCTGAGGAAAATTTTGCTGCATACAAACAGGCACAGGCTGAAGCATGTAGAATAACTGGAAGGGCTAAATGTGACTTCTGGCGGTCTTTTGTGTCCACAGTGAATCCTTCTTCTCCATTCAGTAAAGTCAGGTCCACAACTAAATTATTGAATAATAACCTCCCTGACACCCTTGTGAGTACTCTAGATAACACCATCTATGATGATCCCGTGGACGTAGCTAACATCCCCACCAACTACGACCTTCATTTTGAACATCAATAACGTACAGCTAAGCTACAAATATTAGATTTTGCCACAAATGACGTAGACTGTCCGTACAACTAAGAGTTTACGAAAGATGGACTTCTCTTTGACGTTAAATCCTGTAAAGACAACAGTCCTGGCTCAGATACCATCATGTACTGTATGATCCAGCATCTTAATCAGGACAGCATGATTAAATTCTTACCGTATTATTGCACAATGAACTTTGGAAGTCCTGAATGTTCCCAAACTCATGGCACTTGGCGCATGTCATACCGATACCCAAGCATGCTGGTCGTCTTATGAATTCCACTTCATTTCGTCCTGTTTTGTTGACTTCTTGTCTGTGTAAGGTCATAGAACGCATGGTTAATAATAGGCTTCATTTTGTTTCAGAGTCGAAGAATTTGTTAAATGATAGACAGTGTGGCTTCCATAATACAGAAATTCACTAGATTTAATGAATTTTGAGCATTGCACTTCGGAGGCATTTGCCAATAAAGAATTCATGATAGGGGTGTTCTTGGATATCCATAAAGCCTGCGACATGAAGTGGCGGCACAGTATGCTTGTGGTTGAAGAGGTAATTAGCATTTTTTTTTTTTCAACTTTTTAAGGGCCAGAAATTTTTGTCAAATTGCCCTGTAACATAACATTGGATATGTGTATCCAAGAAAACAGGGTGCTTCAGGGAAGTGTGCTTAGTCCTACTTTGCTTAGTATTATGATCAGAGATACACTGTCATCAGCTCCCACCCACTTAAATATTCATTCTATGCCAACGCTTGTGTAATATGGCACTCTTCCCGTAATGCACAATTTTCGGCCGGGCGGATTCAAGCAGCCCTTGACTCCATCCACCAGTGGACCTTGCAGTGGGGATTTAAATTTTCCGTCCCTAAGTGCACCAGTGTAGTTTTTACTACTCGTAACTTCTCTGATTTGCGTTTGACATTGGATAATCAGCCGGTACCTTTTCAAAACTGTCAAATTTCTGGGCCTCCACTTTGATTATAGATTAAACTTTAAATTCCATCTTAACAATTTGTTTGCTCGTTGTGATAAACCATAGAATGTCCTAGTGGGTAAGAAAATCTTTATTAATGGTGTATAAATCTCTTATTAGAATTAAGCTAGACCATGACTCACAGGTGTATGGTTTGGCATCTGATGCCACATTGAGGAGGTCGGATGTGTTGCAGAATAGACGTTTGCGAATGTGGTTTGGAGCTTTAAGGTGTACAAGCGTAGCTCACGTGGAAGTGGAGGCAAATGTACCTCCCCTCCGTATTCACCAAGGCAATCTGATTTTGTCATACAAAATAAGAACCATCCGAATATGTGATATCAGCAATGTGCCCTGCGTCCCCCTGTGACAATACCACCATCTTATGTGGGGAGTTCTTTGGCCACTTGCTGTTCGCCTCCACTTATTGACTCAGTAGCTTGGTATGGACCTCAGCGAATGTGACAAATTGGTGTTTAAAAAGATAGCGCCTTGGGAGCCAACCAACTCTACAGTTGATGTCTCATGGCTCCCAGCACCAAAGACCAAGGTGCCGGAGGTGGAGGTCCACCACTTGTTCTGTAGTGGAGGTCCACCACTTCTTCTGTAATATCATCGTGTGTCATTTGGGGTCACTCCAATTGTACACCAATGGCTCCAAGTCGAGTGAATGTGTGGGTGCTAGTGTATGGTTGACTGAATGTCCCCTCAGGTTTTGGTTGCTGACTAATGCATTTGTGTTTACTTCTTAGCTTTTTGCCATAGTCTATGCTCTAAATTCTAGACATGATTCGTTTGTCCTATCTCCAGACTCTAACTCAGCCCTTCAGACAGTGGCGCCTTGTGCTACATATTCTCATGAGATCTAGGGCCGCATCATTAATAAATTTCATTCGTGCACAAAGTCCTCCACTCTGATATGGATGCCGGATCATGGCCGTATTTATGACACTGTGCGGGCTGACCTACTTGCGAAGTCAGCTGTAGAGCCCGAGGAGGCTTGGACGTTCCTGTTGATCTATGGTCGAGTCTCTCCCTCGGAAAAAAATCAATAAATCATCTGTGGCAAAGTCAGTGGACCAGACTAGATATCCCACCTTGCAAACTTGCAAACAGGGAGTAGACTGTAGCACCAGACGAGCAGGGCAACACTCCCAAGGTAGACTGTAGCACCAGTCGAGCAGGGCAGCACTCCCAAGGTAGACTGTAGCACCAGTCGAGCTGGGCAGTACTACCAAGGGTGATGGAAAGCTGATGACAGGGACAGCTGGAGCTCCCGTTTCATCAACCTTCAGGACTAGTTTCTGACCATCCTTCTTTGATCAACTTTTTCAGTGTTTCAGCAACACAGAGAGTAGGCCAGCATGCTCTCCAATACAAGTTTCTCTAATTGTCAGTACCAATCTACATGCACAGTACACACTACACTTCCTTTTCAAAATTAAAAAAAAAAGAAAAGCACCTAATAACCAAGCCTCAGAGTCCCCAGGGAGGGGGACCATAATTGACCCACCATTTGCCCTTCTCCCGATGACGACTCAACGAGTTGTCTGGAACCACTGTCTGACTCACTTCTTCGTTTCTGCAACATTAGCGGCCTTTCCTCTAACTTTCTCTCTGGTGAGCACCACCTCGTTTCCTCAAAACCTCACCTTCTCTTCTTAACTAAGACCCAACTGTCTGAGGCAACTGATAACAAACCCTTCTCTGTATCCTCCTACTTTCTCTATACTCATTTCAAAGCCAAAGGTGGCTGTTGGTTATATGTATGCAACGACTTATCTTGCTCTTGTGTTCCTGAACTTGATTCTTCTGAATTCTCTACTCTCTGGCTTCGGTTTTCCTATCATTCTCTGACTAAATATATCTGTGCTGTTTACTTCTCCTCTAATTCCACTGACCATGAAAAATTCTTCGACTATCATACTTCTATGATGGAACACATTCTATCCTTTTCTTCTTTTTCTGAAATCGCCATTTTAGGAGGTTTCAATGTTCACCAGCACCTTTGGCTCTCCTTTCGTTTCACTGATTCACCTGGGGAACAAACCTACATCTTTTCTATCCTTAATGACCTAGTGCAGTCTGTACAGCACAGTACCCTTATCCCTGTCTGCCTTGGAGAGAGCTCTAACATACTTGACCTCGTCCTTACAACTAATCCTTCTTCTTACACTGTTAATCTTTCTTTTGCATTGGGCTTCTCCAATCACAACCTTATTAACTTAACCTGTCCGATCATTCCAGTACGGCCTGTGGACCCTCCAAAGAAACGTCGGTTGTGACACTTTGGAGCTGCTGATGGGGAGGCCCTCAGGCAGTACTTCTTTGATTTTCACAGGAATGACTACTGTACCCATGACTGCAGGCGATCTGAGTATGCCATGCACATTACGGAGGTTATTCTCTCGGGCATGGAAGCATACATTCCCTTCTCATACCCTTTGTCTAATGCAGAAAAGCCTTGGTTTAATCACGATTGTTTTAATGCTGTCCACAACAAGGAGAAGGCCTATAAAAGGTACCGGAGCCAACCCACCCTTGAATCACATCTTTTTTTATGTTTCTGCCAGGAATCGTGCTACAGTATGTCTGTTCTTCGTTCTGCTAAAAATAATTTCATCCATACTAAATGCTCTCAACTCTCCAACTCGAATTCTTCCCGCTTCTTCTGGCACCTTGCCAAAAACCTTTCTAACAACTTTACCTCATCATCCTTCCCTCCTCTTTTGCACTCTGATGGCTCTGTAGCTATTCTTCTACAGATCAAGCAGATCTCTTCACTCAGATTTTCTCCTTCAGTTCCACCTTAAATGATTCCAGTGCTGTCTCTCGATCACTTCCCCCATCTGACTTCCTCATGGCTGACATTAAAATGTCTTCAACCGATGTATTTTCTGCCATCAGTGGCCTGAATACTAACAAGGCATATGGGCCTGATGGGGTCCCTCCTGTTGTCCTCAAGAACTGTGCTTCTGTGCTTACACTCTGCTCAAGTATACTCTTTTGCCTTTGTCTATCAACTTATACCTTTCCTTCTTGCTGGAAGTTGGCTCTCATTCAGCCAATCCCAAAGAAGGGTGACCATTCCCAACCGTTTAACTATCGCACGATTGCTTTAACATCCTGTGTCTCAGAACTTTTCGAGTCTATTCTTAACAAAAAAATAAATAAATAAATAAAGAATCTTTTCTATCACAGCCTTGTTTCTGATCGTCAGTATGGGTTCCGTCAGGGACGCTCCACTGGCAATCTTTTCACCTACCTTTCAGACTCCTGGTCATCCTCCTTTCGGGACTTTGGCGATAGCTTTGCCATTGCACCTGACATCTCAAAGGCTTTCGATCGACTCTGGCATAAATCTTTAATTTCCAAACTGCCCTCTTACGGTTTCTCTCCTTCTGTCTGTGCCCTCATCTCTAGCTTCCTTTCTGGTCATTCTATAGCTGCTGTTGTAGACGGCCACTGTTCTTCTCCTAGACCTATTAGCCAGTGGTGTTTCTCAGGGCCTTGTCCTATTACCAACTGTCCTCCTTATATCCATCAGTGTCCTTCTAAACTGTACATCTAACCCTATCCACTCATACGCTGATGACTCCACCCTTCACCTTTGCATTTGGTTCCAGCAACGTCCATCTCAGCAGTTACTTCAACAAACAAGGGATCAGTCTATGGCACACCTAATGTCTGACGTGGCTTGTATCTCTGACTGGGGTAAGAGAAATCTTGTTGTTTTTAATAAATCAAAGACTCATTTCTTACATCTATCAATCCGAAAATTTTTTCCACAGGAGTACCCACTAATGTTTGATAATATCCAACTCAATCCTGCATCATCCTTAAACTTGTATGGGGTTTCGTTCTCTCGGGATTTATCTTGGAAAGATCATATTACATCTCTTGTAATATCTTCTTCCAAGAGATGAGGTGTGCTAAGCCTACTCCATACCTTCTTTACCCCTGCACAGTTGTTGACTTTATACTCGAGTTTTTTCGCCCCTTTGTAGAGTACAACTCTCGTGTGGGGAGGCGGAGTCAAAGGTGTTTCGCCTCATTAACTCTCCTTCTCTTACTGACTCCCTTCAACCTCTGTCTCTTCGCCGCACTGTTGCATCTTTATCTCTTTTCTATTGCTACTTCAGTGGTCACTGCTCCTCTGAACTGTCTGCTTGCATCCCTCCATCTCTGCGAGGGGGCCATAGCACCCGTCTAACAACAAATTCTCATCCATTTTCTGTCCACCTCTCTATTGCAAGAGTTGACCGTTACTCCCAGTCCTTCATTTATGCAACAGGTCAACTCTGGAACTGCTTTCCTCTGTCTGTATTTCCTACTTCCTATGATCTCCAGTCTTTCAAACGCAGTGTGTCCAGTCATCTAGAAACGAAAGGATCTTGAATTTGGCTCTCTTTTGTATTGTTTTTTTTTTTTTTTTTTTTTTATCTTGGAAGGAACGGTTTGTGGGCTCCTGGCCTTTGGTTCCATCTTCCTTGCATTAAAAAAAAAAAAAAAAAACACTGCTTGGCGAGTGGGATGCTCCCAGCCATCTAAGTCGCCTTGAGGAAATTTTTTTTGGTGCGGTTGAGGATGAACTGCACAGTTATCACTCACATGTTGCCATACTGTATATTAAAAGATTTTCACAGAACTGTGACATCTGTGGTGTGGAGTTGTCTGTCAGTCATATCATCCTGCTCTGTCGGCATGTATGTGTTTCACTTGTACATTGCTGAGGCGCAGCAGCCGTTTCCTTCACCCTTTCCACAATCTTGAGCGTTGGGGATATTGTTATGACAGATAAATTGATGACTTTCTAGGGGGAGACCGGATTGGTCAGCGTGATGTGGCTGTTTTACTGTGTGGGTATGTTTTTATCGACTTTACATTTGTATATAGTGTATCATTTAATTGGGGTTGACAATTGACGTACTTGAAATAGTTCCTGCTTCTGACTGTTTTGTTTCTTATACTGATGTTCCCTAAATTAAACCACGTGCCACACCTGACAGTCACCAATTAATGAGTTCAAGTGTGGAGTATGGAAAGGTATTGGGCACTTTCAGTCGATGGAGTTCTGTTAGTAGAGGTGTTTCACTTTCTGTAAACATGTACATGGTTTGCATCTGTATAAGTTTTCTTTATTAAGGGCGACAGTTGAAACATAGAATAGTCCTGGACCCTCTGGTTCTCTTTCATATATTGATGTCAGCAGGTGATGTGTGCAGGTGTGTGATGTAGAAAGGCATTACATATCTGCAATCGATGGTGTTCTGTTGGTCGAGGTGTTCTCCCTATAAGCGTAAGCATACTGGTTAGGTATAGCTGTATGTATCTTTTGGCTAAGGTGTAGGGTAGTGATTTGTTTGTTAGGTTTATCCGTATTAGGCTGCAAGTTTAGTTTTTCGAAATTATTTTCTATATAAAATATTAAAACGTAACTATCAATAAATCAAGAAAAGATTTGCCTTAATGAGCTGGGCCTTCGGACCAAAGGCCAATAGCCCCCCCCCCCAAAAAAAAAGGAAAAGAAAAAGAAAAAAAGGAAAAGAAAAAGGTTGACACCCCATGTAGGTTCTTCTGTCTGTCTACATCTGTTATTTTTTTTTTTTTAATGCGAGGAAGAAGGAACCAAAGCCCATGAGCTCGCAATAACAGTTCCCTCCAAGAGAAAAACAAAATACAATAGACAGCCAAATTCAAGATCCATTCATTTCGAGATGCCTGGACACACTGCGTTTGAAAGACTGGAGATCATAGGCAGCAGGAAATACAGACAGAGGGAGACAGTTCCAGAGCTGACCTGTTGCATAAGTGAAGGACTGGGAGTAACGGTTAACTTTGCATTAGAGAGTCGGACAGAAAAGGGATGAGAGTTTGCTGCTAGATAGGTGCTACGCGCCCGTCGTAGAGGTGGAGGAATGCATGCAGACAGTTCAGAGAAGCAGTGACCATTAAAGTAGCGATAGAAAAGAGATAAAGATGCAACAGTGCGGCGAAGAGACAGAGGTTGAAGGGAGTCGGTAAGAGGAGGAGAGCTAATGAGACGAAAAGCCTTTGACTCCACCCTATTGAGAAGAGCTGTATGTGGGGAGCCTCCCCACACATGAGAGTTGTACTCCACACAGGGGCGGATAAAACCCCTGTATAGAGTCAACAATTGTGCAGGGGTAAAGAAGGTATGGAGTCGGCTTAGCACACCTCATCTCTTGGAAGAAGATCCTACAAGAGATGTAACATGATCTTTCCAAGATAAGTCCCAAGTAAATGAAACCCCAAGCATGTTCAAGGATGATGCAGGATTAAGCTGAATATTATTAAACATTAGCGGGTATACCTGTGGAAGATTTTGACAGGTTAATAGGTGTAAGAACTGAGTCTTAGATGCATTATAAACAACAAGATTTCTCTTACCCCAGTCAGAGATACGAGCCAAGTCAGACATTAGGTGTGCCATAGCCTCATCCCTTGTTTGTTGAAGTAACTGCTGAGATGGGCGTTGCGGGAACCGAATGGAAAGGTGAAGGGTGGAGTCATCAGCGTATGAGTGGATAGGGTTAGATGTACAGCTTAGAAGGTCATTGATGAATAAAAGGAAGAGAGTTGGTGATAGGACGGAGCCCTGTGGAACACCACTGTTGATAGATCGAGAAGAACGATGGCCGTCTACAACAGCGGCTATAGAACGACCAGAAAGGAAGCTAGAGATGAAGGCACAGATAGAAGGATAGAAACCGTAAGAGGGCAGTTTGGAAATTAAAGATTTATGCCAGACTCGATCGAAAGCCTTTGAGATGTCAAGTGCAATGGCAAAGCTTTCGCTAAAGTCCCGAAAGGAGGATGACCAGGAGTCTGAAAGGTAGGTGAGAAGATTGCCAGTGGAGCGTCCCTGGCGGAACCCGTACTGACGATCAGAAAGAAGGTTGTGATAGGAAAGATGCCTTAAAATTTTTCTATTGAGAATTGACTCGAAAACTTTTGAAATACAGGACGTTAAAGCACTTGGACGATAGTTGGAGGGTTGGGACTGGCTGAATGAGAGCAAACTTCCAGCAAGAAGGAAAGGTACAAGTTGACAGACAAAGGCAGAAGAGTTTGCCTAGGCAGGGTGTAAGCACAGAAGCACAGTTCTTGAGAACAACAGCAGAGACTCCATCAGGCCCATATACCTTGTTAGTATGGAGGCCAGTGATGGCAGAAAATACATCAGCTGAAAAAATTTTAATGTCAGCCATGAGGAAGTCAGAGGCGGGAAGTGATGGAGGAACAGCACCGGAATCGTCTAAGGTGGAATTGGAGGAGAAAGTCTGTGTGAAGATGTCTGCTTTCTTAGTAGAAGAAATAGCTACAGAACCATCAGAGTAGAAAAGAGGAGGGAAGGATGATGAGGTAAAGTTGTTAGAAAGGTTTTGGCAAGGTGCCAGAATGAGCGAGAAGAATTCGAGTTGGAGAGTTGAGAGCATTTAGTAATGATGAAATTATTTTTAGCAGAGCGAAGAACAGACTTAGCATGATTCTGGGCAGAAACGTAAAAATGATGTGACTCGGGGGTGGGTTGGCTCCGGTACCTGTCAGTGTATTCATCTATCTATCTATCTATAGCCAGACGCCTTAATTCTGGAAGGGGTGGCCACAAACGAATTGTCTCCATGTAATCTCTTCAAATAAGTATGCTATTCATAACCACTGGCACACCAACGTCCCAAACTTGTGCGTTAATGTGAATGCTTTGGATCTAGTTAATACAAGTCCCACCCAGATTCTAGCCAGCGTTCCCACCGCCGGAGTGTAGTGTACTTTTCCTGTACACTGCCGGGTGGTCTGGCTGTGGAGAAGAGGGGCGTCGGGTCGCGAGGGAGATAAGACGCTCTTGCCTGGAAGGTATGACGAGTGAGCCAGCCTCCCTGTCATCTCCTGGTGGGGTGGGTATCGCCACCCCCCCCGTACTCTCCTCCTGGGGTTGTGGTGTCCAGCTTACCTCTCCGTGCGGGTTATTTCAAAGATACCTGTCAGACGAAGAGTTGACAGAGTATCTGAAGCCGGAGGAGTTCAACAGGACTGATGACACCACACTGGAACCTCAGAGTGACATAGAAACCCGTGATGTTAGTTAGTGTGGGTGATGTGACACTGATTGAGTGTACCAGTGACCCTAGTGATGGTGTGACGGCCGTCATTACACCACACAATGACCCACAACAGGAGTCTTACACACTAATTGAGTGCTTTGAGGGTAGTGATGTATACATTTATTAACTGTTTCCATTTATACCAGGCACCCAGTTTTCTATGGAACCCAGGGTTGGCTGGCCGACTGTGTGATATTTAGGTATTAGATTTATAGGTTTAGTTTTTTTCTCAATTCCATGTATGTGCATCTCAGGAAGAGATGTACGGTATTTATTTGAGCTCAGTTTTATTTATTCATAGACATCTGGTCTCCACAGGAGTTATATTTGTATTTCAACTCCATTAGTTTTGAATAAAACATCTTTGTAGATTTTTTCTTTATTATTTTCCTTCAGTGTATGCAATTGGCACAAGTCTTCCTATCCTGAGGTCAGAAGGGACGTCTTCCTATCAAGGATTAAGCCACTATCACACAGGGACCCGTGGACTTGACGTCCAGATTTGCTGCTGTGGAAGACGTAGGCTATGATGTAAATATACAAGCGAAATATGCACAGTATTGAGTAAGCTAACTGAAATGCCCACGCCCCTGAGACACCCAAGGAAGGGTGTCGCAACACCCAAGCTGGGAAGGACCCACGGCCCCACACCCACCCCAGGAATACACCACGGAGGGGCACATGAAGAGAGCATAGGGCCCGAGTGAGACGGGCCTAGGTGGCCCACGTATCTATGCCCTTCTTTCACGGAACACGACCACCCACAGGAGAGCAATCCTGGCCAACTACATCGCAGCTGGGATCGGGGTGGGACTTGTCCACAGACAGTCCCAAGCAGCACTGCAGTAACGGCCACTGTATGTACCGGGGAAGGGACAGCCACTGTACGCCCTTCAGCTGTTGCCCCCTGCAGCACTGTGGTAATGGCCATTATACGTACTGAGGAAGGGATGGCCACTGTACGCCCTTCAGCTGCAGCCATCCCTGGAACCAGCACCACAGTAACGGCCACTGTACGTACTGGGGAAGGGACGGCCACTGTACATCCTTCAGTTACAGCCTCCCCTGGAACCAGCACTGTGGTAACGGCCACTGTACGTACTGGGGAAGGGACGGCCACTGTACGCCCTTCAGGTGGAAAACTAGGCAGAGGCAGAACCGTGGTAACTACCACTGTATGTACCGGGGAAGGGACGGCCACTGTACGCCCTTTGTCTGCCTCCTCCTTAGGGAACAGCACTGCGGTAACGGCCACTGTATGTACTGGGGAAGGGACGGCCACTGTATGCCCTTCAGCTGTTGCCCCCTGCAGCACCGCGGTAACGGCTACTGTACGTACCAGGAAAGGGACAGCCACTGTATGTCCTTCAACTGTTGCCCCCTGCAGCACCACGGTAACGGCCACTGTACGTACCGGGGAAGGGACGGCCACTGTACGCCCTTCAGCTGCAGCCATCCCTGGAACCAGCACCGTGGTAATGACCACTGTACGTACCGGGGAAGGGACGGACATTGTACGCCCTTCAGGTAGAAAACCAGGCAGAGGCAGAACCGCAGTAACTACCACTGTATGTACCGGGGAAGGGACGGCCACTGTACACCTTTCAGCTGTTGTCCTTAGGGTCCATGGAACTGCAGTAATGGCCACTTTAAATGCCGGGGAAGTGATGGCCACCGTATGCCCTTCATCCACGGCTCTTGGAACTACCCCTTCGGAGGAAGTCCCTGGCTCGGCCCACTATCCATCCAGAGGCTGAGTGGGACGTCTCTCTCCTCACAGGTGCAGTCCTTCAGAGGAGCTGTGGCAAGGACCTCTCCCGGACCTGGGGATCCACGCCTTGTGTACGTACCAGGAAAGGGACAGCCACTGTATGTCCTTCAACTGTTGCCCCCGATGCTGACGGACGCCACAGCAAAGGGACGCTGCAGGCAGCTCTTGACGGCAGTCCAACAAAGTGGTGACTGCAGCCCCCAGCCCTCCAGGGACACCCCCAGGACCCCAGGGCGTGATCTCCCAAGCCCCAGTTCCAGACGACCCTCCGCCAGGCTCTGACGCAGACAGGCGCACCTATTGGCCCTGTTTGGTCCCAGTCCCGGGGGCCACACCACAGGTCGAGGCCCCAAGGGCCTCCCTGTATGCCGACTTGGGGCCAAAGCACAGGTCGACACCCCACCAGGGCAGGGCCTCCCTGTACTCCGACCCGTAGCCCCAGCCAGACAACCTCGCCCCTGGCAGTAGTCCCGTGCCTCCTGAGGGAGGACACGCCCGACGACCTGCCTCCCACGCCCGGGCACCACCTGTAACCTACCCAAGCCCAACAGTCCAGGAAAATCGGACAGTGAGTTTCCTCTGTGTATAGTGTATGTGTATGGTGAAACCTGACAGAGCCCCTAGTACCCCAACCATATAAGATCGTATGCTCTCAGGCCTTACAGTATCTCTATCTATCTGGCCACTCACTGTTGCGTATATCTAGCCCTGACAGTGTCCACATCCATCGGGCCGTATGGTGTCGTGTATACTTGGGCCTAACAGTGTTATATCCATCTGGCTTAATACCATTGTGCATATCCAGGCCTGTCCGTGTCCAGATCCAACAGGCCATATGATATTTATGAGAAACGGAGCCTGACAGTGTCCATATCCACCTGGCCATATGTTACTGTAACATCTAGTATAGTGTGTGTATAGCTAAGCCTGCCAGTGTTCATATCTATCGGGCCACATATTGTGTAATTTATGTCAATCGAGGCCTGACAGTGTCCCTCACTACGTACTATATTATTGTGTATAACCACAGCCTGACTGTCTGTATAATATTGTGCACAGTATATACCTGTTGTCTATTGTTAAAGATCTGAATTAAGGCAATATATGTATAAGGTTGGCCTGCCGAGTTTTTATGCCCTGTTCCTCTGGTAAGTGTGTTCTTCCGGTCTCGAAAGAGAACCCCGCTCAGTAGCTAGTGTTCTTAAGACGAGAAGTCGACCTAAAAACACCTAGCATAACACTAGTGAATGTTGCAATTGCCGGTAAATGTAAGATAGATTGATAGAATGAAGGATGGCAACTATCTATGTGTAACGGTATACGTAATGTAGTTTTCTAGAACTTTGGTACAAATTCAGCATATTTACGGAGAATGGAAGGTAGTTCACACATTTTCATTGATTTACCACGATATTTGCTCAGTCACCGTAATAAGCTGTGGAATCCTATTCTTCGCATTAAGAGAGAGTGATGCAGCCTGTGTTACAAACTAAAACGTAGCCTACGGGGTCATCTCCGGTCATTCATTCATTCATCGCCAGACGCCATGTATCCCAAACGGGGTGGCCAACGGCTTAGAGTTAATTGTTTTACAAGGAGGGGCACTAATCCTCCACCAACCCCACTTGACACATAGGGATGCCAACAGCATCTGGTGTTCCCAGGCGGTCACCCATCCAAGTACTAACCAGACCCAACGTTGCTTAACTTCACTGATCGGACGGGAAGCGGTGTACTCAACGTGGTATGGCCGTTCAGCTTCCTAATAATCTAAGCAAGTCTCAGTCTCATGATATCAAGGGCATAAAGTCCACCTCTTTGACCATATGTTACCTGACTCCCTGAGTATTCTAATTTCTGAGATACGTTCACATAATGAAGAGAGCTAGTACCGTACTGCCATTTTCTATGCTTGTAACCAGTGACTGTGTACAACTGTTTGTTGATGGTGTGTGGGAAGACCCATCACTTTCTTTTGTTGTATACTGTATGTTCTCTGCATACCTTTACAACAATAACTATTTCAATCAGTCATTCATCATCATCCAGACCTTCTTTCCTACCCTAAGGCGAGGTGAGGAGTAGCAACGTCCAGACACCCTAGTTTGCCCAGTTCAATGGGCCACGCTTCATTCACTCCTCATTCAAGCTCACAGAATCCTGGCTCCATCAGCGTTCGGACTGACTATGTCAATCAATCATTCCGTCAATAACTGGTGCAGTACCGCAAAAAGCTAAGAAAAATTATTTTAGGTTGCTACTGTCATTTTTTGTTGAATAAACAAGACAAGTACCAATTTATATTCACAAGCTGCGACGATGCCATAAAGAATGTCAAACTTTCTTTCTAAAAAGGAACATTACGCCATGGATTTGCGAAACACTCAAATTTCAACTCCCCGCCCAACAGCTGATGTGGTGATGACATGCACAAGCCGAGGATATAAATGACTGGTACCGGTGTCCGCTAGAGAATTGAGGCATATAAACACATACTATCGAATGGAAATTTAAGTGTCAAAGTACTGTATGCACTGCCTCTCCAGATCGTATTTTGTTTTCAGTGTCCGGTCTTGTTTGTTATGAATTCCGGCGTTTATGAATCCCAGGCAGAGCTGAGCAAAACAAGTTGCGGGAGGTTGAGTGATTCTTACACAATTATAACCATGGTAGGACTTTTATCGTTGATTAAATATAGTGGCTGTGGTAATACGACAGTGTTTGAGGTGTGGTTGAAATGTTATGACTTATAGTGTATACTATTGGAAGGTAAGTGAAGTTTCACAGATATCGATGGTCCATTGTGTTGAGAGTAGTATATTTATTATTGCTAAGTTGAGTGTGGACATGCATCTTATGTCAATTGGTTTTTATACAGTACTTTAAGAAGGGAATAAAGATGTTCAGAATTGAAATGTGTGTGTACTTTAGCTCTGTTTTTCAAACTCCAGATGTGCCTGATCATTGTTATGTGTAATGGCTTGAATTTAAGTACCGTAACTGCATTATTATGAGTCGACTATTGACCACAAATAACCAGCTTCCCATGAAATATCAAAAGGTAAATATATGCTTTACTGTAAGCAGTATAAGCATCTACCCAAATCAATTGTTCCTGAGTCTGTTATATTTTTATGACTTCCTGGGGTGATAGTTAAATGTTTCTTGTTACACCTGTTTCCCCATTGTTTTTAGCTCTTCCACAACAAGTCTTGATTGATTCATCAGCGTAATGACAGGAAGGGTTGTGTGACCCTAAGTGTTTAACGAAACCTAACAACCTAGTTATGGTAACTTTACCTAATCATTTAACCCAACCTAACCTAACCTCCAGCTGGGAAATTTGGAAATGAAATCCATCTTTGGGTACGTTAAGTTTCTTCCATTACTTTGGAAACAAGGCCTACCGTAAGGAACATGATGATAACAATGGTGAAAATTTTTCAGCAGGAAAAGGTAATTTACCACCCCGAAAATAGTGAGAAAAACTGGAGGAACATGATTTGGCAAGGTCTATCTGCCAAGCTTGAGAGGATTGAACTTGCTGGTGAATCTTTTGAGTATGTGGAAGGGTTTTGTTAAATGGGAGACATCTGTTTATTGCCAGATGCCATAATCCTGTACGGGGTGGCCATTTGCCTCTGAGTTATTTGTTTTACAAGGATGGGCACTAACCCTCCACCAACCCACTTGACACGTAGGGAGCACGTATGGTTTGGTTATATGGTTACCACCCAGCGTTGTAAATGGTTTCTTGGCTTACAGGAAACCATTTGGCTTATCACTCAATGTAAAGCCACCTGTAACGGAAAGAAAAGCATTAAGTAGTGACAGGAAAGATGGGAGAAATAGGAAGAGAGGAGGGCAGGCACAGAAAAAGAATGATAAAGGCTAAGGAAGAAGTAGGCAGCACTACATCAAGTGAGTGGATGATGGTCGTTCTGCCTATGGGAGACATATTATGGGTACCGGTAAATATTTCTCTATTGTCATTTCCTATTTTTGATGTTTTTTTTTTTCCCATTCCATAGTTTTTTTTAGTTCAGTTGGGTGTTTTGAAGCCTCATTTGTTTTGCAAATGAATAATAACCATAAAATGACTAACAATTTTATCGGAAATATTAGTAATGGTGGAAGGGACAGGGCTAGTCTAAGTGTTTAATTAAACCTAAGAACCTAGCTTAACTATACCTAATAATTTAATCTACCGGTACCTTAACCTAACCTAACCTAACCCAACCCAGCTTAACCTGACCTAACCCCGCATCCAGTTGGGAAGTTGGGAAACAAAATCTATCTTTCAGTATATTGAGCAAGATTTATTAATGTTGCACACAAAAAAAACACATACAGGCGTACACTTAGTGATATCACAAATCGACTGGGTATGGTAAGATTGCCCGCTAAAGAAACGGCAATAAAGGAAATAAATACCATGTTATGTGCTGGAGGTGGGGCAGGAGTTAGCTCTGTAGCTAGAGTGAGGAGTAGTTGGAAGAAATTCAGGGTGCTGTTGCCTCTCCTGTTGCACTACACATCCATCTAACCATTGTCATTTCCATATGTGTGAGCCTTCAAGTATCCTCTTCCTTTATTGCCCAGGTATTACTACCATACACCATTACACTCCTAACACTTAATGCATGCAAGGATCCCTTAGCAAGGAGGGAGAGCCCTTTCAATGTTAGGAGAGGCAACAGCTCCCTGAATTCCCTCGAACTATTGTACTCCCCACTTCAGTCACAGAGCTAGCTGGAGCCCCACCTCCAGCACATAACATGTCCCCCAAATAACAAATCTCCTTCACACACTCAAGGGACTCTCCAGCAAGATAAGTCCCTTCACGCATGCCAATCTCTTCATGCTATCCCCAACACACCACACACATGCAAACAGCACCACATCACAGTCCTCCTCTCTAATACCATTATTTCTCTTATGTACCACCATATCATTAACCCGTTCCATGCTGAGTGTTCGGGAGGCTGTGTGACCCACAGTGCAAGCCATTTTCAACTTTTTTTTTTTTTTTTTTTCATGACTAGATCTGAAAAGTGGTCAAAATAAGCCTAGTTATAGTAAAAGTGCTCACTTTGGCTGTTTTCCGCCTGGAATCAGATGTTTTGGTCCAGCACGCCCAAAATGCATCAGATGGCTACTTTCAGATACTGCCAGTGGCTGATGTGGATCAATAATCCAATTTGGTGTGGAGTGGGTGGATGCACGTAGTACTGTACTTATGAAAACGCAACCTGGTTTACATAATGCAGCCACGGTCGAAACTATGATGATGGGAAGTAAGGTTTCCGTGTTAATTTTACGTATTTTCATAGTTTTTTTTTTTTTTTTTTTTTATATTGGTATAAAGAACTATAAACACTCGCATAAGGCACAAAAAACACTCATGCTGCACACAGTCACATTAGTTACCAGGTATATCACACATTTCTTACATTATTTTCCTTACATTAATTGATTTTATGATTTACTTCTATTTGCTTGCATTTACTCATATTACCATCATTATGTACGCAATTTATGCATCATGATCAGTTAGTTCATCACATGGAAGTTCTCCAACTTCGACTGGAAGTGGTGAGTAAGCCCAATATCATTGGCATCAAACAGAAAAATTGTTGGGAAGGATTGCTGCTATAAGTTGTTTTGGCAGGAGGGAACAGGCAGATGTGGGGGTGTGGGTGTGTTGGTTGCAGAGAAATGGGTGGAATATATTATGGATGTTATGAGAGTAAGTGATAGGATACTAGTAGTGAAAATTTTGTTCGGTGGAATGATGATTGCAATTATATTGGCATATGCTTCACAGGCAGGCATGGATGAGGTAGAGAAGGTTAGATTTTGAGATTATTTAATACATGTAGTAGATGGTATGGGGGATGATGAGATATATAGTGGTTTTGGGATGGGACTTAAATGGTCATGTGGGTGAAGCAGTTCAAGGATATGAAGGAGTACATGGGGGATGTCTGTATGGTACAAGAAATGCGGAAAGGGAAAGGATACTCGAGTTTGGGGAGACATTGAACGTGATTGTGTGCAACACACGTTTTAGGAAATGAGAGAGTAGATTGATTACATACGAGTCTTGGGGAAGTAGCAGTCAGATAAATTATTTTATGGTCAGGAGGGCTGATAGGAGGTTAGTCAGGGATGTTAATGTTATAGGAAGTGAGGAGCGTGTGCAGCAGCACAAATTATTAATATGTGACATGGTGCTTAAAGAACGATTGATGAAAATGAGAACTTATGTACCTAAGAGGAAAATATGGAAGCTGGAAAACCAAACAGTAAGGGATGTTTTCTATAACGAGATGAGGAGAGTGATGGTTGAACAAGGAGCTGTTGACAGAGGTGTCAGTGAACAGTACAGAGCCCACAAAAACAACAGAGTTGCTGATGCAGTATGCAACTGGACAAGAGGCCCACCAAGACATAAAGTAACTTGGTTAAGCAACGTTGGGTCTGGTTAGTACTTGGATGGGTGACCGCCTGGGAACACCAGATGCTGTTGGCATCCCTATGTGTCAAGTGGGGTTGGTGGAGGATTGGTGCCCCTCCCTGTAAAAACAATTAACTCTAAGCCCTTGGCCACTCCATTTGGGATACATGGCGTCTGGCAATGGATAGATGGATGGTGGTGGGATGAGGGTGTAGAAGCTGCAGTTAAGGAGAATAGAAGGCTTTTCCGGGAATGGAAGAAGGGTGATAACAAGGATGAATACTTGGCTGCCAAACGTAGGACTAGAAGAGAGGTATACAGGGTGAAGTCTGAGTCACAGAGACTTTTGCTTGGTACAGTAACCTAAATCATGTGGAAAGTAAAAATATGATATTTAAGGTGGCAAAGCAGGTGAAGAGGGATAATCGGGATGTTATAGGTGAGCAGTGTGTAAAGAATTATGAAGGAAGGGTAATGGTGAACAGTGGGGATATTTAAGATGTATGGAGAGAGAGAGCATTATAGCCAGTTGTTGAATGAGGAGTTTGACTGGAACAGGAAAGGTTTGGAGCCAGCAGATCTAGTGTTTGACCCTTGGCCTTTGATTGACACTGCTACTGTGAGTGAGGCAGTAGGCAGGATGTGGGTGGGGAAGGCAGCAGGTGTGCCTGGGTTCAAGGTTGACTGCTGAAATGTTGAAGGCCTCAGGAAATATAGGAGTTAGGTTAGTCACGGACCTGATAAATATGATTATATATGTGTGTGTTGTCTCAGATGATTGGCTGAAGAGTGTAATTGTAAATGTGTACAAAAGGTAGAGTGATGCCCTGGAAAGAGGAAATTATAGAGGTATAAACCTTTACATCAGATAATGAAGGTGATGGAGAGAGTTCTAGAAGGAATGGTTAAAGAAAGAGTGAATATTGATGAGATGCAGTTTGGGTTTATGCCAGGCAGGGGGACAACTGATGCTATATTCATTGTTCGACAGCTTCAGGAAAAATAAACAGGAAAGAAAAGGGAACTGTTCTTTGTTTTATTGATTTGAAGAAGGCCTTTGACAGAGTCCCTAGAGAGGTGGTGAGGTGAGCAATTAGAAAGCTTGGGATGGAGGAGTGGCTGGTTAGGGTGGTTATGGCCATGTATGTGGGTGCTTACACCCAGGTAAGAGTCAATGGAGACTTGTGTGATGAGTTTTCCGTGAATGTTGGTGTGCATCAGGGATCAGTTTTGAGTCCCTTGGTGTTTATCATTGTACTTGAAGCCCTCTCACACGACTTCAGAAATGGACTCCCGTGGGAGATGTTGTATGATGATGATTTGGTGTTGATTGCAGAGAATGAAAGGGAGACAGAGGAAAGATTTAGGAAGTGGAGAGATGGTATGGTGCACAAGGGCTTAAGAGTAAATGCAGATAAAACAAAAGTGATGGTGGTAGTGTGAAAGAAGAGGGAGAGCAGCCATGTGCAGTTTGCCACGAGGGCGTGGGAAGTAATTACATCTTGTGCAGTGTTTGTGATAAGTGGGTGCATAAGAGATGTAGTGGTATTAGAGGTAGACTGCGAGATAATGCTGATTTTATGTGTGCGGTTTATATGGGAGATTAGGTGGAGATTTTCAGGCATGAAAGGACTGAACTTGCTGGTGAGTCTTATGAGTATGTGGAAGAGTTTTGTGTTTTGGGAGACATGTTATGTGCTGGAGGTGGGGCTGGAGCTAGCTCTGTGGCTAGGGTGAGAAGTGGTTGGAAGAAGTTCAGGGAACTGTTGCATCTTCTGACATTGAAAGGGTTCTCCCTATGTGCTGAGGGGTCTTTGTGTGCAGCATGTGTTAGGAGTGTAATGCTGTATAGTAGTGAGACCTGGGCAGTAAAGGAAGAGGATATTCGCAGGCCAAAACGTACAGAAATGACAATGATTAGGTGGATGTGCAGTATGTCCCAGCGTGCAAGGCCTTGGGGGACTGGGTTTACGATGGAAGAGTTGAGAGGTAGGATGGGACTGGAATGTATTGGTGTTGTGATGAGGAGAAGTAGATTGATGTGGTTTGGGCATGTGGAGAGGATGGGGGATGATAACTGGGTGTAGAAAGTGAGACGCGTTAATATTGGGGGTGGGGTTGCAAGGGGTAGATGGAAAACGACGTAGGATGAGGTCATTGTGACCTCAGGGTTAAGGTACTGAACAGGGAGGCTGCTATAGATCATGCAGCATAGAGAGCCATCATAAGGTGACCAAGGCCTATGCATGCATGCATGCTGGAGCCCTCAAAAATGAAACGAAACGAAAAATAAAATGATCGTGGCATGACCCAGATTTGCATCAGATGACTACTTTCAGAAACTGTCAGCAGCTGATGTGGATAGAAGTCCATTTTGGTGTGGAGTGGATGGATTTATGAAGTACTTGTAGCATGGAAGCACATCCTGGTATATCTATTGCAGCCACAGTTGAAACTATAATGATAGGAAGTTGGGGTTTCATGCTATTAATACGTACTTTCATATGATTTTTTTTTTTTTTTTTTTTTATAAGGCATGAGAGGGGAGGAGGGATGTCTGTCATCCAATTTTGTGTCACACTTTTAAGGGCAGACTTAAATATTTACATGCAAATGTGAGGAAAACTGTGTCATAATACAGGTACTGTATATACGGACTCAGCAGTTTAGGGTACTGTGAGTTAGTCTGTATATATACGGACTCAGCAATTTTGACACTAATGGTTTGTTCAAATATATATATATATATATATATATATATATATATATATATATATATATATATATATGGAGGCAACGCGGAACAGGTTAAAAAAATACAGTAAGTCTATCTCACATGGTGGTTACATATCTTGGCCGCCTTTTGGAAATGAGTTTTTGGGAATACTATAAAAGAGACACATAAAAAGGGTCTTTCACAGATGTTATTGCGGTATGTAATGGCTTAAAAGCCCTTTGTAATGCCCCAAAGCATCACCAGACACTAAAATTTACTTAAATAAAGTGTATTTTTGGATAGTTTAACAAAAAATTGTATTAAATTATCCCAAAACATATCCTGTCGTAGGCTGTGATCAGATGATTTACCGACCTGTAAAAATGGGGCCAGCAAAGTTGAATACTGTACTGTGAAAGATGAAGGCTTACTGTTTATAGTAAACAATCAGGAAGAAGAATTTAGTTGGTATCATAATACATTTCTGCTGCTAGGTGTTTAATTACTCATGCCAGCAGATTTGTATAATTAGCTACAGTAAGTGTGTATTGAAAGAGGGTAAGAAAGGAAACCTGATGTTAACCATAAATAGTTACAGTAGTGGTGTAGATACCTAGGTAGTAAAGGGCTGTTGGCTGAAGTAGCATGAGATTGAAGCCAGACTGTGACAGGGAACAGTTTGGGGATTTAAACATAATTAAAACAGTCTTAAATTATGTTTCACAAAGCTCCGGTATATAAAACACCTTAGTTAATATCATTAAATAAATTATCTTCCACAAAGCTTGTTGCTATACAAAACACCTTAGTCAAGATCATTGTTAGTCATGAATGGTGTAGCCCCAGCATTTAATGTTTATAGCTAGTGGATATTATTAGCTTCCAAATTGTGACATGTGAAGATGTGTAGTGCCATCTGTTGCACATAAGAGGACTGCTGAGCCTGAGGGAACTGTGTCAGTTCTTTGGCCAGTGTCAGATAGATTACTTTAAAAAGACAAAGAAAAGCTTGTCATGATAGTAGCATACTGTAATTTAGGTTAGGTTAGGTTTATATACACAAGATCAGAAAAGCACCATAGAGGAGGGCTCATGGTAACTCAAGAAGATTCCCATATTTTCATGTGTCCTTTTAAATGCAGTGTGTTCAGGCATTTCAGAATGAACACTCTCTCTCTCTCTCTCTCTCTCTCTCTCTCTCTCAGAACAGTTTGTGGGCATTTGGCCTGTGGTTCCTCATCGCATACATAAAAACATATAATACTGTATAAAAGTATTTACTATGGATAAAATAGAAAATGATGCCCACAAGCAATATATGGTAACCATCATTATGAAAGCAAGGCTACCATCATGGATGTCAGGATCATGTGGTAGGGCTTTTTGCAGTATCCATTGTTTATAGCATCAGATTTTTTCACATGGAACATTCACCACTACTGTTTTGATTGAGTGTACAGTGCCCTCGCATAGTGAACGAGTTTATGGGTGGCAAACGAACTCGTTCACAGTGAATTTGTTCACTGTGAACAACATATATTATCTTATGGGAACAATAGCATATGGGTGGCACCGCTCCCTCAAAGTCAACTTTTTGAGCCGTAGAGATATACTAAAGGGCACATTTCAAACTCATGCAGCACAGGTACATAAAATATAAAACACATGGTTATTTGCCTTAACTGGAGCAGATGGCAGTCCTGATTGGCTTGAATACAGGTGTTTCCGAGGCAGCGAGATACACTTGAGGTGTCCCCGCCACATCAGCTTCCACTGCCTCCTTCCTGTCACAAGTCTCGCCCTCATCACTTGACAAAACCACTTCTCCACGTGGCTGTACCTCATTCATCTCTCCCATAAAACCTTCAGAGTCCAGAGATGCACCACTGACATCACATCATCATTGTCTTCTCCAAGAAGTGTAGCGGACAATGTAGAGGCAACTGGCTCCTGTTGCTCTTGAGTTCGGTAGTAGCGTGTTATGAGTGTTTGTTTTCTTCTGTTGACTTCCTTATTGTGCCTTTCAGTGTAATAACGGAAAGTGGTTTCTACTCCACTGAGCATGTCATGTGTCCTAAGGTACCGTAGCTGGTTTCACTTACCTTGACCTCTTCTCTGAGAACATCCACTGCCACTAGCATTTTACTGATCTTCAACGTAGGCAGATCTTTTTCCTCCATTGGATTCTGCTCAACAGGCTGCTCAGATCTGGCCTCTTGTGCATCATCTACGGGGAGGGGGGTCATTCAATATGGGAGAAAGCGGTTATGGCCTAATTTTTCCCATGATTTCGTTCACTCTGGATTCAACTCGTTCATTATGATTTTGTGGACCTGATTACCCCCTGCTGGTTCACTAGGCAAATCGTTTACTCTAAATGCATTCACTGTGCGAGGGCACGGTACTTAGTTTTGTGAACTAATTTGTTGACTTAAAAAGAAACAGGGTAGACCTTCAACTTTTACCAATCATGGGGTTGGTTTAAACTGTAATGTACTGTAGTTTATGCATTGTCATTTAAACTATTTGTCAGCTTATCAGATAATTCAAGACTTAATGAGTGTGTAGGTAATCATCACTTCATTATTGAAATTTAGGTGTATTGCTTACAGTGCCATTCGTATTTGTATATGACTCAAATAGCTATCCCTATTTTTTGCATTACCATAGTCACATCCAGACTTTAAAGTCAAAGGCACCATGAACTGTTTGTTTATTTATTTATTTATTTATTTATTTATTTATTTTTTTGTTCCATCCATCCATCCATCATCCAATTTTTTGTTAATGGCTGTATTATTGTCCTTTTTCAGATCATTCGCATCCAATCTCCAAATGGCACCAAGAGAGTGGAAGTTAAACCTACAGAATCAACAAAGTCACTGTTTGAAAAGGTGCATGAAGCATTTGAACTACCCTCATTCCGCTTCGCATTATACCTTAGCCGGGACAAAAAGAATGAGGTTGTATCTTCACCCAGGAAGACCTTAAAGGGAAGCAAGCTGAACCATGGAGATATGCTCTTCCTTCACATGTTAGATGATGGAGGTGAGGTTTGTCATTGCACTTAACAGGGAATAGTACCACATACTCCCTCCACAGATCCTTGGAATGACATATGACACTGGATCACATGCAAGACGTAAGGAGGTGTTGCCTTCCTATACTCCCAGTCCATCATGTATGTGACAGGTCAGCTCTGGAACTGTCTCCCTCTGTTTGCTTTTCCTGCTGCGTATGATCTCCAGCCTTTCAAACGCAGTGTGTCCAGGCATCTCAAAATGATTGGATCTTGAATTAGGCTCTCAGTTATCTAGTTTTTGTTTTTTCTTGGAGGGAACAGTTTGCAAGCCCCTGGCCTTTGGTTTGTTCTTGCATTAAAAAAAAAAAAAGTACTAAGGACAATTGCTAAATAACTTTTGGCGATAAAAAGATGTGCATATTGGCCTGGGAGGAAGGTAGAGTCCCGGAGGATTGGAAGTCAGGTATAATTATTCCCTTGTACAAAGGAAAAGGGGAAAAAGAAGTGTGTGGTAATCATAGGGGCATTTGTCTTCTTAGTATAATAGGAAAAGTGTATGGTAGGATACTTATAGACAGAGTTAGAGAAAGAACAGAGAAATTAGTTGGAGAAGAACAGGGAGGCTTTAGGAAGGGAAGAGGTTGTGTAGATCAGATATTCATTCTTAGATCTTTAGTGGAAAAGTTTCTAGAGAAGGGAAAGAAGTTGTATGCGGCGTTCATGGATTTGGAGAAAGCATATGACAGGGTGGATAGACAAGGATTGTGGAAAGTGTTAAGAATATATGGAGTAGATGGGAAGTTGTTGAATGCTGTGAAAAGTATGTACGATGGTGCGAAGGCTGCAGTGTGTGTGGATGGTGAACTAAGTGAATTTTTCTCTTTGAAAGTTGGTTTGAAACAGGGATGTGTCATGTCTCCATGGTTGTTCAATCTGTACATGGATGGGGTAATAAAAGAGGTACAAGGTAGGGTAGTGGATGTTGGAGTGGCCCTGGTGAGAGAGGATAGTGTTTGGAAACTCCCTGTATTGTTGTTTGCAGATGATACTGTTTTGTTGAGTGAAGACGAAGGGGAGCTGCAAGGCTTGGTGGATGAGTTTGAGAGAGTGTGTAAGAAACAGAATCTAAAGGTGAATGTAGGGAAGAGTAAAGTGATGGTCTTTGAGAGAGGTGAAGTTAGTGAATGTACAGCGAGGTTGGATGGTGAGGAATTGGAAAATGTGAGTATGTTTAAGTACTTGGGTAGTGTGATGAGTAAGGATGGAGGTTTGGAGGGTGAAGTGCTTGAAAGGGTACAGCAGGGAAGAAAGGTTGCTGGTTCTTTGAAAGCAGTGATAAGAAACAGGGAAGTGAGCATGGAAGTGAAAAAGTTACTACATGACAGTATTGTGATACCAACTCTAACGTATGGAAGTGAAGCTTGGACATTGTTGGAAGGACACAAGTCAAGAGTGAGAGCAGTGGAAATGAGTTATTTAAGAGGAGCCTGTGGAGTCACATGGAGAGACAGGCTGACGAATGAGGATATAAAGGAGCGTTGTGGTGTGGATGTGGATGTGATAGGAAGCGTTATGAGGAACACACTGATGTGGTTTGGCCATTTGGAGAGGATGGAGGGTGAAAGACTGACGAAGAGAGTGTATGTGAGTGAGGTGGAGGGGGGAAGGGGGAGGGGGAGGCCGAGGATGAGATGGAGGGATGGGGTGGAGAGGTATATGAGAGAGGGGGGTGTGAGTTGGGAGCAGGGCAGTGAAATGGCGGGGGACAGGGCGACTTGGAGGCGATTTGTTTGTGGCCACCCTAAACGGGGTTGAGGCGTCTGGCAATAGATAGATAGATAGATAGATAAAAAGAACCTCTTTCCCTACTCCACAAACATTATATGTATGAGATCAGTATTGTCCTGTGCCACCCTGGTGCAAACCCCCATCCTACCTAACGTACTTGCATACATGCATCATCTAATCCTGTGTTGCCCCGTGAGGAGCTTTGGAGCCTGGGGCTAGGCAAGGTGGTCCTGACATTTAAGTTAAGAGTGACTAGCCTCACTCATCCTTGACTGGCATTTGTGAGCAGTAAACCCCAACCACCCCTTGGATATAAACCTACACAGGCTCAATCTGACTGGAGCACCTTAATTACCCACTAAACCACCAGGCACCATAGGTTGGTGATATGGTTACCACCCAGCATAGTAAATGGTTTCCTTGTGTACAGGAAATACCCACAGCAGTACCTTGCAAACCGTACAGAACAGTGCACTGTACATCACCACTGACTGCTCCTAATGTTGCAAATACAACACGTCAATCAGAACACTTTCTTCTTTGAAGGATTCCTCTGAATCCTTGAAAGGAGAAAGTAGAATTCACCTAGCTCTGCTTTGATTTGATCATCATCCACCACTCCTCAGTTACCAATGTAAATTTGGGTTGGATGGAATCACAGACAGCATGTTCCCTGCTTGTAGAATAGGTACACTCCATTTCGTTTTCGTTTTTAAAGGCTCAAATATGCTTGCATGTGTCGGCCTTGGTCCGTATAATACATATAATTGAGCACTTCACAGGACACACCACACTAACAGGCAGGCAGAGCATCAGCAGCGAAGGGAACCTATGGAGCAACCTTAGAGGGACAGTACCTTACCGGCAGTTGATGGGTCTGCTCAGTCAGACAGACCAAGTACAGTAGTACAGAGCAACAGCTGACTTAACCAGTACCATTCCCACAGCTCACACATTGAAATGAGTCCTCTCTGTTAAGAGAGTATCTTGACATGAGAGGCACATAGTTGTATATAGCAATCTTTGCTCAACACGCATCATCCCTCTTATTGTATGATGAAAGAAAAGCATTTGAGAGCCGAATGCTAATTTTTTATTTTTTTATTTTTATTTTTTTTTTATGTGACTGACTCTGGGCATAGGCTTCACAGCCTGCTTTCAAGGCCCAGTAGTCCTCTTATGCACCACACACCTCTACATGTCACCACTTCGGTGCTAACACCCACCGTCCATACTGAATACATGCTAGGGCTGTCTCACACAGGACTGGTGTATTGGTATTAGCAGGGGTATTTTTACGACATGTTGGCGGGTCTTCTGGTAGATCAGTAAAGTCTGATTTTATGAAATTCAAATCCTTAAACTGTTCCCTGCCCCAGCGGGATTTGAACCCGGGTCTGTCAGGACTGCAGCCCAACTCTTTACCCACCAGAATGTGCTGTTGGCCAAGTCCAAGATTTAGGCTATATCTTGATACGCTGAAGTTTCATATTGATAGCTTAAGCCGTTCATGCGATATATAATGATGCTGAAGGAGGGCAATAAAAACTAGTTGACCCATGGCAGCTATTTGGTGACCCTGACCTTGACCCCGAGTGCCTATTTGTGAACTCCTCCAAGATATTGGCCATATCTTGATACCCCTGAAGGTTTTGTGTTGATTACTCATGCCGATCATAAGATATAATGATGCCAAAGGCGGGTGGTAAAAACTAGTTGGCCCTATCTGTCTATCTGTCTATTGCCAAACACCTTAATCCCATATGGGGTGGCCACAAACAAATCACCTCCACATCACCCTGTCCCCCGCCATTTCAATGCCCTGCTCCCAATTCACCCCCCCCTCTCTCAAATACCTCTCCAGTCTCCACTCCATCTCTCTATCTCATCCTTGGCCTTCCTTTCCCTCTCTCCCCCTCCACCTCACTCACATACACTCACCTCATCAGTCTCTCACTCTCCATCCTCTCCACATGGCCAAACCACCTCAGTGTGCTTCTCCTGACACTTCCTATTACATCCTCATCCACACCACAACGCTCCTTCACTTTCTTATTTGTCAATCTGTCTCTCCATGTGACTCCACAGGCTTCTCTCAGATAACTCATTTCCACTGCTCTCACTCTTGACTTGTGTCCCTCCAACAATGTCCAAGCTTCACTTCCATATGTTAGAGTTGGTATCACAATACTGTCATGTAATATCTTTTTCACTTCCATGCTCACTTCCCTGTTTCTTATCACCACCTTCAAGAAACCAGCAACCTTTCTTCCTTATTGTACTGTTTCAAGCACTTCACCCTCCAAACTTCTATCCTTATTCATCACACTACTCAAGTACATAAATGCACTCAATTTTCAATTTCTTCATCATCCAACCTCACTGTAAAAAAAACATAATTTCACTTCTCCCGACAATTATCTTTAAATTCTGTTGCGTACATAGTCTCCCAAACTCATCCACCAAGCCTTGCAGCTCCCCTTCGTCTTCACTTAACAACACAGTATAATCTGCAAACAGCAATACAGGGAGTTTCCAAACACTTCCCTCTCTCATTAGGGCCACTCCAACATCCACTACCCTACCTTGTACCTCTTTTATAACTCCATCTATATACAGATTAAACAACCATTGAGACATGACACATCCCTGTTTCAACCCAACCTTCAAGTAGAAAAACTCACTCAGTTCACTATCCACATGCACTGCAGCCTTTGCACCATTATACATACTCTTGACAGCATTCAACAACTTCCCATCTACTCCATATATTCTTAGTACATTCCGCAATCCTTGTCTATCCACCCTGTCATATGCTTTCTCCAAATCCATGAAGGCCGCATACAACTTCTTTCCCTTCTCTAGAAACTTTTCCACTAAATATCTAACAATATCTGATCTGCACAACCTCTTTCCTTCCTAAAGCCTCCCTGTTCTCCTCCAACTAATTCCTCTGTTATTTCCCTAACTCTGTCAATAAGTATCCTACTGTATACTTTTCTTGTTACACTAAGAAGACAAATGCCCCTATGATTACCACACTTCTTTTTCCCCTATCCCCATTGTACAAGGGAATAATTATACCTGACTTCCAATCCTCCAGGACTCTACCTTCCTCCCAGGCCAATTTGCACATCTTCCAAATCCATTCTATTACTATCTCTCCCCCATGCTTCAGAATTTCACCACACACTCCATCAATTCCTGGGGCTTTACCCATTTTGACTTTCTTCATTGCTTTCACAACTTCCATCCTACTGATTCCTTCCTGTCTTCTTACCTTCCTTCTTCTCCCAGCCATTCCCCAGCCACTTATACTCGCATTACTTTCATTCTCTATGTTCAACAATTCATTAAAGTGTTCTCTCCGTCTGCTCTCTTTTTCACCCTTCTCAACTAGTAATTTATCATTTTTAACCTTCACTCCCCTGCTAACTTCATTGCCACCCTGCCTAACTCTCTTTACCTCTTTCCAGAACATATTCATACATTCCCTCCACTTGACACTGAAATTCCTTCCAAATTCCTCATCCACTCTCTTCTTACTCTCTCATACTAATCTTTTCACCTCTCTCTTCCTTTCTGCATATAACTCTCCCTTCCGTTTCTCAGCTTCTTCCACGCCCCTGTTTCTCATCCATTCATTAAATGCATTTTTCTTTTGTGCCACAGCCTGTTTCACCTCTTCATTCCACCATGCTGTTATTGCACCCCCTTTCGTCTTCTCTTCACCCCACACACCACCTCACATGCTGCACATAGTTCTTTTGTGAATATCTTGCACACACCTTCCATATCCCCCATCTGTTCCAATTCATATTTACCCAATCTTTCCTCCACTTCTCTCATATTCTGCTTTTTCTCATCCTCTTGTAACCTTTCCACTCTCTTTACAGATACTCCTTCCTCCCCTTGTGCCCTTCTATTTCTTCATTTTACTTTGACCTTGATTCTGACCATCACCAAGTGGTGGTCAGAAAGTCCACTCACCCAACCTCTATATGCTCTTGCATCCATTACACATCTTCGCAGCCTTTCATCCACTCGCACATAATCAGTCATTGCCTTCTTTTCACTCAGTTCACCATCCACCCTTCTCATAACGTCCCATGTATACCTGTGGATCATCTTGTTCCTTAAGAGGGTATTGGCTATCACCAACCCCCTCCTGGCACAAATGTCCACTAAAGCACTGCCATTCTCATCTATCACAGCAGGCACACCCCACTCACCAACTATTCCATCCACCTTCACATTCCATACTTTTCCATTCATTTCACCAGTCAAAAGCACTCTCATTCCTTTCAAACTTTTCCATGCACACTTCCACATTTGTCCAGAACTTTTCTCTCACTCTGCTTGCATGATCTTGCATTGGCACATACATACACACAACCTGGGGTTGTGCAGTGAGTGGGACCTGTGCTGTGTCTGTCCCCATTTATTAATACTGAAGATGACAAAACAAAAAAGGTTTCAAAGCAAGCCTGGGGACAGTAAATCACCCATGGGGATGAGGGTGGGTTCATGGAATGTGGGAAGTTTGAGGGGAAGAGCAGGGGAAGTCGTTGAGGCATTCAGTAGGAGGTGGGTGGATGTGGCGTGTTTGCAGGAAGGCCTGTACAGGGGTGGATCAGCCAGAAAGATTGTTGGGAAGGACTGTTGCTATAAGTTGTTTTGGCAGGGGGGGACACGAATATGGAGGTGTTGGTGTGATGGTTGTGGAGAAATGGGTGGAATATGTTATGAATGTTTTGAGAGTAAGCGATAGGATATTGGTAGTGAAAATTCTGTTGGGAAGAAAGATAGCTGTGATTATATCGGCATATGCTCCACAGGCAGGATTGGATGAATCAGAGAAAGATAGATTTTGGGATGATTTAATACGTGTATTGGGTGGTATGCGGGATGATGAGATAGTGATTTTGGGAGGGGACTTAAATGGTCATGTAGGTGAAGCAGCACAAGGTTATGAAGGAGTGCATGGAGGATGTGCATATGGTCTAAGGAATGCAGAAGGGGAAAGGATACTCGAGTTTGGGGAGGCAGTGGACATGATTGTGTGCAACACATATTTTAGGAAAAGAGACAGTAGGTTAATTACGTATGAGTCTGGGGGAAATAGCAGTCAGATAGATTATTTTCTGGTTAGGAGGGCCGATAGGAGGTTAGTAAGGGATGTTAAAGTTATAGGAAGTGAGGAGTGTGTGCAGCAGCACAAACTATTGATTTGTGATATGGTGCTTAAAGAACAAGTGATGAAAAAGAGGACTTATGTACCTAGGAGGAAAATATGGAAGCTGAAAAACCAAGTAGTAAGGGATGCCTTCTATAGCGAGTTGAGGAGAGTGGTGGCTGAACAGGGAGCTGTAGACAGAGGCGTTAATGAACAGTACAGAGCCCTCAAGAACAATTTCTTGAGAGTTACTTATGTAACATGCGGCTGGACAAGAGGACCACCAAGACATAAAGTAACTTGGTGGTGGGATGAGGGTGTAGAAGCTGCAATTAAGGAGAAAAGAAGGCTTTTCTGGGAATGGAAGAAGGGTGGTAGCAAAGAGGAATATTTGGCTGCCAAGCGTAGGGCTAGGAGAGAGGTATACAGGGCAAAGTCTGAGTCACAGAGACAATTACTTGATAACCTAAATCATGGGGAAAGGAAAAATATATTTAGGGTGGCAGGTCAGGTGAAGAGGGATATTCGGTATATCATAGGTGAGCAGTGTGTGAAGAGTGATGAAGGAAAGGTAGTGGTGAACAGTGAGGATATTAAAGATGCATGGAGAGAGCATTATAACCGGTTGTTGAATGAGGAGTTTGACTGGGACAGGGAAGGTTTGGAGCCAGCAGATCCAGTGTCTGGCCCTTGACCTTTGATTGATACTGCTACTGTGAGTGAGGCAATAGGCAGGATGAGGGTGGGGAAGGCAGCAGGTGTGTCTGGGTTGACTGCTGAAATGTTGAAGGCCTCAGGCGATAAAGGGGTGAGTTTAGTCACTGACCTGATAAATAGGATTATTTATGAGTGTGTTGTCCCAGATGATTGGCTGAAGAGTGTAATTGTAAATGTGTATAAAGGGAAGGGTGATGCCCTGGAAAGAGGAAATTATAGAGGTATAAAGCTTTTAGATCAGATAATGAAGGTAATGGAGAGAGTTTTAGAAGGTATGATTAGAGAAGAGTGAATATTGATGAGGTGCAGTTTGGGTTTATGCCAGGTAGGGGGACCACTGATGCCATATTCATTGTTCGACATCTTCAGGAAAAATGTATTGGTAGGAGAAGGGATCTTTATTTTGTTTTTGTTGATTTGGAAAAGGCCTTTGACAGAGTCCCTAGAGAGGTGGTGAAGTGGGCAATGAGAAAGCTTGGCTTGGAGGAGTGGCTGGTTAGGGTGGTTATGGCCATGTATGTGGGTGCTCACACCCAGGTGAGACTGAACGGAGATTTGAGTGATGAGTTTTCCGTGAATGTTGGTGTGCATCAGGGGTCAGTATTGAGTCCCATGTTGTTTATCATGGTACTTGAAGCCCTTTCACGTGACTTTAGAAACGGACTCCCGTGGGAGTTGTTGTATGCTGATGATTTGGTGTTGATTGCAGAGAATGAAAGGGAGGCGGAGGAAAGGTTTAGGAAGTGGAGAGATGGTATGGGGCAAAAGGGTTTAAGGGTAAATGCAGATAAAACAAAAGTGATGATATCTAGGGTTGGTGGCGATACTGTCAAAGACGAGGGAGAATGGCCATGTGCAGTTTGCCACAAGGGCGTGGGAAGTAATTCCATCTTGTGCGGTGTGTGTGATAAATGGGTGCATAAGAGATGTAGTGGTATCAGAGGTAGACTGCCAGATAATGCTGATTTTATGTGTACGGCGTGCCGGGGTGAGCAGGTGGAGACCATCAGACGTGAAAGGATTGAACTTGCTGGTGAATCTCTTGAGTGTGTGGAAGAGTTTTGTTATTTGGGAGACATGTTGTGTGCTGGAGGTGGGGCTGGAGCTAGCTCTGTGGCTAGGGTGTGAAGTGGTTGGAAGAAGTTCAGGGAGCTCTTGCCTCTCCTGACATTGAGAGGGCTCTCCCTACGTGCTAAGGGGTCTTTGTATGCAGCATGTGTTAGGAGTGTAATGCTGTATGGCAGTGAGACCTGGGCAGTGAAGGAGGAAGACATTCGCCGGCTTAGACGTACAGAAATGGCAATGATTAGGTGGATGTGCAGTGCGTCCCTGCGTCCAAGGCCTGGAGGGGCTGGGTTTACAGTGGAAGAGTTGAGAGGTAGGATGGGACTGGAGTGTATTGGTGTTGTGATGAGGAGAGGTAGATTGAGGTGGTTTGGACATGTGGAGAGGATGGGGGATGATAATTGGGTGAGGAAGGTGAGAAGTGTTAATATTGGGGGTGGGGTTATGAGGGGTAGACCGAGCAAGACATGGGACGAGGTCATTAAGTGTGACCTTAGGGTTAAGGGACTGAACAGGGAGGCTGCAGTGGATCGTGCAGCGTGGAGAGCCGCCATTAGGTGACCAAGGCCGGCACATGCAAGCATGTTGGAGCCTTTAAAAAACTAAACGAAACGAGTCGCCCACATTTGTAGTCCAGCTTTCAGTCTTACCCACACAATCCTTGAGCCAACTGATCCATACTGTCTTATATTCTCCTTCCATCTGTTACTCACAACAATACACACTCCTTCTTTTGCCCTGCCATTCTCACCCACTTCTGCACATTTACCCCATCCATACTCCCATTCTCTCACACTCTCACCTCTCCATTTTGTTTCAGTTAATCCACATACATCCACTTTCACACCTTCAAGCCACTGGACAATCTCTCCCTCTCTTTCACCTCATGATTCGCACCCCTTACATTTCACGTCGCCATCCGGATCATGTCCTGTGTATGATCCTTAGTTGTCATCATTTGGTCAGTCATGGTCTGAGGCTTTTTCTTCGTATTTTTAGTTAGTTGTTTTCTGGGGAGAGGCACTAACTCTCTGCCAACCCACTTGCTGTCACGTAGGGAACGTGTGTTGGTTGGTTATAAGGTTACCACCCAGCATTGCAAATGATTTCCTGGTTGACAGGATATCATTTGACTTGCCACTCGATGTAGAGTTACCCTAAAAACAGGGTACTACTATACTAAATGGGTGGATGATGGGCATCCCCATCTACCACATTTTTGGCACCCATTTTGGTGAGCTTGACCTTAACCCCGAGTGCCCATTTTTGAACTCGTCCAAGATTTTGGCCATATTTTGATACCCTGAAGATTTGATGTTGATAGTTCAAGCCATTCATGAGATTAATGGGAACAGGTACACACACACACACACACACACACACACACACACACAGGCAAAAATGTTATCGCTCCGGCTTCTAAAGGTGAGACTGCGCAATGAAATCACAGCTACAATCAGAAAGGCAAAGTCAGATTACTATAAGAATAAAATAAGTGAAAATATAGGTAACAGTAAAATAACATGGTGTATAATAAACTCTATCCTTAATAAGCCTTCTTCACGACAGAGAAATAATTGCTTTTATTTAGTAAACAATAATGAGGTATATGAACCTAAGGAAGTAGCTGACCATTTTAATAATTACTTTGTCAGTGTTGGTAAGAAACTTGCTGAGTCTGTTGGAGAGTCTGAGGTTAATTTCTATTCATATTTACGCAATAGGCAAGACAGTGTATTCGTTTTGTCACCTACTACTGAACATGTAGTTACTCAGACTATAAAAAATTTACGGAATGTTGGTCCCGGATATGACGATATCCCTATGTCTATCATTAAGGAAATAATGGCCTATCTAGTTCCTGTACTTGTCTTCCTCTTTAATTTATCTTTTGAAACTGGAAAGTTTCCTGACATGTTGAAGTTGGCCAAAGTCATTCCAGTTTTTAAAGCTGGTGATCGTAAGCTGTTAAGCAATTATCGCCCTATCTCAATCCTGCCAGCAATCAGTAAGATAATAGAGAAATTGGTTTATGGTAGGTTAATTCAATTTTGCACCACCAACAATATTATCACTGATTCACAATTTGGTTTTAGGGAAAAATTGTCGACCGAGAGTGCTTTGCTCTCATTCACCAAGGATGTGCTGGCTTCATTTGATGAAAATGAATTTACTATGGGTGTATTTCTAGATCTGGCCAAGGCATTTGATACGGTTAATCACTCTATATTACTAAAGAAGCTTGACCACTATGGTATACGAGGCACTTCAAATCAATGGTTTGCTTCCTACTTAGCCAATCGCAAACAGTTTGTGCAATACAAACAGTGCCAGTATACCTGTATGCCAGTAGAATCTGGAGTTCCCCAGGGGTTTGTCTTAGGACCACTCTTGTTTATTTTGTACATAAATGACATCGTGTACACTACCTCACATATGAAGCCAGTACTATTTGCTGCTGATAGTACCTTTTATGCAAGCCACCAAAATCTCAATGAACTATCAAATGTTGTAAATAGCAGCCTAACAGATATTAAAAAATGGATAACAAGCAACAAACTCACGCTAAACGTAAGCAAATCTCATTACATTATATTTAGAAGGAAACAAAGCACTGCAAATCAACCGAACATCTACATAGGTGCCCAGTTAATTGAAAGAGTGGACAGTATAAAATTTCTTGGTGTTATAATTGATGAACGTTTGTCATGGCATTTACATATCCAGTATCTCCATACAAAGATTAGCAAACAGTATGGTATCATGTACGAAATTCGTAATCAACTAACAACACGGTCATTTAAGCTCATTTATTACTCGCTGATTTTTCCTTTATTGTTTTATTGTAACAATGTATGGAGTGATGCTTATAAAACACAGCTAAACCGCTTATTTATAACCCAAAAGAAATCGGTCCACATAATGGAAAACTTACGCAAATATGACCACACTAATCCATCTTTCAAGAAATTGGGTATCCTAAAATTGCCTGATATTAAGTCCTACTGCACTGCTTTGTTTGTTTACAAGAGTCTGCACAACCTGTCATTTAACAGTTACTTTGATTTTAATATGAATGATCGGTATAATCTCCAAAATAACTGTAATCTAAAAATACCGGTCATGGCTTCAACCCAGTCCCAGTCACATACCATTTATCAGGGACCCAAAGTTTGGAATGGTATCCCAATGGCCATTCGGGAACTAAGCGAGGCTCTATCTTTCAGATCTGCTTATAAATCATACTTACTATCAAAGTACTAATTCTTTAAATTAGTTGACTTTCATTAGTATTATTATTTATTATTATTATTGTTATTGTGGTAGTTATTATTATTGTTACTATTATTACTGGTATTAATATAAAAATTACCTCCGTCTTGTTGTAGTGCTATCTTGTATATACCCCTTATTAAAATCTTAAACTATTGTCATTTGGGGATGACCATTATTACTTAAAAGTCATACGACTGATTTAGTAAAATCGTAGTTTTAGCCTTACTAGACAATTGATGTTTACCAAAAGTGCAAGAAAAACAAGGTGCCTTTAAAGAGAGTTCCTGGACTCTCAAAAGGCTGAGCTGCTAGGAGACTAAGTATTATGTCAACTATTGTAATCTCTATGGCTAAATAAACATTTGACTATGGCTTTGACTTTGTGAGCGATAACAGAGCCACACAGCACAGCTGCACACATAAAACAGTCACCACACAAAACATTACCAGACCCATACCTCCAGAAACTTCATCTCTAGCAGTGGAGAAACATGTTTTTTACATACCCATTTGATGCACAGGATAATAAAACACTTGTTTAGAACACCGTATTACAAGCACCCCCTCCTAGTATCCACCCATTAGAGGTATCCTTAACTCCTAAGGTGCTATGGACGACGATCGACATTGGCGCTGTTTGTTTGGTGCGTGGAGTGCTATGAACGTCGATTGTAGAAGCTCTAAAAAACTGGCGGTCATACTTCTCTCCACAGGGCTGCTTAGGGTGGGACATATGGAGCCTAAACTCGAGTGTAAAGTTCCATTTGGCAACTCTGGCTCAGCTGCTACCCCCCAGAGAGTGACTTCCCCACCCCTCCTCCTCCACCTCTCAATACCCCACTGCGTCTGCTTCCTTGTCACCTGCACTGCTCATCCCCCCCCCCCTCTCCCTCTCTCTCTCTTTTACACTTCAAAATTTTTAATTTATTCATTTATATGTGTTTTTGCATACGAGATGCTATACATATACACTTAATCCTCTTAAATCGCGTGTTCATAAATCTATCTATCTATCTATTGCCAGACGCCTCAATCCCGTTTGGGGTGGCCACAAACAAATCGCCTCCAAGTCGCCCTGTCCCCCGCCATTTCACTACCCTGCTCCCAACTCACACCCCCCTCTCTCATATACCTCTCCACCCCATCCCTCCATAAATCACAGATTCGTAAATCATGGCTAGGTGGCTGTCAGACTGCCGGCAACCTTAAATCAGTTAAGTCATGAAAATCGCGGATCTAGGCACCTAAGTGGGCCTTTTCCGAGGAGAACTGTAAACTGCGGGATTCAAACTGAAAATTGCAGCCCAACTACCAATCACAGCGCGTCTCTGGTGGCATATGTGCATACTAATGCCACCATGTTGTTGTTCTTGTCCCGCCAGTCCGCACACTACAGACCTTTGCCATGGAGTATGAGAGTTACCTGCCTTTTTTGTACAACTTCCCCCTGCCTCCTACCTGCCATGGCCCCTCCCGACCCCCCAATGAAGTGCTCTAAGCAGTATGGCATCAAGAAGCTGCCGCAGGTGTTGCACAGTCAATGTTTGGAGCTCATTTGTCATGTTGAGAGGGGAGAGTTTTCAGAGCTGGCGAAAGAGTTTGGGAAGAGCAAGTGCTGAGAGGTTCTAAGTTCTTCCCAACTCCATCCCACTCCATTCACTAAAGCAATTTCATCATAGGATTAAGGTGAGACCCCTTAACATGGCTTATTTCTATTTAATAAATGCACTGAATATTCCTAAATTTGTATGTTTGTGTTTGATGGTGCCTAGATAGGTGTAAGTAAGGTGCTGTAGGGGCGGGTTGGCCAAAGTCCAGACCCAAATTAATTTTTCGCATTAGAGTTATTATTCATAAATCACGGCAGTGGTCCAGACCCAAATTGCCACCATTTACGAGGATTGAGTGTACAGTATATATTTTCTTGATGCAGATTGATTTTCCATTTTTATTTATGTTCTTCGCTTTTATTTATTTATTTCTTATGTGCATTCCTTCTACCAGATAAATATGTTTCATGAATTTATGTTGCATTCAATACTTTCAGTGAAATGTTTGCGAAAATTATGTTTTGGGAAAATTTCTCCGGTTGTTCTCCATTTTTTCCCATATGCCTCCCATATGCGGGCGCTATTTTCAGCCTAGATGCGTCACTGTGTGTTTAGTATTTGACACATGGAAATGAAATATACGTTTTCTGGTGTGTAAAATCAGTCTTATCAAATATCAAAGTAAAAAATTTAGCTTTGTGAACGCTGAAAAATCGACCCCTAATTGCGTTCTCGTGGATAGACAGGGTGGAGGAATTGCGTACCTTAGGGGTTAAAAAGAGCTGACTGAGATCTTCTAGCTAGGCTTAGATTACGACGTTGCTAAGTCCCCCTTGTTTACCAGAGTAGATTTTGATTGGGTGGAATCACAGGTGACATGTACCCTTCATGTAGAATAGGTCGAGACAGTATAACATACATTGTGGAGAACAGCACAACACATGCCACACTATGATGCAGACTGATATATTGCTGATATTTCCATTTTTTTCTGATACTGAACCAATACCAATTTTTAGGGTTGATATTGGGATATCAGATACTGATGGAAGAAACATTAAAATGCTTTTTATTGAAGATTTTGTTTATTGTTTTGCCTGATGCCCTGTGAAAGAGTGTTGTTATCTTGACTCTGTTTTGCATCTTAATAAAGAAGAGTTACTGAAAACCATTAAAGGCTCAGAATAATAAGTGGATGAATGGGAAAGGAGAAAAAAAGAAGTCTATCTATCTATCTATCTATAGCCCGACGCCCTAATCCCGCAAAGGGTGGCCGCAGACAAAACGCCTCCAAGTCACTCTGTCACCCACCATTTGACTCCCCTCCCCCCAACTCACCCCCCCCTCTGAAAACAGTTAGTTGAGAATGAGGTATACTCTGTAGTGGTGTGTAAGTGTGGTGGCTTTGTGGGTTTATGTATGTAAATAGTGTACACACCATGCTGTTGACAAGTGCAAACTGCCCGGAACCATTAATTCTTATATTTTTTCTTTTCTCGTAATATTTACAGTCACTCTTCTCACTGTAATCTAATAAAAGAAGTGATTTATTGCATACACCATAATAAGAAAGAAGGCAATAGGTGGAAATAAAAAGACAGTAACTCTGAGACGAGGAGGTGAACAGCGTTTAACAACTTTGTTTCAAGTTGGCCTTTGTAGTGAAACAACCCTTTAGTTGATTGAAAAATGTTATATAGATTGTGTCTGCATCTTCTTTTTTCTATCTATCTATCTATTGCCAGACGCCTCAATCCCGTTTGGGGTGGCCACAAACAAATCGCCTCCAAGTCGCCCTGTCCCCTGCCATTTCACTGCCCTGCTCCCAACTCACACCCCCCTCTCTCATATACCTCTCCACCCCATCCCTCCATCTCATCCTCGGCCTCCCCCTCCCTCTTTCCCCCTCCACCTCACTCACATACACTCTCTTCGTCAGTCTTTCACCCTCCATCCTCTCCACATGGCCAAACCACCTCAAGGTGTTCCTCATAACGCTTCCTATCACATCCACATTAACACCACAACGCTCCTTTATATCCTCATTCGTCAGCCTGTCTCTCCATGTGACTCCACAGGCTCCTCTTAAATAACTCATCTCCACTGCACTCACTCTTGACTTGTGTCCTTCCAACAATGTCCAAGCTTCACTTCCGTACGTTAGAGTTGGTATCACAATACTGTCATGTAGTAACTTTTTCACTTCCATGCTCACTTCCCTGTTTCTTATCACTGCTTTCAAAGAACCAGCAACCTTTCTTCCCTGCTGTACCCTTTCAAGCACTTCACCCTCCAAACCTCCATTCTTACTCATCACACTACCCAAGTACTTAAACGTACTCACATTTTCCAATTCCTCACCATCCAACCTCGCTGTACACTCACTGACTTCACCTCTCTCAAAGACCATCACTTTACTCTTCCCTACATTCACCTTTAGATTCCGTTTCTTACACACTCTCTCAAACTCATCCACCAAGCCTTGCAGCTCCCCTTCGTCTTCACTCAACAACACAGTATCATCTGCAAACAACAGTACAGGGAGTTTCCAAACACTATCCTCTCTCACCAGAGCCACTCCAACATCCACTACCCTACCTTGTACCTCTTTTATTACCCCATCCATGTACAGATTGAACAACCATGGAGACATGACACATCCCTGTTTCAACCCAACTTTCAAAGAGAAAAATTCACTTAGTTCACCATCCACACGCACTGCAGCCTTCGCACCATCGTACATACTCTTCACAGCATTCAACAACTTCCCATCTACTCCATATATTCTTAACACTTTCCACAATCCTAGTCTATCCACCCTGTCATATGCTTTCTCCAAATCCATGAAAGCCGCATACAACTTCTTTCCCTTCTCTAGAAACTTTTCCACTAAAGATCTGAGAATGAATATCTGATCTACACAACCTCTTCCCTTCCTAAAACCTCCCTGTTCTTCTCCAACTAATTTCTCTGTTCTTTCTCTAACTCTGTCAATAAGTATCCTACCATACACTTTTCCTATTATACTAAGAAGACAAATGTTCCTATGATTACCGCACACTTCTTTTTCCCCTTTTCCTTTGTACAAGGGAATAATTATACCTGACTTCCAATCCTCCGGGACTCTACCTTCCTCCCAGGCCAATCTGCACATCTTCCACATCCATTCTGCTACTATCTCTCCCCCATGCTTCAGCATTTCACCACACACTCCATCAATTCCTGGGGCTTTCCCTGATTTAACTTTCTTCATTGCTTCCACAACTTCTATCCTACTGATTTCTTCCTGTCTTCTCACCTCCCTCCTTCTCCCAGCCATTCCCCAGCCACTTATACTCGCATTACTTCCATCCTCTACGTTCAACAATTCCTTAAAGTGTTCTCTCCATCTGCTCACTTTTTCTCCCTTCTCCACTAGTAATCTACCATTTTTATCTTTCACTCCCCTGCTAACTTCACTTCCGCCCTGTCTTACTCTTTTCACCTCTCTCCAGAACATTTTCTTACAGTCCCTCCACTTTACCCTCAGATTCCTTCCAAATTCCTCATCCACTCTCTTCTTACTCTCTCTTACTAATCTTTTCACCTCTCTCTTTCTTTCTACATATAACTCTCTCTTCCGCCTCTCAACCTCTTCCACGCCCCTATTTCTCATCCATTCATTGTATGCTTTCTTCTTTTGTGCCACAGCCCGTTTCACCTCCTCAGTCCACCACGCTGTTCCTTGCACCCCCCTCCGTCTTCTCTTCCTTCCACACACCACATCACATGCTGCACATATTTCTTCTGTAAATATTCTACACACACCTTCCACGTCCCCCATCTGCTCCAATTCATATTTGCCCAATCGTTCCTCCACTTCTCTCTTATACTCTGCCTTTTTCTCATCCTCCTGTAACCTTTCCACTCTCCTTGCAACTACTCCTTCCTCTCGTCTTTCCCTTCTTCTATTCCTCCATCTTACTTGAACTTTAATTCTGGCCACCACCAAGTAGTGGTCGGAAAGTCCACTCCCTCAACCTCTATAAACTCTTGCATCCAGTATACATCTTCGCATCCTTTCATCCACACACACATAATCAATCATTGCCCTCCTTTCATTCAGTTCACCACCCACCCTTCTCATCACTCGCCATGTATACCTGTGGATCATTTTATGCCTGAAGAGGGTATTGGCTATCACCAACCCCCTCCCAGCACAAATGTCCACTAATGCACTCCCATTCTCATCTATCTCAGCAGGCACACCCCACTCACCAACTGTTCCATCCACCTTCACATTCCCAACTTTACCATTCATATCACCAATCAAAAACACTCTCTCATTCCTTCCAAACTTTTCCATGCACACTTCTACATTTGTCCAGAACTCTTCTCTCACTCTTCTAGCACGATCTTGCGTTGGCGCATACACACACACAATCGCCCACATTTGTATTCCAACTTTCCCCACACAATCCTTGATCCAACTGATCCATACTGTCTTATGCTCCTCTTCCATCTTTTACTCACAACTATACATACTCCTTCCTTTGCCCTCTCATTCTCACCTACTCCTGCACATATACCCCATCCATACTCCCATTCTCTCACACTTTCTCCTCTACATTTTGTTTCAGTTATTCCACATACATCCACTTTCGCATCCTCAAGCACCTGGACAATCTCTCTCTCTTTCACCTCATCATTTGCTCCCCTTACATTCCAAGTTCCAATTGCAATGTCCTTTGTACGGTCCTTGGTCGTCAACGTTTGGTCAGTCCTTGTCCGAGGCTTATTGTTTGTATTTTTAGTTAGTTGTTTTCCGGGGAGGGGCACTAACCCTTCTTTTTTACACTATACAAAGTAAAATGGATGTGGAAGATGTGCAGATTGGCCTTGGAGGAAGGTAGAATCCCGGAGGATTGGAAGTCGGGTATAATTATTCCCTTGTACAAAGGAAAAGGGGAAAAAGAAGTGTGTGGTAATCATAGGGGCATTTGTCTTCTTAGTATAATAGGAAAGTGTATGGTGGGATACTTATTGACAGAGTTAGGGAAATAACAGAGGAATTAGTTGGAGAAGAACAGGGAGGCTTTAGGAAGGAAAGAGGTTGTGCAGATCAGATATTGTTAGATAGTGGAAAAGTTTCTAGAGAAGGGAAAGAAGTAGCATGCGGCCTTCATGGATTTGGAGAAAGCATATGACAGGGTGGATAGACAAGGATTGTGGAAAGTGTTAAGAATATATGGAGTAAATGGGAAGTTGTTGAATGCTGTGAAGAGTATGTATGATTGTGCTAAGGCTGCAGTGCATGTGGATGGTGAGCTGAGTGAATTTTTCTCTTTGAAGGTTGGATTGAAACATGGATGTGTCTTGTCTCCATGGTTGTTCAATCTGTACATGGATGGGGTAATAAAAGAGATACAAGGTAGGACAGTGGATGTTGGAGTGGCTCTAATGAGAGAGAGCAGTGTTTGGAAACTCCCTGTACTGTTGTTTGCAGATGATACTGTGTTGTTAAGTGAAGCTGAAGGGGAGCTGCAAGGCTTGATGGATGAGTTTGAGAGAGTGTGTAGGAAACGGAATCTAAAGGTGAATGTAGGGAAGAGTAAAGTTATGGTCTTCGGAGAGGTGAAGTCAGTGAATGTACAGTGAGCTTGGATGATGAAGAAATTGAAAATGTGAGTACGTTTAAGTATGTGAGTAGTATAATGAGTAAGGATGGAGGTTTGGAGGGTGAAGTACTTGAAAGGGTACAACAAGGAAGAAAGGTTGCTTGTTCCTTGAAGGCAGTGATAAGAAACAGGGAAGTGAGCATGGAAGTGAAAAAGTTATTAGATGAAATTATTGTGATACCAACTCTGACACATGGAAGTGAAGCTTGGACGTTGTTGGAGGGACACAAGTCAAGAGTGAGAGCAGTGGAAATGAGTTATTTGAGAGGAGCCTGTGAAGTCACATGGAGAGACTGACTGACAAATGAGGATGTGAAGGAGCGTTGTGGTGTGGATGTGGATATGATAACAAGCATTAGGAGAAACACATTGAGGTTTTGGGCATGTGGAGAGGATGAAGAGTGAAAGACTGATGAGGAGAGTGTATGTGAGTGAGGTGGAGGGGGAGAGAGGGAGGGGAAGGCCAAGGATGAGATGGAGGGATGGAGTGGAGAGGTATATGAGAGAGGGGTGTGTGAATTGGGAGAAGGGCAGTGAAATGGCGTGGGACAGGGTGACGTGGAGGCGATTTGTTTGTGGCCACCCCATATAAGGGATTAAGGTGTCTGGCAGCAGACAGACAGATAGATAGATAGATAGATAGACAGACATATTTCATTCATTCATTCATCATCAAATCCAGTGTTGCCCCATGAGAAGCATAGGATCCCAGGGCTAGGCAAGTTGATCCTGACATTTAAGATAACAGTGATCAGCTTCACTCATCCCTGAGTGGCATTACGAGAGCAGTAAACCCCAACCACCCCTTGGATATAAACATCCATCCATCCATCCATCCATCATCCAATCCTACATTGCCCCATGAGGAGCGTAGGAGCCCGGGGCTAGGCAGTTGGTCCCGACTTTTAAGATGAGAGTGACCAGCCTCACTCATCCCTGTGTGGCATTACATGAGCAATCAACCCCAATCACCCCTTGGATATAAACTTTCACCGGCTCAATCTGATTGGAGCACAATAATTACCCACTAAACCACCAGGCGCCAAAATTTGGTTATATGGTTACCACCCAGTGTAGTAAGTGGTTTCTGGTGTACAGGAAACAGTTTGGCTTGTAACTCATTGTAGAGTCACCCATAGGCAGAAGGAAGAGGAAAGAATGAAGGAAAGAAAGACAGAAGAGGGAGTGTAAAGTCACCCATAGGTAGAAAGATGAGGAGAGACTGAAGGAAAGAGAGAAGAGGATGGAAGGAAAGAAGGATGGAGGAGAGGAAAGGGCAGACACCCGAGAGCGGCACTACTGTACATCGAGTGAGTGGATGGTGAGTGCCCCCAACCACCACAATCATATGGTATAATATATATAATAATGCTGTACTGTACACTGATAGACATGTTTTTTATTTACCTTATTGTGGTGAACATAGCTGAAGTGGTCAGGTTGGCCAGACTGCTTCTGGCTTTGTCAGGCTTTTTCCGATATGTAGGAATTTAGTCCGGTAACGATTCGATTCTGATAAAAGGAAATTCCGGTCTATTGTAGTCCGTTATTTCGAGGTCTTACTGTATATATCACTTCATGTAATATTGTACAGTCCACTGTTTGTTAAGCACTTGTATTGTTATTTGGGAATAAGAATAGTGTTTCTGTGGCCTCTCATGCAAGAGTAGAGGCCCAAAAAGGGATGATAGTTTCGTAAGGTTGACACAATTTCCAAGTCACAAGTTTTATTATTTCATACAAAAGTATCACTTCACTTCATATTACACTGTGCACAATCTCATTGTTATTTGGTGATAACAGTGGTGTTTCAATGGCCTTTCATGCATACAGTAGAATGAAAGGCAATGTCACAGCCAGTGTAAACACTGGGCGGCCATTTTAGCTTGCATGTGTCGCCATGTCGGTATGATATTCTCGGAGGTGGCCATCGAAAATATTGTTGTAACAAAATTGCAGTTAAATTTTTAACGTTGCACTGAGACTGGGTATAGCTTTAATTAATGTTGTAGCAATTTGTCCGTTGAAAATATTGTTGTAACAAAATTGCAATTAATTTTTTAATGTTGCACTGAGACTGGGTACAGCTTTAATGTTGCACTGAGACTGGGTATAGCTTTAATTAATGTAGCGATTTATCACATAACAAGGCGTTGCATAACGAGGCTGCACTGTACTGTACTATGTTTTTGGTGATTTAGAGAAGGCCTTTGATAGTGTCTCGAGGGAGGTGGTGCAATGGGCAATGAGAAAGCCCGGGATCGAGGAGTGGCTGGTTTGAGTGGTAATAGCTGAAGATGTGGGTGCACGCACCCAGGTGAAAGTGAATGGAGATTTGATTGATGAGTTTGCCATAAATATTAACATGCATCAAGGGTCAATCTTGAGCCTCTTATTGTTTGACGCTATGCTTGAAGCTTTCTCTCATGACTTCAATAAAGGACTCCCATGTGAGATGTTGTATGCTGATGATATGGTATTGATTGCAGAGAACGTAAGGGAGTTTTCTTTTTCTTTTTCGTTTTTAAAGGCTTCAACATGCTTGCATGTGTCGGCCTGGGTCACCTAATGGTGGCTTTCCACGCTGCACGATCCATTGCAACCTCCCTGTTCAGTCCCTTAACCCCGAGGTCACACTTAATGACCTTGTCCCATGTCTTTCTCGGTCTGCCCCTCATAACCCCACCCCCAATATTAACACTTCTCACCTTCCTCACCCAATTATCATCCCCCATCCTCTCCGCATGTCCAAACCATCGCAATCTACCTCTCCTCATCACAACAATACACTCCAGTCCCATCCTACCTCTCAACTCTTCCATCGTAAACCCAGCCCCTCCAGGCCTTGGACGCAGGGACACACTGCACATCCACCTAATCATTGTCATTTCTGTACGTCTGAGCCGGCGAATATCTTCCTCCTTCACTGCCCAGGTCCCACTACCATACAGCATTGCACTTCTAACACATGCTGCATACAAAGACCCCTTAGCACGTAGGGAGAGTCCTCTCAATGTCAGGAGAGGCAAGAGCTCGCTGAACTTCTTCCAACCACTTCTCACCCTAGCCACAGAGCTAGCTTCAGCCCCACCTCCAGCACACAACATGTCTCCCAAATAACAAAACTCTTCCACACACTCAAGAGATTCACTAGCAAGTTCAATCCTTTCACGTCTGACAATCTCCACCTGCTCACCCCGACGCGCCGTACAAATAAAATCAGCATTATCTCGCAGTCTACCTCTGAGGAGGAAAAATTTAGAAAGTGGAGTGATGAAATGAGGCACAAAGATTTGAGAGTAAATGTGGATAAAACAAAAGTGATGACATCTAGGGCTGGTGGCGATACTGTCAAAGCAGGAGGAGATTGGCCATGTGCAGTACGTCACAAAAGAGTGGGAAGTAACTCCATCATGTGCAGTATTTGTGATAAGTGGGTGCATAAGAGATGTAGTGGTATTAGAGGCAGACTGTGGGATAATGCTGATTTTGTGCGTATGTCAGGGAGAACTGGTAGAGATTGTCAGGGGTGAAAGGATTTCTCATTTTTGTGAGTCTTTTGTGTGGATGAGTTTTGTTACTTAGGAGATAATTATGTTATGTGTTGGAGGTAGGGCTTTATGTTGTGTTCTGTGGCTAGGGTAAGGAGTGTTTGGAAGAAGTTCAGGGAGCTGTTGCCTCCCCTGACATTGAGAGGGCTTTCCCTCCATGCTAAGGGATCTTTGTACGTGGCATGTGTTATGAGTGTATTGCTGAATAATAGTGAGACCTGAGCAGTAAGGGAAGAGGATACTCGTAGATGCAGACATAGAGAAAGGATGATGATTAGGTGGATGTGTAGTACGTCCGTGAATGCAAGGCCTGTGGGGGCTAGGTTTACAATCAGAGAATTGAGAGGAAGGATGGGACTGGAGTTTATAGGTGTTGTGATGAAGAGGGGTAGATTGAGATGGTTTGGGCATGCAGAGAGGATGAAGGATGACAGTTGGGTGTGGAAAGTGAGAAGTGGGAACATCAGGGTAGGGTTACAAGAGGTAGGAGGTCATAAAGTGTGTTCTCAGGGATTAGTGACTAAATAGGGAGGCTGCCAGAGATCAAGCAGCATGGAGAGTCACCATTATATGTTCGCAAGAAGCCTGTGACCCAAAGATGTTCAAAACTATTGTGTTTTCGGCCAAGAAAAAAGAATAATTTTGTATATTGTTCCAACACAAAGAAGAAATGTATCCAACTCACAGATAATCACTGTAGCATGTTTGGATAAGAAAATACAGTACATTATTGTTGTTTTGGTTAGATTAATTTACTTTAGTTATCAGGGAGGTTACTTTATACTCAGCTGTCCCAGGCTCAGGTATTACTCTACACAGAGAAAGGAGTATATGTGGTCAAAAGTACATCTTGACTTAAACATTGGCATTGATGATAAAATTGTTCTATATACATATTTATTAATTTCATTGATATTAATTTCAGATGATACTGTGTTAAGTGAAGACAAAGGGGAGCTGCAAGGCTTGTTGAATGAGTTTGGGAGATTGTGTAAGAAATAGAATCTAAAGATGAATATAGGGAAGAGTAAAGTTATGGTCTTCGAGAGAAACGAAGTCAGTGAATGTACAGTGAGGTTGGATGAGGAGGAAGTAGAAAATGTGAGTGCATGTAAGTAAGGATGGAAGGTTAGAGGGTGAAGTACTTGAAAGTGTACAACAAGAAAGAAGAGTTGCTGGTTTTTTGAAAGCAATGATAAGAAACAGGGAAGTGAGCATGGAAGTGAAAAAGTTACTGCATGACAGTATTGTGATACCAACTTTAACATATGGAAGTGAAGCTTGGACGTTGTTGGAGGGACACAAGTCAAGAGTGAGAGCAGTGGAAATGAGTTATTTGAGAGGAGCATGTGGAGTCATGAAAAGACAGATTGACAAATGAGAAAGTGAAGGAGCATTGTGGTATGGATGTGGTTGTGATAGGAAGTGTTAGGAGAAATACATTGAGGTGGCTTGGCCATGTGGAGAAGATGGAGAGCAAGAGACTGATGAGGAGAGTGTATGTGAGTGAGGTGGATTTGGGGAGAGGGAGGGGGAGGCAAAGGATAAGATGAAGGGATTGAGTAAAGAGGTATATGAGAGAGGGGGATGTGAGCTGGGAGCAGGGCAGTGAAATGGCAGGAGACAGGGCGACATGGAGGCGATTTTTTTGTGGCCACCCCTTACAGGATTAAGGTGTCTGGCAGTAGATAGAGAGAGAGATTTTATCCTTGATAAGAGCTTTACTATCCATACTGACATAGTAAATATTAATCAGAGACAGTTGGACATAGTACTTTGGCTATCATATGCAATAAACAAAATTTGATACCCTGGAATGTTTTCAAAGCCAGCTAGATATGATTACATTACAAGTAAGATACAGTACTGTAGTCTTTGTAGTTCAAGTTTTATATTATTTTCACTATAAATGACTGGCTAATGTTCATACTGTTCTCTACACCAGCTGTGTAATGAAATGTGCGTAGATATGAAGTGAGTATGCAGCACTAAACCTGTAACAGTACCTGGTCAGTGCTGTGGTATCACGTTTGAAAGGTTAATTTGTTTGCTTCTGAATCATCAGGTGGCTGTAGCAAGGAGAAAAAGGTGATAAAGGGCAGTTTAGCAGATGCCAGCTCCACCACTCAGAATGCCAGTAAGACAGCAGCAGTGGCCAGCACAAGTCAGGCAGTGGCAAGTACCAGTACGAGTCAGCAGGCGGCTAGCACGAATCAGCAGGTGGCCTCCAGTGTCAAGAGTAAAGTAGAGGAGGATGAGGTTGACCGTATACTAGCGAAGGAGGATGGCAGGATCCCCCGGAAACTGAATCCACAATTGTAAGTGAAAGCTGCTGCTTTGATGAAAGGTACTCCAATTCATAGCACTAATTTCCAGAAAAAGTTACAAATGCCTGTGGTCATAGCTGATACAGTATATTCTGGTGTGTGTATGTTCTTTTTTTTAGGAGACACAGCTGTTTGGTAAGGTTACTCATGATTGAAAAGAAGCTGAAGGTAAGCAGTTATTAAAGAATTTTGTTTGTTAACTACAAATTCATTTTGTAGGACCTCATGCCAAGTCTTCTTAGGTGTACCTCTTAGTGCTACCTTCCACATTCACACTTGTAGATCTTTTCACACAGTTTTCATCCACTGCTTGTGAGAGCAGTGGCTGTTTGGAAATTGAAGATTTATGCCAGACTCAATCGAAAGCCTTTGAGATGTCAAGTGCAATGGCAAAGCTTTCGCCAAAATCCCGAAAGGAGAATGACCAGGAGTCTGAAAGGGAGGTGAGAAGATCGCCAGTGGAGTGTCTCTGACGGTACCCATACTGACGATCAGAAAGAAGGTTGTAATAGGAAAGATGCTTTAAAATTTTTCTATTAACAATTGACCTGAAAAGTATTGAGATACAGGATGTTAAAGCAATTGGACGATAGTTAGAGGGTTGGGAATGGGCACCCTTCTTTGGGACTGGCTGAATGAGAGCAAACTTCTAGCAAGAAGGAAAGATAGAAGTTGATAGACAAAGGCGAAAGACTTTGCCTGGGCAGGGTGTCAGCACAGAAGCACAGTTCCTGAGAAGAACAGGAGGGACTCCATCAGGCCCATATGCTTTAATAGTATGGAGGCCTGTGATGGTAGAAAATACATCAGCTGAAGAAATTTTAATGTCAGCCATGAGGAAGTCAGAGGGCGGAAGTGATGGAGGAACAGCACCGGAATCGTCTAAGCTGGAATTGGAGGAGAAAGTCTGAGCGAAGAGATCTGCTTTATCAGTAGGAGAAATAGCTGCAGAGCCATCACAGTAGAAAAGAGGAGGGAAGGATGATGAGGTAAAGTTGTTAGAAAGGTTTTTGGCAAGGTGCCAAAAGGAGTGGGAAGAATTCGAGCTGGAGAGTTGAGAGCATTTAGTACGGATGAAATTATTTTTAGCAGAGCAAAGAACATACTTAGCACGATTCCAGGCAGAAACGTATAAAAGATGTGATTCAAGGGTGGGTTGGTTCTGGTACCTTTTATACGCCCTCTCCTCGTTGTGGACAGCATTAGAACAAGCGTGATTAAACCAAAGCTTTCTTGCTTTAGTCAAAGGATATGAGAAAGGAATGGATGCTTCCATGCCTGAGAGAATAACCTCCGTAATGCGCAAGGCACACTCAGATGGCTCTTGGCCATTGAATCAATAATCATTCCAGGGAAAATCAAAGAAGTACTGCCTGAGGGCCTCCCAATCCGCAGCTCCAAAGTGCCACAGATGACGTTTCTTGGTCTACAGGCTGTACCGGAGCGATAGGACAAGTTAAGGTGATAAGTTTGTGATCGGAGGAGCCCGACGGAGAGAAAAGATTAACAGTGTAAGCAGAAGGATTAGCTATATGGAAGAGGTCAAGTATGTTGGAACTCTCTCCAAGGCGGTCAGGGATATGGGTAGGGTGCTGTACAAGGAGCTCTAGGTCATTAAGGATAGAAAAGGTGTAGGCTTGTTCACCAGGTGGATCAGTGAAAGGAGAGGAGAGCCAAAGGTGGTGGTGAACATTGAAATCTGCAAAAATGGAGATTTCAGAGAAAGGAGAAATGGATAGAACGCGCTCTATCATAGAAGTAAGTAGAATTAGGGGATAAGTAAACAGCGCAGATATATTTAGTCAGAGAATGACAGGAAAGCCGAAGCCAGAGTGTAGAGATTTCAGAAGAATCGAGTTCAGGAACACAAGAGCAAGATAAGTTGTTGCGTATATATATACAACAGCCACCTTTGGCTTTCAAATGAGTATGGAGAAAGTAGGAGGATACAGAAAAGGGTCTGCTATCAGTTGCCTCAGACAGCTGAGTCTTAGTTAGAAAAAGGTGGTGAGGTTCATAGGAGGAGAGGTGGTGCTCAACAGAGCAAAAGTTAGAGGAAAGACCGCGAATGTTGCAGAAAGTCAGACAGTGGTTCCAAGCAGCTCAAGCCGTCACCGGGAGGGTGGTGGAAGATGGGGGCATTTATGGTCCCACCCCCCTGGGGACTCCCAAGCCACGTGTTGCACTGCCATGATTTTTTTTTTTTTTTATTTTTTTTTTTTTTTTTTTTTTAAAGTGCAGTGTGTGTGCATGTAGTTTTGTGTTGATAGTTAGAGAAACTTGTACTGGAGAGCATGCTGGCCTACTCTCTGTGTTACTGAGACACTGAAAAAGTTCAGCAAAGGGGGATGGTCGGGACATAGTCCCAAGGGCTGATGAAACGGGAGCTCCAGCTCTCTCTGTCATCAGCTTTCCATCCACCTTGGGAGTACTGCCCTGCTCGACTGGTGCTACAGTCCACTCCTCTCTACGATGGAACATTCTGTCCATTTCTCCTTTTTCTGGTATCTCCATTCTAGATTTCAATGTTCACCATCACATATGGCTCTCCTCTCTTTACACTGATCCACCTGGTGAACAAGCCTACATCTTTTTCTATCCTTAATGACCTAGAGCAGCTTGTAGAGCACCCTACCCGTATCCCTGACTGCCTTGTAGAGAGCTCCAACATACTTTACCTCTTCCTTACAACTAATCCTTCTGCTTACACTGTTAATCTTTCCTCTCTGTTGGGCCTCTCTGATCACAACCTTATTACCTTGGCCTGTCTTATCGCTCTGATGCACCCTGTGGACCCTCCAAAGAAACGGCGACTGTGGCACTTTGGAGCTGAGGATTGGGAGGCCCTCAGGCAGTACTTTCTTGATTTTCCCTGGAATGATTATTGTTTCCATGGCCAAGAGCCATCTGAGTGTGCTTTGAGCATTATGTAGGTTATTCTCTCCTGCATGGAAGCATATATTCCCTTCTCATACCCCTTTACTGATGCAAGAAAGCTTGTTCTAAAGCTGTCCACAACAAGGAGAGGGCCTATGAAAGGTACCAGAGCCAACCCACCCCTGTATCACATCTTGTTTATGTTTCTGCCCAGAATCGTGCTCTGTTCTTCACTCTGCTAAAAATAATTTCATCCATATTAAATGCTCTCAACTCTCCAAATCGGATTCTTCCCACTCCTTCTGGCACCTTTCCAAAAACCTTTCTAACAGCTTTACCTCATCATCCTTCCCTCCTCTTTTCTACTCTGATGGCTCTGTAGCTATTTCTTCTACTGATAAAGCAGATCTTTTCACTCAGACTTTCTCCTCTAGTTACACCTGAGATGATTCCGGTGCTGTTCCTCCATCACTTCCCCCTCTGATTTCCTCATGGTTGACATTAAAATTTCTTCAGCTGATGTATTTTCTGCCATTATTGGCCTTAATACTAACAAGGCATATGCTTTGTTAGTATTAAGACTTGATGGAGTCCCTCCTGCTATCTTCAGGAACTGTGTACTTCTGTGCTTACACTCTGCCTAGGTAAACTCTTTTGCATTTGTCTTTCAACATGTACCTTTCCTTCTTGCTGGAAGTTTGCTCTCATTCAACCAGTCCCAGAGAAGGGTGACCATTTCCAAGCCTCTAACTATCGTCCAATTGCTTTAACATCCTGTGTCTCAAAAGTTTTTGAGTCAATTCTTAACAGAAAAAATTTAAAGCATCTTTCCTATTACAACCTTCTTTCTGATCGTCAGTACGGGTTCCGTCAGGGACGCTCCACTGGCGATCTTCTCACCTACCTTTCAGACTCCTGGTCATCCTCCTTTCGGGACTGTGGTGAAAGCTTTGCCATTGCACTTGATGTCTCAAAGGCTTTTGATCAAGTCTGGCATAAATCTTTAATTTCCAAACAGCCCTCTTACGGTTTCTAGCCTTCTATCTGTGCCTTCATCTCTAGCTTCCTTTCTGGTCATTCTTTAGCTGCTGTTGTAGATGGCCATCGTTCTTCTAGATCTATTAACAGTGGTGTTCCTCAGGGCTCTGTCCTGTCACCAACTCTCTTCCTTTTACTCATCAATGACCTTTAAACTGTATATCTAACCCTATCCACTTGTATGCTGATGACTCCACCCTACACCTTTCCATTCGGTTCCCGCAATGTCCATCTCTGCGGTTACTTCAGCAAACAAGGGATGAGGCTATGGCACACCTAATGTCTGACTTGGCTCGTATCTCTGACTAGAATAAAAATAATCTTGTTGTTTTTAATGCATCAAAAACTCAATTTTGACACCTATCAACCTAACAAAATCATCCACAGAAGTACCCACTAATGTTTAATAATTTTCAGCTTAATCCTGCATCATCCTTGAACATGCCTGGGGTTTCATTTACTCAGGACTTATCTTGGAAAAATCATTACATCACTTGTAAAATCTGCTTCCAAGAGATTAGGTATGCTAAGTTGACTCCGTTCCTTCTTTACCCCTGCACAATCGTTGACCTTATACAGGGGTTTTATTCACCCCAGTTTGGAGTACAACTCTCATGTGTGGGGAGGCTCCCTACATACAGCTCTTCTCAATAGGTTGGAGTCAAAGGCTTTTCGTCTCATTGATTCTCCTCTTCTTACTGACTTCCTTCAACCTTTGTCTCTTCTCTGCACTGTTGCATCTTTATCTCTTTTCTGTCGCTGCTTCAATGGTCACTGCTCCTCTGAACTGTCTGCATGAATTCTTCCACCTCTACGATGGGCGCGTAGCACCCGTCTAGCAGCAAAGTCTCATCCCGTTTTTGTCCAGCTCTCTAATGCAAGAGTTAACCGTTACTCCCAGTCCTTCATTTAGGCAACAGGTCATCTCTGGAACTGTCTCCTCTGTCTGTATTTCGTACTTCCTATGATCTCCAGTCTATCAAATGCAGTGTGTCCTGGCATCTTTAGATGATCGGATCTTGTATTTGGCTCTGTGTTGTATTTTGTTTTTCTCTCGGAAGGAACAGTAATTGCGGGCTCGCTGCCTTTGGTTCCTTCTTCCTCACATAAAAAAAAAAAAAAAAAAAAAAAACTAAGATGAGCGAAGAATTTTTAATAGTAGAATTAGGGGATAGGTAAACAGCGCTAATATATTTAGCCGGAGAATGACAGGAAATCCGACGCCGGAGAGTTGAGAATTCAGAAGAATCAAGTTCAGGAACGCAAGAGCAAGATATGTTGTTGCGTACATATACACAAGAGCCACCTTTGGCTTTGAAATGAGTATAGAGAAAGTAGGAGGAAACAGAAAAGAGTTTGCTGTCAGTTGCCTCAGACAGCTGAGTTTCTGTCAGGAAGAGAATGTTAGGTTTAGAGGAGGAGAGGTGGTGTTCGACAGAAAGTTAGAGGAAAGGACGCGAATGTTGCAGAAATGATGAAGTGAGTCAGACAGTTGTTCCAGGCATCTTGTTGAGTCATCATCGGGAGAGGGGCGATGGTCCCCTCCCCCATGGGGACTCTGAGGCCTGGTTATTGTGTGCCCCCCTTTTTTTTTTTTTTTTTTTTTTTTTTTTTTTTTTTTTTAAGGAAGTGTAGTGTTTACTGTGCATGTAGATTGGTGTTGACAATTAGAGAAACTTGGAGAGCTTGCTGGCATACTCTCTATGTTACTGGAACACTGAAAAAGTTCAGCAAAGGGGGATGGTCAGGAACTAGTCCCGATGGCTGATGAAACGGGGGCTCCAACTCTCCCTGTCATCAGCTATCCATCCACCTTGGAGGTATTGCCCTGCTGGACTGGTGCTACAGCCACAAAAGTGTGGGAAGTATTTGCCACAAAGGTGTGGGAAGTATTTGCCACAAAGGTGTGGGAAGTAACTCCATTTTGTGCAGTGTTTGTGATAAGTAGTTGAAGAGATGTTGTTGTATTAGAAGTACTGTAGGCACAAAATAATGTTGATTTTGTGTGTGCAGTGTGTTGTGGGAAGCATGTAGAGATTGAGATGTGAGAAAGGATTGGTCTTGCTGGAGAATCCATTGAGTGTGTGGAGTTTTGCTATTTGGCGGGCATGTTATGTGTTGGAGGTGGGGCTGGAGCTAGCTCTGTGGCAAGGGTAAGGAGTGAGTGGAGGAAGTTCAGGAAGCTGTTGCCTATTCTGACATTGAGAGGGTTCTCCCTGTGTGCTAAAGGGTCCAGCCTGTTTTAGGAATGTAATGCTGTTTGGCAGTGAGACCTGAACAGTATAGGAAGAGGATCTTCATTGGCTCAGGTGTACAGTAATGGTAATGATTAGAGGGATGTATAATGTTTTCTCGAATGAGAGGCCTGAGGGTTAAGACTGCATTTAAAAAGTTGAGAGGAAGGATGGGACTTTAAGGTATTAGTGTTGTGATGAGGAGGGCCAGATTGAGGTGGTTCAGGCATGTTGAGAGGATGTAAGATAACAAATGGGTGTAGAAGGCAAGAGGTTTGAACACCAAGGGTCGGATTACAAGAGATACACCAAGAAATATCTGGGGTGAGGTCATAGGGTGTGACCTCAGGGATAAGGGCCCAAACAGGGAAACTGCCAAAGATTGAGCATCATGGAGAGCCACCATTAGGAGGCCAATGCTGACTCATTCAAGCATGTTGGAGCTTTTATAAATGGAACATAATGAAAATACTGAAGCAGGACATTGCTCTTAAATGGGTTTCGATGGATTGTTATATAGTCATCTTCTGTCTTGCTCATCACTCCTTTTAAAACATTATTTTCTGAGAATGCTAAGAATCTCTGTATGTGCCATTTCACTGTTCTGAACTGACTCATTAGTCATAGCAGTATAACTGTACAGTATTCTGTAATACTGTATATTCATCACATCTACATCATCATCATCATCATCATCATCATGCCACCTTTTCCCACCTGCGGGTAGGATATAGAAAACCAGGAAAAGGAAAGAATGTGATAGTGGGAGAACTAACAACAGCATGCCCAATGGAATGGGTCATATACCCATTCACTCTGTATTCAAGCCCCAGGAATCCTTGCTCCACCTCATAGGAACACCTGTTCACATGTAGCTTCTTAATAACTGTACTTATCAGACAGCAGGTTTGGGAAACAATGTGTCATAAATGGTTTTGTCATGACAGCTATTTAAATCATGTCATAAATGTCATAAATTTGTAAAGCCACAAATTTACAAAAATTTATATCTAATAGTGTACATTTGAATAATCATGAAAATTTACCAGTCCATGTAGCTCTTTCTTCAGCTACAGCCCACAACACTGTATAGAATAATTGTCAGATAAGTACAACTAAATAAAAAATGCATTGAATTTGCTTTAATATGAAAAATTCACTGCAGTTTAGGAGGAAGAATGAAATGATTACTACATTTTAAAGGCTGCTGCTGCAAAGATGAAATTAAATATGATGTTATTCCTGGTTTGATGAGCAATAATCAGGTGAGTTTGTGTATAATACTGCCAAATTTGTCTTTATTCCTTATAACATACCATTAATTTGGGGGGCCAAAAGAAAATGATAAAACAATATTCATCCATCCATCCATCATCCAATCCTACATTGCCCCATGAGGAGCGTAAGAGCCCGGGGCTAGGTGGTTGGTCCTGGCATTTAAGATGAGAGTGACCAGCCTCACTCATCCCTGAGTGGCATTACATGAGCAATCAAATCCAACCACCCCTTGGATATAAACCTACACCGGCTCAATCCGATTGGAGTGCAATAATTACTCACTAAACCACCAGGCGCCAATATTTGGTTATATGGTTACCACCCAGCATAGTAAATGGTTTCCTGGTGTACAGGAAACCATTTGGCTTGTCACTCAGTGTGGAGACACCCACAGGCAGAAGGAAGAGGAAAGAATGAAGGAAAGAAAGACAGAAGAGGGAATGTAAAGTTACCTGTAGGCAGAAGGACAAAGAAGGAATGGAGTAAAGGAAGACAGAAGAGGATGGAAGGAAAGAAGGATGGAGGAGAGGAAAGGGCAGACACCTGACAGCAGCACTACATCGAGTGAGTGGATGGTGAGCGCCCCCACCTACCACAGTAAACAATATTAACAGTTGCAATTATGACGAATTTAATGAACAAGAAATGAACATTAAATCTGTGATACTGCTTTTTTTTTTCTTTAATACATTTCTCCTGTGGAGAGGATGTAGAGTGAGAGACTGATGAGGAGAGTGTACGTGAGTGAGATGGAGAGGGAGAGAGGGAGGGGGAGGCCAAGGATGAGATGGAGGGATGGCGTGGAGAGGTACGCTATGTGAGAGAGGGGGGTGTGAGCTGGGAGCTGGACAATGAAATGGTGGGGAACAGGGCGACATGGAGGCAATTTGTTTGTGGCCACCCCATATGGGATTAAGGGATCTAGCAATAGATAGATAGACATTTCTCAACTATTTATCAAAGAAAGCACTTTTCCTCCAGTAACTGCATAGTCATAATTGCCATCATAATTGTTATGTTTATGTGTTACAGTGAACTCTCCTTTCATCTTTCTATTTATCTATCTATCTATAGCCCGACGCCCTAATCCCGCAAAGGGTGGCCGCAGACAAAACGCCTCCAAGTCGCTCTGTCACCCACCATTTGACTACCCTCCCCCCAACTCACCCCCCCCCTCCCTCATATACCTCTCAACTCCATCCCTCCACCTCATCCTCGGTCTACCTCTCCCTCTCCCTCCCTCCATCTCACCTACATACACCCTCTTAGTCAGTCTTTCACTCTCCATTCTCTTCACATGTCCAAACCACCTCAGTGTATTTCTCCTAATCTTCTCAACAACATCCTCATCCACCCCACAGCGTTCCTTCACTTCTTCATTCGTCAACCTGTCCCTCCACGTCACTCCACATGCTCCTCTCAAGTAACTCATTTTCACTGCTCTCACTCTTGACTTGTTCCCCTCTTGCAAGGTCCATGCCTCGGTTCCATTCGTCAGGGTAGGGATCACAATACTGTCATGCAGTGACTTCTTAACTTCCATACTCACCTCCCTATTTCTCATCACTGCTTTCAGTGTACCAACAACCTTCCTTCCCTGCTGTACCCTTTCACGCACTTCATCCCCCAAAGTTCCATCCTTACTCATCACACTACCCAAGTACTTGAATGCACTCACATTCTCCATATTCTCACCATCCAACCTCACTGCACACTCTGTGACTTCATTCCTCTCAAACACCATAACTTTACTTTTGTTTACATTAACTTTCAGATTCCTCCTCCTACACACTGTCCCAAATTCATTCACCAAACCTTGCAACTCCCATTCATCTTCACTCAACAGTACTGTATCATCAGCAAACAACAATACCGGAAGCTTCCAGATCTCACCCTCATTCATTAGAGCCACCCCCACATCCACTGCCCCACCCTGCACCTCCTTTACAACCCCATCCATGTATATATTAAACAGCCATGGAGACATCACACAACCCTGTTTCAGTCCCACATTGAGATCAATGAACTCAGGTCACCATCTACTCACACTGTAGCCCTTGCTCCTTCGTACATACTCTTCACAGCACTCAGCAATTTCCCCCTTCTCCATATATTCTTAATACTTTCCACATACCTTGCCTGTCTGTTCTGTCATAAACTTTCATCAAGTCCATGAAGGTGGCATATACTTTCTTTCCCTTCTCTAGATACTTCTCTGCTAAACACCTTAGAACAAATATCTGATCTACACGCCCTTTTCTCTTCCTAAATCCCCCTTGTTCTTCTCCAACTAGCTCCTCTGTCATATCCCTAACCCTATCAATGAATATTCTACCATATATTTTACCAGTCACACTAAGAAGGCAAATACCCCTGTGGTTACCACATACTTCTCTCTCCCCTTTTCCTTTGTATAATGGAACAATTATACCAGATTTCCAGTCCTCTGGAACCCTTCCCTCTTCCCAAGCCAATCTACACAACTTCCATATCTACTCCACAACAATCTCACCCCCATACCTCAGCATTTCACCATACACTCCATCAATTCCTGGGGCTTTTCTCATCTTGATCTTCTTCATCGCTTCCACTACTTCAGCCCTTCTGATCACTTCCTCCCTCCTCTCATCTCTTCTTCTCCCAGCCATTCCCCAACCATTTGCACTTGCACAGCTCTCACTCTGTACATTCAACAAATCCTCCTTCCATCTCCTCAATTTCTCTCTCTTCTCCGCCAACAATCTATTATTTGTGTCTTTCACACCCCTACTATGTCCCCTTTCACACTACCTTACTCTCTTTACGTCCATCCAAAACAATTTCTTACTCTCCCTCCATTTCACACTCAGATTCCTCTTAAACTCTTCATCCACTTTCGTCTTACTCTCCTTCACCAGCCTTTTCACCTCTCTTCTCTTGCTCACATAATAATACCACTCTCTTCTCTCTCTCATCTTCTCCCCTACCTATACTCGCTAGCGATTCACTATATGCCTTCTTCTTTTGTTCCACAGCTCGTTTCACCTCATCATTCCACCATGCTGCCCTTGTACACCCCTGCATCTCCTCTCCTCACTCCACGAACCACCTCACACACTGCACCTATCTCTTCCATGAATATTTTAACATACGTTTTCCACCCCTTCCATCTGCTCTAACTCATATCTTCCCAATCTTTCTTCCACTATGCTCTTATACTCAGCCATTTTCTCACTATCTTGCAAATTCTCCACTCATCTCACAGGAGCTGTTTCCTCCTGTCTTCCCCTTCATCTCTTCAACCATTTTCTTTGCAGCTTTACCCTGGCCATCACTAAGTGATTATTTTTTTTGCATTCGTTTTTTCTTCTGCAACATTAATAGGTAAATAAATAAACTTTGCTTGTGAAATTATGCATATTTTATGACATGTATGACATTTAATGTGTCAGACATTGCAGATTTACATCATGTTTTAAATCACTTTTAAATCAGTTAATTTAAATCACGCCAACTCTGTCAGACAGAGTCAGCTGAATGACTGTCATAAAAAAAGTGCCAGGCCTTTGTTATACACTTCCATACAAAAGTAATTCAACCAGGTTAATTCTTTGTCAGTTCCCAAGCCTAGTCAGTTTCTGTACTTCTGTCACACACTCATTTACTTTATGTATCCACCTTCTTGGATTGCCATGCCTCCTCCCTCCTTTAAACTCACTCAACTATACTCTTTTCATCATACTTCCATACCATCTAAGCACACACTCTTCAGCTCTATTGTCCACAGACTTCCTTATTTGACATCTTTCATGAATCACATTGATTCTCATTCTGCACTCCATACACATTTCTCAAGAAACCCATCTCCACTGCTCTAACTCTTGACTTATTTTCATGCCACACCAGAGTTTTGAGCCCATATGTTAGTGTGGGTACTAATAGACTTTCAAATGATCCTCTTGCAGCTTCCACACTCTGACCTCAGTATCAAGGGCTTCATAGCACCAGTCACACTCCTTCCGTGTTCTACTTTATTTTCCACTTCCATTGCACATTTACCTCTCTGTCCCATCAGTGCACCCAGGTACGTACTTAAAGTCCCTCACCAGTTCAGGTTCTCTCTCTCTCTCTCTCTCTCTCTCTCTCTCTCTCTCTCTCATAACACATCCTTGTCTTAATTACTGATGTTAAATGACTCACTTAAGTGTGTACTTTTGTACAAGCTTCACTACCATCATAAAAACTCTTAGCAGCATCTAACAGCTTTTCCACTACATCATACATACACAGAAGTTTCCACAAGCCTTGTTAGTTTACCTTGCCTTATATATTTTTTTTAGATCCAAAACTGCCATAATACATAAATATCTTACACTTCTTTTCACAAGCTCTCCATGGTAGCGGGGAGAGCTGCCTACTTTTCACTTCATCATTATCTTTTTCTTCTGGTTTGTGCCCTCCTCGCTTCTTCTTTCCTCCCATCCTTCATGTCACTTTTTACTACTCTTCATTCCACTGCAGGTAACTCTACACTGAGTGACAAGACTAATGGTTTCCTGTAATCTGGGAAGGCATTTACAAAGCAGGGTGGTAGCCATATAGCCAGTCATTAGGGTGATATAGAACACAGACAGAGGGCTGGTATTACAATCCCAGACAGATCATCTTTTCATACTAAACAGTCTAAACCAACATACCCATATCCCACACCAAGCCCTCTTCCTCCCATCATCTCCAGACATCACCTTCTGCTCCCCAAACCTCGCTTCCACTACATCATGGAGAGTGGTCAAAACCCTAGGTTCTGATCACCTCCCAATCATCATCACTGCCAAAACCAGAATCACCCCAGCTGGCCACAAACACACATACACTAATTATAAGAGAGCCAACTGGGAGGCCTTTGTAACTGAAACAGAACAACATTTCGAAACACTAAACAGTACACCCATCACAAACATCAACACCGCTTTTGCACACTTTCAATACAATCATACAAAACGCAGACAAAAGACACATCCCTTGAGGCAACAGAAAGAGACACAACCCCAACTTCACACCAGAAATTCAAGGCCTCATCAGACAATCGGACACACTGCGACACTCCCCAACACCCCATACACAAGACATCATACAACAAATACAAGAGCTCAACACTTAGATAAACAGTAAAATATCAGAACAGCAAACACTAAACTGGAAAAATTACCTTCAAACACTTGACCACAAAACAAGCATCAGCAAACTCTACAAAACACTAAACAGCATCACACTTTCCAACAGCAACACCACACAATCACACGCTGCCATCACAACAACAGACACCATACCCTCAAACAAACATCAAGCAAACACTCTCATCAATCACTTTTCACAAGTCAGCCATCTAACCCCCCATCCGGAAGACTGATGTATCATCAGACGTAAGAGACAGTTCCCCAGAGACCCAGACTACGCACCTTTCACTTACAACCAGACGAAGCACATCATTAACAACCTCAAGCACTCATCTGCCTGTGGACCAGACAACATAAGCAACATTCACCTTAAACACCTAGGACCACAAGGCATACAAGCACTCACCAACATATCAAACTACAGCTACTCACACAACATAATACCCAACATCTGGAAGCATGGCAGTATCATCACTATCCCTAAACCCAACAAAGACCCCACGTTACCCTCCTCACATTGCCCCATCACACTCCTCTGCACCGCCTCTAAAGTCACTGAACGACTTATACTACAACTAGTCACACCTCACATTCCCCTAGCCCAGTCACAACATGGCTTTATGCTGCTACACTCCACAAACACCCTTCTTACAGACCTTACACAGAGAGTTTTCGATGGCATGAATTCAGCTAGGCCACCACACAGAACACTCCTAATCACACTAGACATTAGCAAAGCTTTTGATGCCATCCCCCACCACAGCCTCACAAACAAAATACTCGACACAAACATGCACAATAACACAAGAAGATGGCTGGCAAACTACTTAGCAGGCAGATGTGCACACGTAACATTTGCCGGTCAGTCTTCTAACATCAGAAACTTCACAAATGGCGTCCCCCAAGGATCTGTTTTTTCCCCTACACTCTTTAACCTCTTAGCCGCGGGGCGTCACTTTCGTGACGCTCGGGCACAATGGATCATACCGCGGTGCGTCACTTTTGTGGTTCTGTGTTATTTTGAATTATCCCGGGCTTTCAAGTGGTGGCTTGTATCATCTATCAGTACTGCCAATGTCCAACACTAGTCAGCACTCCAAATCTCATCTGTACTCCCATCCATTGTTGACATTTTAGCGATTTTCCCCCCTTCCTGACTCCCCTCCCTACCTTCCCTCCATTACCCTGTCCTCTCACCTCCCAGGCCGTGCTGCGCTAAGCAAATCTCCCCCGGATTTTTCCACAGATTTCATCCATTGAAATAAGCCCTATGCCCTATACTTATACAAAATAATATATACCAAAAAAAAAAATAAATGATAGTGTTATACACCAGGAATTGGCTAATTATCACCTGACAACACCTCACGTGCATTCATTCGCTACATTACCACGGTAATTTCCCCTTTGAATTATGCCTTGTAATCTATGTCTGTAATAAAAATATATATCAGAAAGGAAGGGAGAAGCCTAAGTGACATTCACATTCACCTGGAACTACCTATTTCTTTATGTATTGCCGAGATTTTCTACCAATAATTTATTAGCATGTAAGTTAGCAGCTGTCAGCCTCAGTGTCATTGTCAACCCTTGCCTTCTCAGATAAGCCGCGGCAATTAGTTCCTTGTCCTCCGCTGTGATCAAACCATGTCGCACTCGCGCCCCACCATTTCTGCCGCTTCTGCGCCCATTGCAAAGGGCCCCGTGACCTCTGCACCCATAAAAAGTCGTAAGGGAAGCAGGAAAAGACTTAGTGACTCTGCAGTGGCACGTGAACTAGGAGAATTGTCCATGGTGATGATGGATAGTGATTTTGACAATTCGGGTGAATCGTGTGATGAGCCGGGTGAGGTAATTGTGCCAGGAAGTGCTAGTACGAGTGCTTCAGTGTCGGAAGTTATCCCTAGCTCCAAGGGAAAGGAGCCGTTAGTGCAGCAAGGGAGGGAATTTGGGAAGGGAGTGAAAAGGTGGCGTGTTAGCCCCAGAACAATGGCCCCGCGTGACCCAGCCCGCCATGAGTCCCGAGTTGATTCACCTCCCCGTTCCCCAAGCCCCACTTCACTCATTTCTTCCTCTTCGTCTGCTGAGTTATCTCCGGAGTCTTCGTCGTCGGAGTCACCACCAGCATCAACAGTGAAGGCAGGCCGTAGAGGAAGAGGTAAATCCTGGACTAGTAAAAGTAGAGTTGGTAGTAGAGTAAGGGCTGCTAGTGCTGTATGGCAACCCAGGGTCAGTACGGGTGACCTTGAACGGGGTAAATCTGCCTCACAGCCACCCACCACCACCACCCACCCTACACCGCCACGACAGGGAATCCTGGACGCCTTTGCGTGGACGGAAGGGTCCGATTTTGTGCCAGAACATTTAGTTTTTGATGAGAGCTCCTCAGGAGTACAGCCTGCCTTCACTATTGACGATAATGCTGAGTGTGTGGACTACCTTTTGGCTTTCCTAGATGACGAAGTCATGCAGCACATATGTGATGAGACCAACAGGTATGAATCACAACGTGCTGCAAGTGGTACAGGTGCAGCCAAGATGCAACAGTGGTCCATGCTGGGAGTGCAGGAGCTGTATGTGTTCTTTGCCCTCATGCTTCTCATGCCACACTCCAAGAAGCATGAGTTGGAAGAATACTGGTCCATGGACCCCTTACTACCCTCACCCACCTTCAATAAGTACATGGCCAGAGATCGCTTCCGGAACATCATGGGAAACCTGCACTTTGCCGACAACGATGTACCTTCCCAAACTGACCCACTCTGGAAGATCCGGGAGATTCTGAGCAGAATGAAGGATAAGTTTATGTCATTCTTCCACCCCTTTCAGAAGGTTGTCATTGACAAATCCTTGGTTTTGTTCAGAGGACGTCTTCGGTTTGTACAGTACATTCCAAGCAAACGCCATCGCTTTGGAATTAAGTTCTTTGTACTGTGCGACTGTAAGACGGGGTACATCCTTGACTTCGTCATTTATTCAGCCAGCACTGTCGATCTGGATAAAACACACCCTCTTGGCTTCTCAGGCTGTGTAGTGAAAGTGCTCCTTGAAAAGTATTTTGGTGGGAATCATGTGCTGTATACAGACAACTATTATACAGCACCGAAACTTGCCAAATACCTTTCAGAGCATGGCATTGGCTCCTGCGGCACTGTCAAAAGTAATTGTGCCCACTTCCCTAAATTCACAGAGCCAGGAACCTCGCAGCGAGGAGACGTGCACCTACGCAAGTCTGAGAAGATGCTGGCAATACGGTGGCATGACAAGAGGGTCGTGCACATGCTCACCACCGTACATAAGGGGGAAATGACAGACAGTGGGAAGATCGACCGTAGGACAGGCGAACCTTTGATGAAACCTGATGCTGTGTTGGACTACAATATCAACATGCGGCTGGTGGACAAGTCCGACATGATGATTGGTGAGATCGACTGCCTCAGGAAGAATACTAGGTGTTACAGGAAAGTTTTTCTGCATCTCGTAGATATGACGATGCTGAACGCCTTCATCCTGTACAAGATGAAGGTCAAGCCACCCAAGTCCTTCTCCCTGAGGTTGTTCGCCAGGACTTGTGTCCAGCAGCTTCTGGAAAGATATGGTAGGGTGACAGCAGCAACTCCAAGGCGCCATCCAGTAACACTTCCCGACCGACTTGAGCAGAGGGCGTATATGGATTGGCACAGACTGGAGCTAATGCCTGCCACAGGTAAAAGGAAGGCTGCGATCTGCAGGTGTCAGGTGTGTGCACATACCACCCACCGCACCCCTGAGCACAAACGCACCTCTTGGCAGTGCGCTGAGTGCCAGGTTCCCCTCTGTGTTACCTGCTTCTTTGATTACTACAGCCAGAAGCAGTTCTAACAGTGCAAGTGGGAAAGGATAGTAATGTGGAAATAATGTGTAAATAGCAAGTGAAAGCAATGGATGTTCAGTACATGTGATTGAACAGTGTATTATAGTTTTATCTAACTGAAAGTGACAGTGACTAACATAGTGTAAGTGAAATAGAAGGGTAAACGTTGAAAATACAATAGAAAATGTAAATAGTAATGTAAGTAATTAGTAATATAAGAATATGAGTACAAATACTTTATGTTATAACAGTGAAAGTGAATCCGTGGCTCTCTACGTATTTTACTGAATGAAAAATTGAATGACTTCAGTGACAACAAACTAATACTACTGAAGGAAACTTATGGAGAAAAACACCAGATATATATAAGTGTTATATAGTAATAGAAATATAAAGTGTGAGGGGTTTTATGAATAATAAATGACAGAGTACCAAGAGCGAACTAGCGCAAGTGCGACGGTCAGACGCGCTCGTAATTTTCATTGCTTTCACAGTTTTTTTTTTTTTTTTTTTTTTTTTTTTTTTTGGAGTATGGATCCCAAACTACTTGAAAATCATAGAGTAGTGTTTATAGTGTTAATATCTGGCTGTGGTAATCATATTACGGGTTGTCGGGAAGTGTAAAGTGGAGACTTCGTTGCCCAACTTCAGAGGTCTCCACAAGTCCTACGGTAACCGACGAAGGCTCAACAAACATTCCAGGAGAAAACTGAAGGTATGTGCCATAAGCATATGTTTTTTTCATTCATTCATTGCCAGACGCCATGTATCCCAGACGGGGTGGCCAAGGGCTTAGAGTTGATTGTTTTACAGGGAGGGGCACTAATCCTCCACCAACCCCACTATGTAATTTTAATATTCTAGGACTAATAACTGATTTTTGGCAAATATTTTTTGAGAGTCTGTTGGAGCCCGAATAACCCCGCGGGACATGCAAAACATTGGTAAACATGCCCGCGGTGTAGGGTTTAATCTATACATGCACGACGTACCCACACCACAGATACATATAGCTTTCTATGCAGATGATATAACACTTACATGTACACACCAAAATGCAAACACAGCTGCACACATCATTCAACCTTACCTCGACACACTACACGAATGGTTCACCACAAACAGGCTCAAAATAGCCCCAGCCAAATCTACAGTGACTCTTCTCACAAACTGGACAGCAGAACACAGTCACATCCCACACCTCACCATAAACAACACTTCCCTACCACACACACACACACCCAAAATCCTTGGTGTAACATACAATACACCAATGTCATTTAAACAACACATCACAAACATTAAAAATAAAATAACACCAAGACTCAATGCTTTGAGGTCACTTGCCCATACAACATTCGGACACAACAAAGAAACCACCACCACAGTATACAAACAATACATACGTTCAGTGATGAATTATGCAAGCCCTGCCTGGACTTCTAACCTGACCAAAATGCACTACAACTCGTACAGAACAAGGCCCTGAAAATAATCACAGGCTGCACAGCTACTACACCCACAGACCACCTACATCAAGAAACCAAAGTCCTCAAAGTCAAGGATCACCTAGACATGAGAGGCACCCAGTTTCTTGCTGCAGCCTCCACAAACCCATAACATCCACTACAGTACATGGCAGCACATCCACCCACACCAAGGAACATCAAAACAACACCCAGCACACGATACCATACACAAATACTGTCATCTCTCCCCCCTCGCCCACCTCAGACCAGCTTCCAGAAGCATATCCACACTCAGATCACTCGCTGCTCCATTCAGTCACTTAAAGACAGCACACAGCTGCATGCACGGCCTCCTGACATCCACCCTTCTGAATCCTATCTTCCTCGTGAGGACAGGGTCCACCTGGCCAAGCTGAGATGTGGGCACCATCCAGCCCTCTTAAGCAACCAGAAGAGGCTGGATGACTCTGTTGCTGATGCCTGTGCTGGATGCAACACAGCACCCCATACTATTAAGCACATTATGGAAGACTGCATTGCACACAATCACCTACGCCAACAACACAACATACACTCTTTGAGAGCTCTGTGGGAAAGCCCGGTCTCGGCCATGGCCTTCCTAAGGGACTCGGGGCTGTTCGGCCAGACTGCCTAGGGAACAACTACTACTACTACTACCTTCTGTAGTGCCCCTGTTAATTGAGTGGAGAGATAAAAATGCAGCATCCATGCAGGAACAAAACCTCCACACTCTTCCTTGTGTTTCATTGTAGCATTTGCTTTCTGCTTCTGCGGAGCATCCATTCACTGCATGGGATTGCCCTATAGAAACAGCTGCTCTCCTCTATCTCATTGCAAGTATTTGATCCTTACTGGTACTTTCCCACTCTCTCCTAAAGCCTTCTTGCTTGTCATTCACCAGATCCTCTAGTATACTGTATTCCTTATATTTTTTATGATAAATTTTTTTCGTATACATTTCCTCATATTTTTAATTGGCTGACCAAAAAAATTTTTGCAATCACTTCAATCACCTTTATTTGTATACAAGGGCACAATCACATCCTTCTTCCTCTCAGCTGGAATAGTTTCACTCTTCTAAGCTTTTGTATGTTTTCAACAAGCACATCATTCCAATCTTTGAGCTCCTTTTTATCATCTTTGCATATATCTTATCAACTGTTAATGCCTGCTGGACTGATTCTTTGTATGGTAGGGTACCCCCCCTGAGTCATTGTTTGATAACTAGTATAAATTTTACCTCATATGAGGCTTGTGCAGCAAGGGCCACGCAGACCTGCATTAGGTCTTGGATGAGGTCAGCAGCTCAGCAAAGGTTAATACCTTTCCATTTTTTAGTCATTTCACAGTATTCTTCACTTCTGCCATTGTCTCATCTTTTGGCACCACATTCCTCCTCAGGCTACCACCAAAAGCTGTCCCACTAACTACTTGTCTGAAATGTGGAACAATCATCAATAATCCTAAACCAAACAAGGAATAACATACCCTTCTTCATATAGACCCATAACAGTGCTCAGCAAGGGCTAACACGCCCTTCTTCATGTACATTACCTGGCACACCATCTAAGATTATTGAACTGAGTTGATGAGGAGACTATATGTGGTAGCACTTTGCACCCTAGGAGGAACAGCTGTGGCATCCACGTGGGGGCCAGACTTCCTCATGTTACCTGCATCTTGCTGTGGGAAGGACCCCATTTCAACCCTTTGAGGCATTGTATGCCACAAGGAGTGCTGGATCCCTACACTGTGCTGTATCTGTAGGATGGTTACACAGAAACAGATCTACTTAGCCAGACAGAGTGGGCTTAACCTTTAGCCACCGAGGGGTTCCCGGCCACTGGACACTCCTCCCTACGGGCGGTTTCTGAGAATTTGGAAAAAACACCCTTTCTTCAGACCCTTATATCTGCCAGACTTTAATAGCTAGAGAATCAAATGAAAGTTCATGAAATGAAAGGCTTACAGTTTTATGCAGCGGTCTGTACCAACACACAGCACCCCTGTCATTATATGACAGAACCACACAGCACAACCAAGTACATAAAACAGTCACCACACAGACATTACCAAACCTTCTTCATCAGCATCCCACCTCTGGACACTCCAACACCAGCTGTGAAGAAACACCCACATACCCATTTCACATGCAGGGTAGTACAACACCTCAGTCAGAACACAACTACAGTGCATGGTCCCCCCTCCTGACATTCACCCATCAGAGGTATCCATAAATAGAGCTGGTCGAGTTCACGTAGCTTGACATAGATCAGAACATCACTCAACCCTCCTCAGTCACTAGCATAGATTTCAGTTGAATGGAATCACAGATGATACGTGCCATGCTTGTAGAATAGGCTCACACAACATGACCCACATTCCATTCTAAGAAGCAGACAGCTTCAGCAATGTTGGGAACCTATGGGACGACCGTATACGGGCAGTTTCTTACCTATGGTTGACGGATCTTCTGTGCCAGGCGTGACCAGGGTTGATTGACAACAACCATTCTGCTCTCATCATTTCTGTTCATCAGCCATCTAAAATCTTTGTTCCATCTGTTCTTTGCTTCACTTCCATTTGTTAGTATTTCTTCTCATTCATCTCTCAAACTTTCAAATTTTTTTTTCACCCTCGTTTCTGCATTTTTGAACTTCCTTTTTGGAATAATGTCCAGTTATTAGAATAGTTCAGGATGCAGTACATTCATTTTTCTTCAAAGGTCATTGTCTTTTTTTTTTTTCTTGTCTCTTACATGTTCAGTACTATATTCCAGTCTTTTACCTGTATATGATCCTCTTTCTTAATCCACTCTGGCTACTTCTTTTTCTTGTTTTCCAGTGCTCTCTCAACATTTACATTCCAGTAGTTAGTGGTAGATGGTGGCAACCATCATCCACTCACTTGATGTAGTGCTGCCTACTTTTCCTTAAGTAACTGCACTGAGTGGCAAGTATGGCTTCCTGTAACTTAGGAAACCATTTACAACGCTGGGTGGTAATCATATAATCGGTAAATTTTTAGAAGTAACCAACGTTTTCTTTTATTATTATTTTTTTGTTTTCCAATGCAAAATACTGTGTTTTAATTAGTTTTGACCTTCATTTTGGGGGGAAAATCCCCCTTTTGGAATTTTGAGTAAGATTTCCAAAAGAGGGTTTATCCCCTAAAATCAAGATAAAAAATTAATTAAAAACACACTATTTTGCATTAAATGAACCCAAACTAACAACCTAACCTAACCTAACCTAACCTAGGCCTAACCTAGGGGATGACATAAGACCGAGTGCACACGCCTGCACCAGCCAATATGGCGCGACATTCATCCACTACTGAACGATAGCCTAACCTAAGTTGCTATATGACTACCTCTACAGAATTTGCTCCCCCAACTCAAACTAGGCTTAAAAGGTAAGTCTTAGTTAGAATAGTTCAGGGACGTAATATAATGAAAATTGGTAACGTTGGTTACTTCTAAAGTTATACCATATAATCTAATAACGGGATGTTACGGAGCCTGCTGTGGTGCCCTTGTCAACCGAGTGGAGACATGTGCATGCTGCATCCATCCAGGAACCAAACCTCCACACTTGTACACCACAAGGAAACATTAGTTCACTCCATAGGATGGCTTTGGAGGGACAATGGCTCGCCTGTAGTTGATAGGTCTGCTTAGCCAGACAGACTGGGGTGGATCTACAGCTACAGTTATTGCTGCATTCCAGTAGAATCTCTCTGTACAAATATTTGGCTCTTTAATACAGTATGTGGATGTAGTCAGGGCATGCTATATAGTGTGAGGTCTCCTACTCTTGTGCTTTTTATTTCAAGGCTTGGATCCTTTATCACCCCATCTCTTAGATGAAAATTATGGATGAGGATTGTGAATAAAATGGGACATGAACTATATAGTTTATGATACAAGAAAAAGTACAGTCAGTTATCAAAATATGTCTTTTAGGGAGATCACTATCCTTTTAACCAGTAACTTTAACCAGTAATTAGATATGTTGATGTTTAGTAGACAAGACTGAGTTTACTTTCAAGTACAGTGCCCTCGCACAGTGAATGTATTCAGACTAAACGATTCGCCTAGTGAATGGGCAGGGGGTAATCAGGTCCACAAAACCATAATGAACGAGTTGAGCCCCAAATGAACGAAATAGGGGGAAAGAGTTAGCCGTAACCACCATCTCCCATATTGAATGACCCCCCCCCCCCTCCAGTAGACGCTGCACAAATGGCCAGATCTGAGCAACCTTTTGAGCAGAAGCCAACGAAGGACGAAGATTTGCCTATGTCTATTTGCCTACGATCAGTAAAATTCTGGCAGCAGTGGAAGTTGAGAGAAGAAGTCAAGGCAATTTAAACTAGCTACCTTAGGAAGGTGGTGGCAACCATCATCCACTCACTTGATGTAGTGCTGCCTACTTCTTCCTTAGCTTTTATCATTCTTTTTCTGTGCCTGCCTTCCTCTCTTCCTATTTCTCCCATCTTTCCTGTCACTTCTTATTTCTTTTCTTTCCTTTACAGGTGGCTTTACATTGAGTGATAAGCCAAATGGTTTCCTGTAAACCAAGAAACCATTTACAATGAAGGGTGGTAACCATATAACCAAACCATATGTGCTCCCTATGTGTCAACAAGTGGGTTGGTGGAGGGTTAGTGCCCCTCCCTGTAAAGCAAATAATTCAAAGTCAGATGGCCACCCCTTACAGGATTATGGCGTCTGGCAATAGATAGATAGATAGATACCTTAGAAAACAGGAATTGCTCTGTGGAGTAGAAACCACTTTTCGTCATTACATTGAAAATGAAGTCAGCAGAAGAAAGCACTCATCACACGCTACGACCAAACTCAAGAACCAGTTACCTCTTCATCGTTTGATACATTTCCTCGGGAAGACGATGATGATGTGATGTCAGTGGGGTCATCTTTGGACTTTGAAGTTTTATGGGAGAAGTAAATGACGTAGAGGCACATGGGGAGGTGGTTCAGTCAAGTGATGAGGGCGATGCTGGTGATGGGAACGAGGGAGTGGAAAGTTAATGTGGTGAGCACAAACTGAGAGTATCTCCCTGTGTCAGAACCAACTCTATTGAAGCCAATCAGGGCCGCCATCTGCTCCATTTAAGGTAAACAACCATGTGTTTTATATATCTGAACTGTTTAAAATGTGCCCTTTAGTACATTTCTATGGCTCAAAAAGTGGACTTTGAGGGAGCAGTGCCACCCATATGCTGTTTTTTCCAAAAGATGCGTTGTTCATAGTGAACGAATTCACAATGAACGAGCTCGTCTGCTGCCCATAAACTCGTTCACTGTGCGAGGGCATTGTACAGTAGTGCATTTTTTTTTTTGCAGTATATGAATGCCTCAAATATGGAAATATTTATTACTTGGTACCACATGGCGGTCTTGGTAATATTATAGAACAGTTTTTAACTTAAGTAGTATGTGTCACTATTGTTCCATGACTTGTAATTCATTTTTCAATTATAGGTTTTGAAAGCTGTACTATGAGGTTTTTATATATAATAGTCTTTAAAGTCTAGTTAATTTATTTCCTCTTTTTACAGGTGTCGTCATGGTACAAATAGTAAATGTGTACATTGTATTCCTTTGGACCCATGGGATGAAAATTACTTAAAGGAACAGAACATCAAGCATATTTCCTTCAATTCATACTTAAGAAAGTTAACTTCAGGTGTGGACAAAGTAAGTAACTGCTTTGATGATGTGTATCAGCATGAATGCTGAAAATTATGAACGTCATATTGTATTATGGTAAATGGAAATAGGAGATAGCATTTTGAAAGGCTGTTGAATAAGAATAAGAAAAGAGCATATGTAAATATGATTGGTTTTGGTGTTGCACAGAAAAGAAATGTGGTGTCTGAGAGTGTAACATTTTTTAAAGAATGAGGTGAAGATATGAAGAATGGAATGGCAGCAGGTATTGATGTGCTACTCTATATGCAGTTACAATGAAAATGTAGTGGAGAAGGTTGAATTAAATGTTTGGAAGCATTCCAGAAGGCTTGGAGGAGTGGAGTGGAAGTAGGTTGTGATTGTTCCTTTGTACAAAAGTAAAGGCAGTCAAAGAGAGTGCACATACTGTGGGATAAGTGTACTGAATGTTGTAGGAAAGGTATGTGGAAGAATGATTATAAAATTAGAACTAGATTATTGTCTCATGAATGATGAATGGAGTGGGTTTTGGAGTGGTAAGGGATGTATGGATCAGATACGAGTATTTGCAGCAGATTAGACAGTGGAGAAAGCAAGTGTGAAGATCTGTAAGATATTTACAGTATAGTATTTATGGATGTGGAGAAGTATGACAAGGTGAATAAAGAAAGATTATGGGAGGTTTTACAAATGTATAGTGTAAATGGAAAACTGTACTGTCAAGTTTTTATGATTATAGTAAAAGATGAGTAAGACTGGTTGCATGTCATAAGTGAGTGTACAGTATTAGTGCTGGAATGAGGTAAAGGTACTGTAGTATAATCCCATGGTGGATGGAGTTACAAGAGGTTCAAACTCTTTCATGTTGTGCAAAGAGGAGTGGACTGTTGTTGTTGTCGTTGCTTAACCTCAGTTCTCCTGACCAAGGAAACCTGTCAGCCACAGATAAGCAACCACCCCAGTGGGTTGTGTTAAGGTTTCCATACACCATTAGTATTTTGTCTGCATATAAGTGAAGCCTGTGCTCTGCAGTGTTCCGTTGTGTTAGGTCATGTGGGCCTATTCTACAAGCCCAGCCCAGCCAAACCCAAATATTGTGTAAACTGATAATTTAGGAGGGCTGGTTGAGGTCCCAGTCTAAGCCTAGGTATGTGAAAGGGGCTGCCAGGGTTTTGGTGTGGGGGGTGTGCCTGAATTTTGGCTTTCATTATTCTTGAGCTACAGCTGCTTGGAAGGAATAATATAGTTCCTACAGTAGTAAAAAATATATCTGGTGTTTAGTAAAAGAAGCAACCCAGGAAGCAGCCATTAATAATTGAATGAACATATGAAAATGTAAACAAATACTGTAATTGAATAATTATTTTCCACCTTAGATTTTTATGTTGGAAAAAGGGGTCCCAGGCCCCAAGCCCTCCCTGTTTCCTTCTCTGTTCCCATGGCTAGATGAGCTCAATCAACTCTGTTTAAGGACATCTCTAATGGGTGAGTGTCAGAAGGGGGACTAGTAGTAGTGTTCTGATTGTTGTGTTGTATTGGCCTATATGTGAAGTGGGTATGTAGGTCCTGGTATTTCTTCATTGTCATTGTATAAATGTCTTGAGGTGGGATGTTGAAGAGGGTTTGGTAATGATTGTACAGTAGTCCCTCATTTATTTGGGGACTCAGTATCCAGGCATGTTCATTATCCGGATGCTGGACTATGGCTCAGTTAAACCATTATCCGAATTTACTTGTTATTATCGGGATGTAAAAGTCCCTGAGAACTTCGGCCAGTCAGCCGACATGTTCAAACATTCGGTATTGTGGTGGCTGGGCTCAAGCCGTGAGCAGGAAGTAACCTGCAACCAGAGTTAAAATGTCTGTCTGCCTCTGCACTGAATAGTCAAAGCCATGCATACGTCCTATCACTCCTAACAAACCTCCAGCACTCGAGTAATACGATGCAACCCGCAAGTGGTGTCAAAATTCCGTATGCATCCCCCCCAAATGTTCAGAGTCGCGCGGCCACCAGGCTAAGTCTTTCCCAACCGTCACCACCATCGAACACAGGCCACAAGCCAGGAGTACATGTTTGACAACAGCAGCTGTCCGCCTCTCTATTGAACATCGAAAGTCCCCCGGTCATGGTAAGTTGTGTTTCTGCATGGCCTCTTGGTGTCTAACAGACTGCAGGCCAAGAGTAAATGCGCAGTAAAAGTGCTCATCTGCCTATTGACAGAAGGAGGAAAATCCTGCCCACAGCCTCACTTCTCCTCCCCTCTGGTCCATCCTCCATACCCTCTTGACTTCCCCCTCAGTCCCTACCCTTCTCCACGGTGATAAAATTGACTCATGAGTTTTCAGAGTTTTTAGTGATTTATTTGACTACTCTTGGTATTATTGAAATGCTGCAAAATCAGCTTGTGAAATCTGCATCTAGACATATGCTTAACTCTTGGAAGGTGCTGGCAAAATATTGCACTAGGATGGTAGGAAGTTATGTGAAGGTAAGCTTTACTCTCAAAAACTTTATTATTGCTACATTTCTGTACTTTTATCAGTTTTATGTGTTATTATTAGCTTATCTTACAGTATAAACACCAATGAAGATGATGGTATACGATTTGTACCAATATAACCAATTAACAGTGGCACTTATGGGTGTGGAATTTATTTTTTGAGCTCCTGGAGTAATCACTCATCACAGACAACAGATTTTCAAATTGTCTTAAGTTCTTTTGTGAATTTTTGTTGTTTATGCATTGTTTTCATGATGTTTAGCATTAATATAGATAATCCTGTGTGTGTTTTGATGTCTCAATGTGGCAGAATGACTGGAAAATTGGCAAAATTAGGAGGGGTATTGTACATACAGCAGTGTATAGGTCAAGTGTTTTTTGGTTTTCAGTTTTTTTTACCTCTCAGGGGGTGAGTTGGGGGGAGGGTAGTCAAATGGTGGGTGACAGAGTGACTTGGAGGCGTTTTGTCTGCGGCCACCCTTTGCCGGGATTAGGGCGTTGGGCTATAGATAGATAGATAGAGATAGTTTTTTTTCATGGTTTTCTTGGTGTTTAGCATTACTTTGGATATTCCTGTATGTGTTTTGATGCCTAAATATGGCAAATTGACCTGAAAACGGCATCAAAATTAGGAGGGGTACTGTACATACAGTCGTGTGTAGGTCAGGTGTTTTTTGGTTTTCATTTTTTTTTTTCATGGTTTTCTTGGTGTTTAGCATTACTTTGGATATTCTTATGTGTGTTTTGATGTCTAAATATGGCAGATTTTTTAGAAGGGGTACATTACATACGGTGGAGTATACAGTAGGTCGGGTGTTTTTTGGTATTCCTTGTTTTTTTTTTTTTTCCATGGTTTTCTTGATGTTTAACATTATTTTGGACATTCCTCTATGTTTTTTGATGTCTAAATATGGCAGAGTGACCTGAAAACAGTGCCAGAATTAGGAGGGGTACTGTACATACAGTGGTTTATAGGTCAGATGGTTTTTGGTTTTCAATTTTTTTTTTTTTCCATGGTTTTCTTGGTGTTTAGCATTACTTTGGATATTCCTGTGTAATTGACCTGAAAATAGTGCCAAAATTAGGAAGGTTACTGTACATACAGTGGTGTATAGTTAGGGTGTTTTTTGGTTTTCATTTTTTTTTTTTTTTCATGGTTTTCTTGGTGTTTAGCATTACTTTGAATATTTCTGTGTGTGTTTTGATGTCCAAATATGGCAGATTGACCTGAAAACAGTGCCAAAATTAGGAGGGGTACTGTACATACAGTGTATAGATAGGGTGTTTTTTGGTTTCCGTTTTTTTTTTTTAATGGTTTTCTTGTTGAAAATTATTTTGGGTAATCCTATGCATGTTTTGATGTCAAAATATGGCAGAATCATGGGAAAATGCTGCCAAAATAAGAAGGGGTACTGTACATACTGTACAGTAGTGTTTAGGTAGGGTCTTTTTTTGTTGAACATACAGGATGGAAGTAATGTGAGTATAAGTGGCTGGGGAATGGCTAGGAGAAGGAGGGAGGTGAGAAGGCAGGAAGAAATCAGTAGGATAGAAGTTGTGGAAGCAATGAAGAAAGTTAAATTGGGGAAAGCCCCAGGAATTGATGGAGTGTGTGGTGAAATGCTGAAGCATTTGAGAGAGATTGTAGTAGAATGGATGTGGAAGATGCGCAGATTGGCCTGGGAGGAAGGTAGAGTCCCGGAGGATTGGAAGTCGGGTATAATTGTTCCCTTGTACAAAGGAAAAGAGGAAAGGGAAGTGTGTGGTAATCATAGAGGCATTTGTCTTCTTAGTATAATGGGAAAAGTGTATGGTAGGATACTTATTAACAGAGTTAGAGAAAGAACAGAGGAATTAGTTGGAGAAGAACAGGGAGGCTTTAGGAAGGGAAGAGGTTGTGTAGATCAGATATTCATTCTTAGATCTTTAGTGGAAAAGTTTCTAGAGAAGGGAAAGAAGTTGTATGTGGCTTTCATGGATTTGGAGAAAGCATATGACAGGGTGGATGGACGAGGATTGTGGAAAGTATTAAGAATATATGGAGTAGATGGGAAGTTGTTGAATGCTGTGAAGAGTATGTATGATGGTGCTCAGGCTGCAGTGCGTGTGGATGGTGAACTAAGTGAATTTTTCTCTTTGAAGGTTGGGTTGAAACAGGGATGTGTCATGTCTCCATGGTTGTTCAATCTGTACATGGATGGGGTAATAAAAGAGGTACAAGGTAGGGTAGTGGATGTTGGAGTGGCCCTGGTGAGAGAGGATAGTGTTTGGAAACTCCCTGTACTGTTATTTGCAGGTGATACGGTACTGTTTTGTTGAGTGAAGACGAAGGGGAGCTGCAAGGCTTGGTGGATGAGTTTGGGAGAGTGTGTAAGAAATGGAATCTAAAGGTGAATGTATGGAAGAGTAAAGTGATGGTCTTTGAGAGAGGTGAAGTCAGTGAATGTACAGTGAGGTTGGATGGTGAGGAATTGGAAAATGTGAGTACGTTTAACCCTTACACCGCGGGGATGTTTCCCAATGTTTTGCGTGTCCCGCGGGGTTATTCGGGCTCCGACAGACTCTCAAAAAATATTTGCCAAAAATCAGTTATTAGTCCTAGAATATTAAAATTACATATGCATATGGCACATACCTTCAGCTTTCTCCTAGGATGTTTGTTGAGCCTTTGTCGATTACCGTACGACTTGTGGAGACCTCTGAAGTTGGGTAACGAAGTCTCCACTTTACACTTCCCGACAACCTGTAAGATGATTACCACAGCCAGATATTAACACTATAAACACTACTGTATGATTATCAAGTAGTTTGGGATCCATACTCCAAATAAAAACCACTGTGAAAGCAATGAAAATTACGAGCGCGTATGACCTTCCCACTTGCGCTAGTTCGCTGTTGGTACTCTGTCATTTATTATTCATAAAACCCCTCACACTTTATATTTCTGTTACTATATAACACTTATATATATCTACAGTCTTTATCCATAAGTTTCCTTCAGTAGTATTAGTTTATTGTCACTGTAGGGATTCAATTTCTTTCAGTAAAATACAGTACGTAGCATTCACTTTCTCATCCTGTATACTAGCATTGAGAGTGAAAGTCTCTTTCACCTTCACTCTCATAACTCATAGTATTCAGACATGCTAGAGTGAAACTTTCACTTTCATTACTCCTAAGGTATATACTCGTATTCTTATAATACTACTCATTTACATTTCTATTTACGTTCTCTATTTTATTTACGTTATTTACATTTCTATATTATTTGCACTGTGTTATGCACTGTCGCTTGAAGTAACTTATAAAACTATTTTCCACTGTTCACGTATATTTACATTCATTACTTTCACTTGCTATTTACACATTATTTACACATTATTTACAATTCCACTTGCACTGTTTTACTCAATAGAAAGATTGCAGTCACTCTTTTATCAATTGTCAGCCCTTTCCCTCTTTCCACACGAGGTTTAGTTGGGAGTAAAGGTCACAGGGCCCTTTGCATGGGGGTGAAAAGTGCCTGAAGTTAGCAAGAGCAAACAGACGTACCTTCACATTGGAAGATGAGAGTGAACTGATAAGGTGGGCCGGGGTGGTGGCCTACCTAGGGAAATGCATTACTGCCAACGTTAGCCTCTTGACAGCAGCTAATATATAGCAGTGAAATGATTGGCAGGAAATCTAGACAATACATCATAAATTAGGTAGTTCCAGGTGAATGTAAATATCACTTAGGCTTCTCCCTTCCCTCCTTATATGTATATTTATTACAAAAATAGACTATGCGGCATATTTCAAGGGGAAATAAACAGCGAAAATTAGCGAACGAGTGCACGTGAGATGTTGTCAGGTGATAATTAGCCAATTCCAGGTGTATGGCACTATCACTTACCTTATTTCTTTTTTGTATATATATTTTGGTATAAGAATTGGGCATAGGGCTTATTTCAATGGATGAAATCAGTGAAAAATTCCGAGGAAGATTTACTTAGCGTAGCATGGCCGGGCAGGTGAGAGGATAGGGTAATGGAGGGGGGGTAGGGAGGGGAGTCGAGAACGAGGAGAAATGGCTAAATTGTCAACAATGGATGACAGATGAGATTAGGAGTGCTGACTAGTGTTGGACATTGGCAGTACTGATAGATGATGCAAGCCACTACTTGAAAGCCCGGGTGAATTCAAAATAACACAGAATTACAAAAGTGATGCCCCGCTGTATGATCCCTTGCTCCCAAGCATCACGAAAGTGACACCCCGCGGTTAAGGGGTTAAGTACTGTACTTGAGTAGTGTGATGAGTAAGGATGGAGGTTTGGAAGGTGAAGTGCTTGAAAGGGTACAGCAGGGAAGAAAGGTTGCTGGTTCTTTGAAAGCAGTGATAAGAAACAGGGAAGTGAGCATGGAAGTGAAAAAGTTGCTACATGACAGTATTGTGATACCAACTCTAACGTATGGAAGTGAAGCTTGGACGTTGTTGGAAAGACACAAGTCAAGAGTGAGAGCAGTGGAAATGAGTTATTTAACCCCTACACCGCGGGCTTGTTTACCAATGACTTGCGTGTGCCGCGGGGTTATTTGGGCTCCGACAGACTCTCAAAAAATATTTTGCCAAAAATCAGTTATTAGTCCTAGAATAATAAAATTACATATGCTTATGGCACATACCTTCAGCTTTCTCCTGGAATGATTGTTGAGCCTTCGTCGGTTACCGTAGGACTTGTGGAGACCTCTGAAGTAGGGTAACGAAGTCTCCACTTTACACTTCCCGACAACCCGTAATATGATTACCACAGCCACTTACAAACACTATAAACACTATTCTACAATTTTCAAGTAGTTTGGGAATGGAAATTACGAGCGCGTCTGATCGTCGCACTGGCACTAGTTTGCTTTTGTTACTCTGTCATTTATTATTCATAAAACCCCTCACACTTTATATTTCTATTACTATATAACACTTATATATATCTACAGTCTTTATCCATAAGTTTCCTTCAGTAGTATTAGTTTATTGCCACTGTAGGGATTTAATTTCTTTCAGTAAAATACGTAGCATTCACTTTCTCGTCCTGTATACTGGCATTGAGAGTGAATGTCACTTTCATCTTCACTTTCATAACTCATAGCATTCAGACATGCTAAAGTGAAACTTTGACTTTCATTACTCCTAGGGTATATACTCGTATTCTTATAATACTACTCATTTACATTTCTATTTACGTTCTCTATTTTATTTACGTTATTTACATTTCTATTTTATTTACACTGTGTTGTGCACTGTCACTTGAAATAACTTATAAAACTATTTTCCATTGTTCACGTATATTTACATTCATTACTTTCACTTGCTGTTTACACATTATTTACACATTATTTACAGTTCCACTTGCACTGTTTTACTCAATAGAAAGATCGTAGTCACTCTTTTATCAATTGTCAGCCCTTTACCTCTTTCCACACGAGGTTTAGTAGGGGGTAAAGGTCACAGGGCCATTTGCATGGGGGTGAAAAAAAGGCCTTGAAGTCAGCAAGAAGAAACATACGTACCCTCGCTTCGGAAGATGAGAGTAAACTGATAACGGAGGGCCAGCGTGGAGGCCTGCTTAGGGGTTATTCAGAGTTACCAATATTGGTTCTTGAAACAGGTAAGTCTAGCACTGATATGATTGGCAGGAAATCTAGACAATACATTATAAATTTGGTAGTTCCAGGTGAATGTAAATATCACTTAGGCTTCTCCCTTCCCTCCTTACATGTATATTTATTACGAAAATAGATTAGAGGCCTACTTAGGAGATATATATTCAGAGCTACCAATGTTAGATCTTGAAACAGCTTTGTCTAGCACTGATATGATTGGCAGGAAATCTAGACAATACATTATAAATTAGGTAGTTCCAGGTGAATGTAAATATCACTTAGGCTTCTCCCTTCCCTCCTTACATGTACATTTATTACGAAAATAGATTATACGGCATATTTCAAGGGGAAAAAAACAGCGAAAATTAGCGAACGAGTGCACGTGAGGTGTTGTCAGGTGATAATTAGCCAATTCCAGGTGTATGGCACTCTCACTTACCTTATTTCTTTCTTGTATATATTATTTGGTATAAGAATAGGACATAGGGCTTATTTCAATGGATGAAGTCAGTGAAAAATTCCAGGGAAGATTTACTTAGTGTAGCACGGCCGGGCAGGCGAGAGGATAGGGTAATGGAGGGGGGGTAGGGAGGGGAGTCAAGAACGGGGAGAAATGACTAAATTGTCAACAATGGATGGGAGTACAGATGAGATTAGGAGTGCTGACTAGTGTTGGACATTGGCAGTACTGATAGATGATACAAGCCCCCACTTGGAAGCCCGGGTGAATTCAAAATAACACAGAATCACAAAAGCGACGCCCGGCGGTATGATCCCTTGCTCCCAAGCGTCACGAAAGTGACGCCCCACGGTTAAGGGGTTAAGAGGAGCCTGTGGAGTCACATGGAGAGAGAGGCTGACAAATGAGGATATAAAGGAACGTTGTGGTGTGGATGTGGATGTGATAGGAAGCGTTATGAGGAACACAGTGAGGTGGTTTGGCCATGTGGAGAGGATGGAGGGTGAAGGACTGACGAAGAGAGTGTATGTGAGTGAGGTGGAGGGGGGAAGAGGGAGGGGGAGGCTGAGGATGAGATGGAGGGATGGGGTGGAGAGGTATATGAGAGAGGGGGGTGTGAGTTGGGAGCATGGCAGTGAAATGGCAGGGGACAGGGCGACGTGGAGGCGTTTTGTTTGTGTCCACCCCAAACAGGATTGAGGCGTCTGGCAATAGATAGATAGATTTTTTTTTTTTCCCCCATGGCTTTCTTGTTGTTTAGCATTGCTTTGGATATTCCTATGTGTGTTTTGATGTCAAAATATGGAAGAATGATGGGAAAACACCGCCAAATTAAGCGTAGGTTCTGTACAAATAGGTTAGGACACTGTCAAATTAAGCATAGGTTCTGTACAAATAGGTTAGGTATAGGTTGGAGGTGGGTATAGGTAAGGTCTGGATATGGTAGGGGAATTGTGTTCATTATCTGGATGTTGCCACTACCCGGACGTTCCTTTGGTCCTGTTTTGTTCGGATAAATTAGGAATTATTGTATAGTGACTGTGTTGTACGGCTAGTTGTGTTGTGTGGCTGTGTCATGTAATGCCAAGGATTTTGTGTATTAGAATGCTGTCTCGAATGGTGCCTCTCATTGAGACATTCTTTAAGTAGGTGGAGTTTTTTCACTGATTATAAGTTAACTGTGGTAGTTGTAGTGGTGCAGCTAGCAGTGATACATAGTGTGTTGTTATGTATGGTTAGCAAAGTGTCGAAGTGGGCGTTAACTTGGATGGGAGTTCATGTCATAGAAACATAGGACATCACTGATCTGTTATTGACATATTGTTTGTTGAGTAGGGAGAGTGTTTCTTTTTGTTGCCCAAAGTCTGTCCCAGTACAAAGTGCAACCCAAAAGTTCACAAAAATTGACTAAAGAGAGAAAAAATTTACGTCATCTTAATGACGTCTGTCTCTTCAAAGTAGTCTCTTTGGGCATGCAGACATCGATCTCAGCGATCAGAATGTGTTCTGGAAGTCCATGAGCATTAACTTGTTCAGGATCCTCTGCGATTCTGCCTGGGTCTCCTCAGCGGTGTCAAATCTTAGTCCTTTCAGCTGGATTTTCATTTTCAGAAAGAGGAAAAAATCACGCGACCAAATCTGGTGAAAATGGGTGGGGATGACAACCGGCATTTTTTTTTTAAGGTCATATTCATTGTTCGACAGCTTCAGGAAAAATATATTGGTAGGAGAAGGGATCTTTATTTTGTTTTTGTTGATTTGGAAAAGGCCTTTGACAGAGTCCCTAGAGAGGTGGTGAAGTGGGCAATGAGAAAGCTTGGCTTGGAGGAGTGGCTGGTTAGGGTGGTTATGGCCATGTATGTGGGTGCTCACACCCAGGTGAGAGTGATTGGAGATTTGAGTGATGAGTTTTCCGTGAATGTTGGTGTGCATCAGGGGTCAGTCTTGAGTCCCATGTTGTTTATCATGGTACTTGAAGCCCTTTCACGTGACTTTAGAAACGGACTCCCGTGGGAGTTGTTGTATGCTGATGATTTGGTGTTGATTGCAGAGAATGAAAGGGAGGCAGAGGAAAGGTTTAGGAAGTGGAGAGATGGTATGGGGCAAAAGGGTTTAAGGGTAAATGCAGATAAAACAAAAGTGATGATATCTAGGGTTGGTGGTGGAATTGTCAAAGACGAGGGAGAGTGGCCATGTGCAGTTTGCCACAAGGGTGTGGGAAGTAATTCCATCTTGTGCAGTGTGTGTGATAAATGGGTGCATAAGAGATGTAGTGGTATCAGAGGTAGACTGCGAGATAATGCTGATTTTATGTGTACGGCGCGCCGGGGTGAGCAGGTGGAGATCGTCAGACGTGAAAGGATCGAACTTGCTGGTGAATCTCTTGAGTGTGTGGAAGAGTTTTGTTATTTGGGAGACATGTTGTGTGCTGGAGGTGGGGCTGGAGCTAGCTCTGTGGCTAGGGTGAGGAGTGGTTGGAAGAAGTTCAGGGAGCTCTTGCCTCTCCTGACATTGAGAGGGCTCTCCCTATGTGCTAAGGGGTCTTTGTATGCAGCATGTGTTAGGAGTGTAATGCTGTATGGCAGTGAGACCTGGGCAGTGAAGGAGGAAGACATTCGCCGGCTCAGACGTACAGAAATGGCAATGATTAGGTGGATGTGCAGTGCATCCCTGCGTCCAAGGCCTGAAGGGGCTGGGTTTACAATGGAAGAGTTGAGAGGTAGGATGGGACTGGAGTGTATTGGTGTTGTGATGAGGAAAGGTAGATTGAGGTGGTTTGGACATGTGGAGAGGATGGGGGATGATAATTGGGTGAGGAAGGTGAGAAGTGTTAATATTGGGGGTGGGGTTATGAGGGGTAGACCGAGAAAGACATGGGACAAGGTCATTAAGTGTGACCTTAGGGTTAAGGGACTGAACAGGGAGGCTGCAATGGATCGTGCAGCGTGGAGAGCCGCCATTAGGTGACCAAGGCCAACACATGCAAGCATGTTGGAGCCTTTAAAAACGAAACGTAGAAACAGCTGAATAACAAGGTTTGTGTGTGCAGGTGGCATGTCATGGTGAAGTACCCATTTGTTTGTGCGCCACTTGTATAGACGTTTTTGCCCCACGTCCTCCTGGAGCAGTCTCAAAACATCACAGTAGAGCTTTGCATTAACCCCTTAACCGCGGGGCATCACTTTCATGACGCTTGGGAGCAAGGGATCATACTGCGGGACGACACTTTTGTGATTCTGTGTTATTTTGAATTCACCCGGGCTTTGAAGTGGTGGCTTGTATCATCTATCAGTACTGCCACTGTCCAACACTAGTCAGCACTCCTAATCTCATCTGTACTCCCATCCATTGTTGACAATTTAGCCTTTTCTCCCCGTTCTTGACTCCCCTCCTTACCTCCCCTCCATTACTCTATCTTCTCGCCTGCCTGGCCGTGCTACGCTAAGTAAATCTTCCCTGGAATTTTTCACTGATTTCATCTATTGAAATAAGCCCTATGCCCTATTCTTATACCAAATAATATATACATGAAAGAAATAAGGTAAATGAGAGTGCCATACACCTGGAATTGGCTAATTATCACCTGACAACTCGTCACATGCACTTGTTCGCTAATTTTCGCTGTTTATTTCCCCTTGAAATATACCATATAATCTATTTTCGTAATAAAAATATATATAAGAAAAGAAAGGAGAAGCCTAAGTGATATTTACATTCACCTGGAACTACCTAATTATTGCAGGCCACCACACTGTATTCTACACTAAGTAAACCTTCCCTGGAATTTTCCACTGATTTCATCCATTGAAATAAGCCCTATGCCCTATTCTTATACCAAATAATATATACCAAAAAGAAATAAGGTAAGTGATAGTGCCATACACCTGGAATTGGCTAATTATCACCTGACAACACCTCACGTGCACTCGTTTGCTAATTTTCGCTGTTTATTTCCCATTGAAATATGCCGTATAATCTATTTTCTTAGTAAATATACATATAAGGAGGGAAGAGAGAAGCCTAAGTGATATTTACATTCATCTGGAACTAGGAAGGGAAGAGGTTGTGTAGATCAGATATTCATTCTTAGATCTTTAGTGGAAAAGTTTCTAGAGAAGGGAAAGAAGTTGTATGCGGCTTTCATGGATTTGGAGAAAGCATATGACATGGTGGATAGACAAGGATTGTGGAAAGTGTTAAGAATATATGGAGTAGATGGGAAGTTGTTGAATGCTGTGAAGAGTATGTACGATGGTGCGAAGGCTGCAGTGCGTGTAGATGGTGAACTAAGTGAATTTTTCTCTTTGAAAGTTGGTTTGAAACAGGGATGTGTCATGTCTCCATGGTTGTTCAATCTGTACATGGATGGGGTAATAAAAGAGGTACAAGGTAGGGTAGTGGATGTTGGAGTGGCCCTGGTGAGAGAGGATAGTGTTTGGAAACTCCCTGTACAGTACTGTTTTTTGCAGATGATACTGTGTTGTTGAGTGAAGACGAAGGGGTGCTGCAAGGCTTGGTGGATGAGTTTGAGAGAGTGTGTAAGAAACGGAATCTAAAGGTGAATGTAGGGAAGAGTAAAGTGATGGTCTTTGAGAGAGGTGAAGTTAGTGAATGTACAGCGAGGTTGGATGGTGAGGAATTGGAAAATGTGAGTACGTTTAAGTACTTGGGTAGTGTGATGAGTGAGGATGGAGGTTTGGAGGGTGAAGTGCTTGAAAGGGTACAGCAGGGAAGAAAGGTTGCTGGTTCTTTGAAAGCAGTGATAAGAAACAGGGAAGTGAGCTTGGAAGTGAAAAAGTTACTACATGACAGTATTGTGATACCAACTCTAACGTATGGAAGTGAAGCTTGGACATTGTTGGAAGGACACAAGTCAAGAGTGAGAGCAGTGGAAATGAGTTATTTAAGAGGAGCCTGTGGAGTCACATGGAGAGACAGGCTGACGAATGAGGATATAAAGGAGCGTTGTGGTGTTGATGTGGATGTGATAGGAAGCATTATGAGGAACACACTGAGGTGGTTTGGCCATGTGGAGAGGATGGAGAGTGAAAGACTGACGAAGAGAGTGTATGTGAGTGAGGTGGAGGGGGGAAGAGGGAGGAGGAGGCCGAGGATGAGATGGAGGGATGGGGTGGAGAGGTATATGAGAGAGGGGGGTGTGAGTTGGGAGCAGGGCAGTGAAATGGCGGGGGACAGGACGACTTGGAGGCATTTTGTTTGTGGCCACCCCAAACGGGATTGAGGCGTCTGGCAGTAGATAGATAGATAAATAGTCTTGGTTTCCTGCCAGTCATTTCATTGCTATATATTACCAGGTCTCATAGGGGTGAAGTTGGTAGTATTGCTCCTACCCTAGCCAGGCGGCAGAAGGCCACCACTATCAGTTCACTGTTGTCTTTGAAAGTAGGAGTATGTCTGATTTGCTCCTGCTAACTTCCGCCACTTTATAGACCCATGCAAAGGGCCCTGTGACCTTTACCCCCTTTTAAACCTCGTGTGGAAAGAGGTAAAGGGCTGACAATTGATAGAGAGTGACTATGATCTTTTTATTGAGTAAAACAGTGCAAGTGGAATTGAAAATAAAGTGTAAATAATGTGTAAACAACAAGAAAGCAATGAATGTAAATATAAGTGAACAGTGGAAAATAGTTTTATAAGTTACTTCAGGTGAGAGTGCATAACACAGTGTAAATAAAATAGAAATGTAAATAATGTAAAGTAAGGAATGTAAATAGAAATGTAAATCAGTGGTATTATAAGAATACGAGTATATATACTGTACTAGGAGTAATGAAAGTGAAAGTTTCACTCTAGCATGTATGAATACTATGAGTTATGGGAGTGAAGGTGAAAGTGACATTCACTCTCAATGTTAGTATACAGGACAAGAAAGTGAATGCTACGTATTTTACTGAAAGAAATTGAATCCCTACAGTGACAATAAACTACTATTACTGAAGGAAACTCATGGATAAAGACTGTAGATATATATAAGTGTTATATAGTAATAGAAATATAAACTGTGAGTGTTTTTATGAATAATAGACAAGACTAGCGGCGAACGATCGGAAGTGGGATGGTCATACGCCATCGTATCGTAATTTTCATTGCTTTCACAGTGTTTTTTTTGGGGAGTATGGATTCCAAACTATTTGAGAATCATAGATTAGTGTTTCTAGTGATAATATCAGGCTGTAGTAATCATATTACGAGTTGTCAGGAAGTGTAAAGTGGAGACTTCGTTACCCAACTTCAGAGGTCTCCACAAGTCCTGTGGTACTCAATGAAGGCTCAACAAACGCCCAAGGAGAAAGCTGAAGGTATGTGCCATAAGTATATGTGATTTTAATATTCTAGGACTAATAACTGATTTTTGGCAAATATTTATAGAGAGTCTGTCAGAGCGCGAATATGCCCGCGGGAGCCGCAAGTCAAAGCAAAACAAGCTCGTGGTGTAAGGGTTAACAGTCCATCCTTGAGGAACTAATTCCATATGAACAATGCCTTCCATGTCAAAGAAAGTGATGAGCATTGACTTCACATTACTGTTGACCTGATGTGCCCTTTTCAGTCAGGGTGAAGCTGGGCTCTTCCACTCTAATGATTGGTGTTTGGTTTCTCGGTCGTACCTGTAAACCCAGCTTCCATCACTAGTAATGACATTTGAGAGGAAATTAGGGTCATTACTGGCCATTTCCTTGACTTCTGCACAGACCTCCAAGTGATGCTGCTTTTGCCTATCAGCGAGGAACCTCAGGACAAACTTGGCAGCGATTTGTCTCATGTCAAGGTCGCCAGACAAAATGCCTTGGCTGGTTCCATACAGTAGGTTAACAATGTCATGAACAGTATGGATTGTCCTCCTGTGATCTTCAGGGTTGGTTGCACGAACTTTAGCCACATTGTCATGAGCTGAACTGGTGGAAGGGCAACCAGGATTTTCATCATCATCTGTTGATGTTCTTCCATTTTAAAAACGCATAAACCAGTCGTAGGTTTATGTAACCCCCAGAGCATTGTCAGTTGTCACCAAATGCTTGTTTTAACATTTTATGAGTTTCAGCTGCAATCTTCCTGAGTTTCACACAAAACTTGATGCATGCACAGTGCCCGTTTACATCCTTCATTTTTTGAGATCAGAAAATTTGCAAACTTGCCCAAACACAGCAATAAAAAGCACACACATGCAGCAAATCCACCCTGCACAATGCCAATTGTTACACTAACAAACAAAGGGTGCGTTCACTGCCGCTTAGCATCCACACACCATACGACAAGCGGTTTCCGCCCTGCTTTCAGATTTCGGGAACTTTTGGGTAGCACCTCGTTATTGCCCTGGATATTGTCCTGAGCATTGCTTCATTCATGTTTGTATGGGGTCTTTTGTCTTATATCACTCTGAGAATGTTAGTGGAGGGAGTATGTGGAACAAATACATTGTTAAATGTGATATTAGGGGTGTATCTTTACTTGTGATTGTTGTTGATGATGAGTGTGGTGGTGAAGGTAGCTGGAGGAGTTGTCACCCTGTTGTCCTCAACCAATGCCTGAAGTGTGTTGAGATTGTCACAGTGAGCTGGATGTGTCTGTGATGTAGTGTGTAGTTGTTCTGGCAGTATCACCTGAGTATGAGACAGTGATTGAGTTGTGGGAATATCACTCAACCAGTGCCTGAAGTGTGTTGAGATAGATTTATCTCAGTGAGCTGGATGTGTCTGTGATGAAGTGTGTAGTTGTTCTGGCAGTATCACCTGAGTATGAGATAACGATTGAGTTGTGGGAATATCATTCATGTATGGGCTGAAGAGTGTAGGTAAGAGCCTTGGAGAACTTCGTTAGGGAAGTTTCATGTTTGTGATGATTTTGCTCTGAAACAGAGTATGCTTGTCTGCTGGATACATAGTTGGGAAGCCAGCATTGTGTGTTGTTCTCTGTGTTTGTGTTGTAAAGTCTGGTGATGAGTTTGCATCAGGGGATGGCATCAAATACTTTACTGATGTCTGTTTTCTTAAGAAGTGTACATTGTGCAGGTCTCAACAGAGTTGATGCTGTCAGATGGATGTTGGGAGTTTGGTGTTTAAGCTGTATTATTAGAGAACAAAGGGAATATGAGGTGTGAGTTAGAAATTAGACATTCAGTTACTTTGTATGGTTTGTTGTGTAGTGTTACAGATTTGTGTGAAGAAGGGTGTGCTGGGTTTTTACTTGGTTTTAGTATGGTGGTGATGATTCCATATTTTCAAATGTCAGGAATGCGAAATTGTGCATATGTGTAGTTGCTGTGTTTGTTTGGGCCTGGATGCCCTTTGACCCTAAAGGTTTCTGGTGTAGGTGACCATTGCTATTCAATCTTGTGCTTTATATATATATATATATAAAGCACAAGATATATATATATATATATATATATATATATATATATATATATATATATATATATTTTTATATATATACATATATATATATATATATATATATATATATATATATATATATATATATATATATATATATATATATATATATATATATATATATATATATATATGTATATATATATATATATATTTATATATATATATATATATATATATATATGTGTATATATATATATATATATATATATATATATATATATATATGTATATATATATATATATATATATATATATATATATATATATATATATATATATATATATATATATATATATATACATATATATATATATATATATATATATATATATATATATATATTTATATATATATATATATATATATATATATATATATATATATATATATACAGTAATCACTCTAATATCCGGACACCCAATAACCGAACATCCCCACTAACCGAACCTTATCGTCCTGGGATCAAACATTCCCAAAATGGTCCGAAAATCCAAAAAAATTGGGAAAAAAAAAATCGATTTTTTGCCGTCCGTAATTTGAACTTGCCGCGCGCGCCGCGTGAGAGCATTGTTTTGGTTCGTCATTCCTCCGACGTCCGATAGAGCGCCGCTGCATCCTCCCCACTTCCCGCCTGTCTCTCACCGCGACAAGACCTGCGCTGTTCGCCATGGCTGCCCACGTGCTCGCTTTTGTGGTGGTGCCATACTTGCTGCAAGGCCTCCTGCTGCTCTGTGCCCTACTCTTAGTGTGTGTGATGATGGCCCCGCCTCCTGAGAAAAGGAAGAGAGTGGTGTTGACTCTGGAGAAGAAACGGGAGATATTGGAGAAGGTTGATGCGGGTTGGTCTTCCTCTCGCATTCTCCGCGAGTTCAACCTGGCCCGGTCGACTTTGTTCGATATCAAGCGTTCCCGAGACAAGCTCATGCAGTACACGGCTGACTTCTCGTCGAGAAGCAAATGCAACGTGAAGAGGAAGGTTATGTTTACCCCCAAGTATGCAGAGATCGACCGCTCCACGTTGATTTGGTATCGACAGCAACGTGCAGCTGGTGTGATGGTACGTGGAACAGAGCTGAAGGCTGCTGCTGAGAAGTTTGCAAGGCTTCACGACACCCTAGACTTCAAGGCATCCGAGGGTTGGCTCTTCGCGTTCAAGTTGCGACATGGCCTTACTAACCGTAAAGCACATGGCGAAGCATTGGACGCTAACGAGGATGGAGTGGACGAGTTTCGGCACAAGGTGAAAGGCTTGATCGATAGGGAGGGCCTCACTCTCGGTCAAGTCTATAATGCTGACGAAACTGGCCTATTCTATCGCTCGGTGCCAACGAACACTCTCGCCGATGAGACGGAGAAGCGTGTACCTGGCCGCAAGCTTTCTAAGGAACGGATATCTGCTTTGTGTTGTGCCAATGCTAACGGCATGCACCGGCTTAAGCCCGTTATTGTTGGCTGTGCAAAGCAGCCTCGGTGCCTTCATGGGGTGATGGATGTCCTTCCTGTCGTATGGTACCATTCTTTGAAAGCATGGTTCACAGCTGTGATTTTCAAAGACTGGTTTCACCATCACTTCGTCAAGGAGGTCATACATTACCAGACGAAGACACTGGGAATTCCTCGCGACCAGGTAAAGGCTCTCCTTCTCCTCGACAATGCACCTGCCCACCCGTGCGACAAGGACTTGGTTGCTGAGAATGGCCGTATTAGGTGCATGTTTCTGCCACCTAATATGACTGCTCTCATTCAACCAATGGACCAAGGAGTGATCGTGGCAACAAAGCGCCTGTACCGTCGGAAGTTCCTGGACGAGGTGATGGTGGTTCTCGAGGACGAGGACGAGCGCAGGGAAGGACGTGGACACTCGAGGCAAGCGGACTTTGGAAAACCTTCGCCGCTACAACATCAAGTCTGCGCTGTACAACTGGGCTAGTGCATGGAAGGAAGTCCCTGTGAAAACTCTTGAAAATGGTTGGTCTCGCTCTGCTTCTCGGAACAGATGTGGAGTACGATTTCCTAGGGTTTGACGTGGATGACTTCCATGCACGGCTACGTACGCACGGCGACGATGTTGATGTGGACGATGTTCGTGAGTGGTTGGACGACGACGAGGGCGATCCTGGGTATCAGACGTTGTCTGATATCGAGATCGCGTCTTCGGTTGCTGGTGTCAGTCCCGAACTTGAAGATTCCGACGACGAAGGCGATGATGATGCAGACTCCGCCCAGCAGGACACTACTCCAGCCATCCCCAAGCTGAGCGCACTCCGGGAACATCTAGAGTTCGTCCTAGACTACCTGGAACACCCGGACTGCGACAGGGAGATGGGGCCCTTGGGACTCGTGGAGGAAGTGCGTGCTTTCCGGCAGCGCATCATCAATCGCCAGAATCGTCAGTCCTTGCGTCAGTCAATGATTGACAGTTTTTTCAGGCCCGTGACCCCCTCTGTGCCAAGCCCTGGTTCCACTCCGTTGCCTCCCCAAGACAGGCCCTCATGCTCCGAGCCACAGCCCAGCACATCAGCTACAGTGGAGTCACCGCTCGACGTGAGTTTGCGGCTGTCTTCAGAGTCTTCTGTAGTCGGTACGCCATCACCACTACCCACCGATGCACCCCTTGGACGCCTGCCAGTGATACTCTCGGGCTCTGACAGTGAATAAACAGCAAGAACTTCTCCACTAGACCACACGGGAATTTTGAGTGTTGTGCAGTGAAAAAAACGGTGTGTTGTGTTAAGGTTTTCAAGTTGGGAGAAAAGACTAAGTAGAAAAGAAATTTAACGTAACTAACCTTCTTTGTTTTGGCTTTGGAAACTTAAAAAAACTTGGGAAAAGTTAATGTGCAACACTTAAATTTAATGGAACATTATTTGGACTAAAGTGAACACTGTGAAAAGAACGGACTTCTGTGTGTTATTGACTAAGTTCAGTGCAAGACTTCAGGAACAGTGTAGTGCAAGTGCTTCAGGAAATCGTTCTTACTGTCAGAGTCCGAGAGGAGGCGGTTATTCATCGAGGTGGCCAGGGACTTGCTGTAAGTAGCCAAAATGTTTCATGTTGTACTATTTCCCATACTATATTTACCAGAATGTTTCATATTGTATTTTTTCCCATACTATACTTACCAGAAAGTGTCATACTGTACTTCTTTCCATACTAAACTTACCTCATGCATGTGCAGTAGGAATATGTTTTTCAGAGTTCGGTTAGGTTCGGTTAGGTTAGGTTCAGTTAGAGTCCATAAGTACCAGAATGTTTATTAATGTATGAACATACTTCTAAACCCACATTTTGTTTCTATTGCATTTATTTCAGTCATTTATGTGCCTTATTGGTGTGATTTGGGTGTTAAATAGGTGCTATGCATGTCCGGAGGGAGTTGTATAGGTGTTTCTCTGTGTTAGGGTCCGTAAGTACAAGTCCATAAGCTGGGGCCCAATATCCGGACGAAACCAACATCCGAACCTACCGATGGCTCTATTGATCCGGATATTGGAGGGGTTACTGTATATATATATATATATATATATATATATATATATATATATACACAGTAATCCGTCTAATATCCGAACGCCCAATATCCGAACATCCCCACTAACCGGACATAATCATCCTGGGATCCAACATTCCCAAAATGGGCCAAAAACCGCAAAAAATTAGAAAAAAAATCTGACTTTTTTCCCACCCGTAATTTGAAATTGCCGCCTGGCGCCGAACACCTGTTACACCATGGTCCCTTCACCCCTTCCTTCCTCCCCCCTCCCCCCTCCCCTGTCGGGGTTGCCATTTGGTATTTTTCATTACCAAGTGTGGGCCAATTTGGTAATGAAAAGTTCGTTTGGTAATGAATCAGAATAATGCATTACCAAATGGATTTTTCACATGTATGAGGATACACAGGATGGAGATGGTGGATTGTTTGCTCTCTCTGATTAATCTGCTACCCTACATAGCGTGAAAATAATCAACATGGTGTTGATTGTAGAATTTAGAGTGCAGAGGATTAACTGTGGATTGCAAACTGGCGGTTCAAACCAGTCCAGGAGCCAGGGACTTGTAAGTACCCAGAATGTTTAATATTGTATAAACTCACCTCTAAAACCTCATTTTATGGTTCTTTTGCAGTTATTTCAGTCTTTTATGTCCCTTATTGTGTGATTTGGGTCTTAAATAGGTGCTATGCTTGTCCAGAGGGAGTTGTATAGGTGTTTCTCTGAGTTAGGGTCCATAAGTACAAGTCCATAAGCTGGGGCCCAATATCCGGAAAGGACCACTATCCGGACCTACCTATGGCCCTATTACGTCGGATATTGGAGGGATTACTGTATACATATATATACTATCTCTCTACTGCCAGATGCCATAATCCCCTAAGGGGTGGCCACTTGACTCTGAGTTATTTGTTTCATGGGGAGAGGCACTAACTCTCCGCCAACCCACTTGTTGACATGTAGGGAGCACGTATGGTTTGGTTATATGGTTACCACCCAATGTTGTAAATGGTTTCTTGGCTTGCAGGAAACTATTTGGCTTGTCACTCGGTGTAAAGCCACCTGTAAACAAAAGATGGGAGGAATAAGAAGAGAGGAGGGCAGGCACAGAAAAATAATGATAAAGGCTAAGGCAGAAGTAGGCAGCACTACATCGTGAGTGGATGATGGTTGCCACCACCACCTACCACTATATATATATATATATGTATTTGTGTGTGTGTATGTGTGTTTGTGTACGTGTGTATATATATATATATATATATATATATATATATATATATATATATATATATATGTATATATATATGTATGTATATGTATATATATATATATATATATATATATATATATATATATATATATATATATGTGTGTGTGTGTGTTTGTGTGTATATATATATATATATATATATATATATATATATATTGTGTGTGTGTTATGGAGTGAAGAGAGCTATGTTGTGATCAAGTGGAAAGGACTGTCTATGCCAAGATTAATTTTCTGACTGTGTGTCGTGGCATAAGGTGACTTACATTAGCATAATGGTTCACTATTTTTTTTTTTTTTTTTTTTTTTACCCCTTAACCACGGGGTGTCACTTTCGTGATGCTTGGGAGCAAGGGATCATACCGTGGGGCGTCACTTTTGCGATTCTGTGTTATTTTGAATTCGCTCGGGCTTTCTAGTGGTGGCTTGTATCATCTATCAGTACTGCCAATGTCCAACACTAGTCAGCACTCCTAATCTCATCTGTACTCCCATCCATTGCTGACAATTTAGCCATTTCTCCCCATTCTTGACTCCCCTCCCTACCTCCCCTCCATTACCCTCTCCTCTCGCCTGGCCGGCCTCGCTATGCTAAGTAAATCTTCCCTGGAATTTTTCACTGATTTCATCCATTGAAATAAGCCCTATGCCCAATTCTTATACCAAATAATATATACAAAAAAGAAATAAGGTAAGTGAGAGTGCCATACACCTGAAATTGGCTAATTATCACCTGACAACTCGTCACATGCACTCGTTCGCTAATTTTCGCTGTTTATTTCCCCTTGAAATATGCCATATAATCTGTTCTCGTAATAAAAATATATACAGTAATCCCTCTAATATCCAAACGCCCAATATCCGAACATCCCCACTAACCAGACATAATCGTCCCGGGATCCAATATTCCCAAAATGGTCCGAAAACTGCAAAAAAAAATTCGGGGGGGGGATTTTCCCGCCCGTAATTTGAACTTGGCGTGCGGGGCGTGGGACAGCTTTGTTGTGGCGCGTCATTCCTCCGATGTCCACTAGAGCGCCCCTGCATCCTCCCCACTTTCCGCCTATCTCTCGTCGTGAGTGAACGCTCTTCGTCATGGCTGCCCACGTGCTCGTTTTTGTGGTGGTGCCTTACTTGCTGCAGGCACTCCTGCTGCTCTTGTGCCTCTCCTTCGTGTGTGTGATGATGGCCCCGCCGCCTGAGAAGAGGGAGAGAGTGGTGTTGACTCTGGAGAAGAAACGGGAGATATTGGAGAAAGTAGATGCGGGGTGGTCTTCTTCCCGCATCCTCCGCGAGTTCAACCTGGGCCGATCTATTTTGTTCGATATTGAGAGATCCCGAGACAAACTCATGCAGTACACGGCTGACTTCTCGTTGAAAAGCAAACGCAACGTGGAGAGGAAGGTGATGTTTACTCCCAAGTTTGCTGAAGTCGACCGCTCCACGTTGATTTGGTATCAACAGCAACGTGCTGCATGTATGATGGTACGTGGTACGGAACTGAAGGCTGCTGCTGAGAAGTTCGCCAGGTTTCACGACGCCCTAGACTTCAAGGCATCTGAGGGTTGGCTCTTAGCGTTCAAGTTACGGCATGGCCTTACCAACTGTAAAGCTCATGGCGAAGCTTTGGACGCTAACGAGGATGGAGTTGACGAGTTTCGGCACAAGGTGAAGGGCTTGATCGACAGGGAGGGCCTCACTCACGGTCAAGTCTACAATGCTGACGAAACTGGTTTATTCTATCGCTCTTTGCCAACGAACACTCTAGCCGAGGAGACGGAGAAGTGTACCTGGCCACAAGCTTTCCAAGGAACGGATATCTGCTTTGTGTTGTGCCAATGCTAACGGCATGCACCGGCTTAAGCCCGTTATTGTTGGCCGTGCAAAGCAGCCTCGGTATCTTCGTGGGGTGATGGATGTCCTTCCTGTCTTCTGATACCATTCTTTGAAGGCATGGTTTACAGCCCAGATCTTCAAAGACTGGTTCCACCGCCACTTTGTCAAGGAGGTCATACATTACCAGACGGAGACACTGGGAATCCCGCGTGACCAGGCAAAGGCTCTCCTTCTCCTCGACAATGCACCTTTGCCCACCCGTGCGACAAGGACTTGGTGGCTGAGAATGGCCAGATTAGGTGCATGTTTCTGCCACCTAATACGACTGCCCTCATCCAACCGATGGACCAAGGAGTGATCGTGGCAACAAAGCACCTATACCGAAGGAAGTTCCTGGACGAGGTGTTGGTTGTTCTCGAGGACGAGGACGAGCACAGGGAGGGACGGGACACGGGAGGCCAGCGGACTTTGGAAAACCTTCGCCGCTACAACATCAAGTCTGCAATCAACAACTGGGCCAGTGCATGGAAGGAAATCCCTGTCAAGACTCTAGAAAATGGTTGGTCTCGTCTGCTTCTCGGAACGGACGTGGAGTACGATTTCCTAGGTTTTGACGTGGATGACTTCCATGCACGTCTACGTACGCATGGCAATGATGTTGATGTGGACGATATGCGTGAGTGGTTGGATGACGACGAGGGCGATCCTGGGTATCAGACATTGTCTGATATCGAGATCGCATCTTCAGTTGCAGGTGTCAGTACCCAGCTTGAAGATTCCAACGAGGATGGCGACGATGATGTGGACTCCTCTCAGCATGACACCACTCCAGCCATCCCCAAGCTGAGCGTACTCCAGGAACACCTAGAGTTCGTTCTCGACTACCTGGAACACCCGGACTGCGACAGGGAGATGGGGCCCTTGGGACTTGTGGAGGAAGTGCGTGCTTTCAGGCAGCGCATCATCAATCGTCAGAATCGTCGTTTCTTGTGTCAATCAACGATTGACAGTTTTTTCAGGCCCGTGACCCCCACTGTGCCCAGTCCTGGCTTCACTCCGTTGCCTCCCCAAGACAGGCCCTCATGCTCCGAGCCACAGCCCAGCACATCAGCCACAGTGGAGTCACCGCTCGACGTGAGTTTGCGTCTATCTTCGGAGTCGTCTGCAGTGGGTACGCCATCACCACGACCCAGCGACGCACCCATAGGTCACCTGCCAGTGATACTCTTGGACTCTGACAGTGATTAAACAGCAAGAACTTCTCCACTAGACCACACGGGAATTTAAAGTGTTGTGCAGTGAAAAAAACAGTGCGTTGTGTTAAGGATTTACAGTTGTGAGTGAAAAGACAATTTTTGAACTAAATTTAACGGAAATAGACTTGTTTGTTTTTGCTTTAGAAAATGGTTAGAAGAGTGGGAAAAGTTAAAGTGCAGAGTGCAACACTTAGTAAGTTACAATGGAGCATAAGTTAGATAAGAGTGCGCACTGTGAAGAGAACGGACTTCTGAGTGCGATTGACTAAGTTCAGTGCAAGACTTCATGAACAATGTACTGTAAGTGCTTCAGGAAATCCTTCTTACTGTCAGAGTCCGAGAAGAGGCGGTTATTCATCGAGATGGCCATGGACTTGCTGTAAGTAGGCAGAATGTTTCATACTGTACTTTTTTCCATACTATGCTTACCTCAAACACCTCATTTCACTCTTTAATGTCCTTTATTGGTGTGAATAGGGTGTTAGGAGCTATGCATGTGCAGTAAGAAGGTGTTTTTCTGAGTTAGGCTAGGTTAGGGTTCATAAGTACCAGTCCAGGAGCCAGGGACCTGTAAATACCCAGAATGTTGAATATTGTGTGAACCTACTGTACCTCAAAAACCTCATTTTATGCTTCTTTTGCATTTATTTCGGTCATTCATGTGCCTTATTGGTGTGATTTGGGTCTTAAATAGGTGCTATGCATGTCCAGAGGGAGTTGTATAAGTGTTTCTCTGAGTTAGGGTCCATAAGTACAAGTTCATAACCTGGGGCCCAATATCCGGACAGAACCACTATCCGGACCTGCCTATGGCTTTATTACGTCAGATATTGGAGGGATTACTGTATAAAAAAGGAAGGGAGAAGCCTAAGTGATATTTACATTCACCTGGAACTACCTAATTATTGCAGGCCACCACACTGTATTCTACTCTAAGTAAATCTTCCCTGGAATTTTCCACTGATTTCATCTATTGAAATAAGCCCTATGCCCTATTCTTATACCAAATAATATATACCAAAAAGAAATAAGGTAAGTGATAGTGCCATACACCTGGAATTGGCTAATTATCACCTGACAACACCTCACGTGCACTCGTTCGCTAATTTTCGCTGTTTATTTCCCGTTGAAATATGCCGTATAATCTATTCTCGTATTAAAAATATATATAAGGAGGGAAGGGAGAAGCCTAAGTGATATTTACATTCACCTGGAACTACTTAATTTATAATGTATTGTCTAGATTTCCTGCCAATCATTTCATAGCTATATATTAGCAGCTCTCACGAGGTTGACGTTGGCAGTAATGCATTCTCCCTAGGTAGGCCACCCCGGCCCATCAGTATCAGTTTACTGTCGTCTTTCAAGGTGAAAGTATGTTGGATTTACGCCAGCTAACTTCCGCCGCTTTTTTGCCCCATGCAAAGGGCCCTGTGACCTCTACCCCCTACTAAACCTCGTGTGGAAAGAGGTAAAGGGCTGACAATTGATGGAGAGTGACCACGATCTTTCTGGTGAGTAAAACAGTGCAAGTGGAATTGTAAATAATGTGTAAATAATGTGTAAACAGCAAGTGAAAGCAGTGAATGTAAATATAAGTGAACAGTGGAAAATAGTTTTATAAGTTACTGCAAGTGACAGTGCATAACACAGTGTAAATAAAATAGAAATGTAAATAACGTAAATAAAATAGAGAAGGTAAATTGAAATGTAAATGAGTAGTAGTATAAGAATACGAGTACCCAGTATATATACTAGGAGTAATGAAAGTAAAAGTTTCACTCTAGCATGTATGAATACTATGAGTTATGAGAGTGAAGGTGAAAGTGACATTCACGCTCAACGCTAGTATACAGGACAAGAAAGTGAATGCTACGTATTTTACTGAAAGAGAAATTGAATCCCTACAGTGACAATAAACTACTATTACTGAAGGAAACTTATGGATAAAGACTGTAGATATATATAAGTGTTATATAGTAATAGAAATATAAACTGTGAGTGTTTTTATGAATAATAAATGACAACACCAGCGGTGAACCACGTCATATGCCCTCATGATTTTCATTGCTCTGTGTTTTTTTTTTTGGAATATGGATTCCAAACTATTTGAGAATCATAGAATAGTGTTTCTAGTGATAATATCAGGCTGTGGTAATCATATTACGGGTTGTCGGGAAGTGTAAAGTGGAGATTTTGTTACCCAACTTCAGAGGTCTCCACAAGTCCTGCGGTACTCAACGAAGGCTCGACAAACGCCCAAGGAGAAAGCTGAAGGTATGTGCCATAAGTATATGTGATTTTAATATTCTAGGACTAATAACTGATTTTTGGCAAATATTTATAGAGAGTCTGTCAGAACGCGAATATGCCCACGGGAGCCGCAAGTCAAAGCAAAAACAAGCCCTCGGTTAAGGGGATGTGTTGAGTGTTAGAGGTTTTGATGGCATGGGTCTTGGAGAAACAATACTTGTTTATGGTGTAGTGATACAGTAAACCCTCAATTATTCGATGTATAGCAGCCAACGGGGTGACAGGAGATGATGTACTAGAGGAAATTGACGTAACACCCATCCCAAACCATCCAAAGGGGATGTAATCCCCTTCTAAAACCATTTAACCACACTGTATAACTGTTCAGATATAGAAAAACCTCGAATACTGTAATATGCTCGATAAAATGTCATTGTACTACACTACACACACACTGTGCAGCCAACACGCAGAGACAAAGTTGAATAGGGTGAGACAGGTTAGCAGTGCAGACAGAAAAGGGATAGGAAGACCTAACCAAGCATGAGGAGAGAAAGAGATGGGTGAGGCATGAGTGACAGAAATAAAACAGAAGACACTGGGGGAGGGGGACTAAACACAACAGAGTTTATCAGGAGAATTTCTTGATACTGTTAATCCTGTGTAGGTAGTGGCGGTTAGGACCAGATGTCAAGTAAACTTCACCACCACATCCGTGACCTCCACTGCCCGCACCAAGACACCACTGCTTCATTGTTGGCAGTACCACTTCAACATTGCCTGGTCAAAATCCTGGTGCTTGGGTCTGGTCATCATTTTTTGTTCAAGACATTGGGATGTCTACCCATACACAGTCCTGTATTGTAAGATTTGTTCTCATGCCATTACATGGGGGACACAGAAAAACTTAACCACCCTGCTTACTGTTCATCCCTTGTCCAGTTTCCTGATAATCTCCTGCGTCTTTTTGAGAGATAGGACCTTCATAGAGTGCTTGGCTGGTGGAGGTCCCTTAGTGACTCATGTCAACAGAAGTATTGAGGCCAGCATAAAATGCAGGACAGGGATGATCAAAAACAAGATGAACTTTGTCATAAGCAGAGGTGCCATGCAGTATTACGGCACTGGAGAGAGCATGTAGCAGTGGCCTGGGAGAGGGGACAGACATGTTAGCATCGATCTTAGGACAAAAGATAGAGACATACAGGTAACAAATCAGAAGAAACTTTCCAAATTTGGCAACATCAAAAGCAGTGTCTTGATGGCAAGACTTATGGTGCTGAATTATTTTGGTGTTGAGACTCATGGCACTGAATTGTTTTGATGGCAAGACTTGTGGTGCTGAATTAGTTTGTTGGCAAGACTTGCGGCGCTGAATTGTTTTGGTGACGAGACTCCTGATGAATGACTTGGATTTCGATAATTGGGCTTCCATGGAATTTTAAATATTCAGCACCATTTGCTGTAACAGATTCTGACACCTGCTGGATGATGTGCCAATGGATAATTGTTAGTTTGCTGTACTCTTAAGTATTTTGTTGCACCATCGTTGGCAGACATATTAAGAAATTGGACAGCGTCATACTTAATGCAGACAAGTGCCACATCACTAGACAGCAGAACAGACTATGATCCAAACCTTACGCCAGAGATTGCCTGCCTCATAAAACATGACACTCAGACACAAGTTTCCTCTCCCACACTCTCTATACACCATTGCAAGGCTGCAGCAGTTAAACAGTGAAGTGCTTTGCCATTGCATTTTACATCTCAAAGGCTTTTGATCGATTCTAGCATAAATCTTTAATTTCCAAACTGCCCTCTTATGGTTTCTATTCTTCTATCTGTGCCTTCATCTAAGCTTCCTCTCTGGTTGTTCTGTAGCCGCTGTTGTAGACGGCAATCGTTCTTCTCCTAGATCTATGAACAATGGTGTTCCTCAGGGCTCTGTCCTATCACCAACTCTCTTCCATTTATTCGTTATTCACCTTCTAAGCAGTACGTCTAACCCTATCCACTCATATGCTGATGATTCCACCCCTTACCTTTCCATTCGGTTCCTGCAACGTCCATCTTGGCAGTTACTTCAACAAACAAGGGATGAGGCTATGGCACACCTAATATCTGACTTGGGTCGTATCTCTGACTGGGGTAAAAATAATTTTGTTTTTAATGCATCAAAAACTCAGTTTTTACACCTATCAGCCTAACACAGTCTTCTGCAGGAGTACCCACTAATGTTTAATAATATCCAGCTGAATCCTGCATCATCCTTGAACATGCTTGGGATTTCATTCACTCGGGACTTATCTTGGAAAGATCATATGGGATATCTTGTAAAATCTGCTTCCAAGAGATTGGGTGTGCTAAGCTGACTTCGAACCTTCTTTACCCCTGCGCAGGTTTTGTTCGCCCCTGTTTAGAGTACAATTCTCACGTGTGGGGAGGCTCCTCACATACAGTTCTTCTCAGTAGGGTGGAGTCAAAGGCTTTTTGTCTCATTAACTCTCTTCTCTTACTGGCTTCCTTCAACCTCTGTCTCTTCGCCACACTGTTGTATCTTTATCTCTTTTCTGTTGTTGCTTCAGTGGTCAGTGCTTCTCTGTACTGTCTGCTTGCATCCCTCCATCTCTGCGACGGGTAGCACCCGTCTAGCAACAAACTCTCATCCCTTTTCTGTCCAGGTCTCTAATGCAGGAGTTAATTGTTACTCCCAGTCAATCATTTATGCAACAGGCCAACTCTGGAACTGTCTCCCTCTGTCTGTGTTTCCTACTTCCTGCGGTCGCCAGTCTCAGACGCAGTGTGTCCAGGCATCTCAAAATGAAGGGATCTTGAATTTGACTCTCTTTTGTATTGTTTTTGTTTTTTTCTTGGAACGGTTTGTGGGCTCCTGGCCTTTGGTTCCTCCTTTCTTGTTAAAAGATAAGAAAAAAAAAAATGGAACTCTGAGTGATGATGAGGTGGTAATGGTTGATGAGTGGAGTATAGTGTTGGAGAAGGATACCTTTGTTTGGTGGTACCACTATAAGTGGCCTACCTTACAGCCTGTTTATACAAATTCTCCTTTGTGTCTCTCTGTCCTTGCAAGAGAAGGGCAGTTTCACCCTGTAGCCCACCAGGTTTATATCCAGATGAGTTTGAGGCAACAACCACAGGAACAGGATGGAGTATCTCAGATCAGATGTATGCACATGATGCTGTGTTGCTTCCTATCTATCTGTCTATTGCCAGAAGCCTCAATCCCGTACAGGGTGGCCACAAACAAATCGCCTCCACGTTGCCCTGTCCCCCGCCATTGTACTGCCCTGCTCCCAACTCACACTTCCCTCTCTCATATACCTCTCCACTCCATCCCTCCATCTCATCCTCGGCCTCCCCCTCCCTCTTCCCCCCTCCACCTCACTCACATACACTCTCCTCATCAGTCTCTAACCCTCCATCCTCTCCACATGGTCAAACCACCTGTGTGTTCCTCGTAACACTTCCTGTCACATCCACATCCACACCACAATGCTCCTTTATTTCCTTATTTGTTAGCCTGTCTCTCCATGTGACTCTACAGGCTCTTGTTAAATAACTCCTTTCCACTGCTATCACTCTTGACTTGTGTCCTTCCAGCAATGTCCAAACTTCACTTCCATACGTCAGAGTTGGTATTACAATACTGTCATGCAGCAACTTTTCACTTCCATGCTCACTTCCCTGTTTCTTATCACTGCTTTCAAGGAACCAGCAACCTTTCTTCCTTGTTGCACCCTTTCAAACACTTCACCCTCCAAACTTCCATCCTTACTCATCACACTCCCCAACTACTTAAACGTACTCACATTTTCCATTTCCTCACCATCCAACCTCACTGCACATTCACTGACTTCACCTCTCTGAAAGACCATAATTTTACTCTTCCCTACGTTCACTTTTAGATTCCATTGCCTGCATACTCTCCCAAACTCATCCACCAAGCCTTGCAGCTCTCCTTCATCTTCACTTAACACTTCCAAGCACATCATCCTCCAGACTTCCATGCTTATTCATCGCACTATTCAAGTACTTAAATGCACTCATATTGTCCATTTCTTCATCTGCCAACCTCACTGTATATTCAGCAACTTTGTTTCTCTCAAAGACCATAACTTTACTCTCCCGAACATTCACCTTTAGATTCTGTTCCTTACTCTCCCAGACTCATTCACCAAACCTTGCTGTACCCCATCATCTTTGCAGAACAATGCAGTATCATCTGCAGACAACAATATAGGAAGTTTCCAAATGCTGCCCTATCACATTAAGGCTGCTTCAACATCCACTGTTCTACTTTGTAACTCTTGTATAACCACATCCAGACACAGTGAACTTCTGATAATCTGGCATCCGATGGCTCGGAATTTTCAGCCCAGGGTCATTTTTAGCTTTTTGGGGTTAAAAAATCAAGAAAAATGAGGAAAAAATGAAAAAATATTGAAAAATAGCCAGAAGCAGTGTGCCGAACTATCCAATTCTGCATCCACACCAACATTCAGGAGGTCTCGATTGTTATTTTTTTTGGGTGTGTTTTGAATATTTTCAGATACTGTTTGATAGTCCGGAAAATCTGATAATCCAGAAGGTTCTTGGGCTACTGCATTCCGGATGAAAGAACCTTTACTTTAGATTGAATAGCCATGGAGACATGAAACATCCCTATCTCAGTTCAACATTCGGATAGAGAAATTCACTCTTTTCACTATCCACATACTCTTCAGCCTTAGCATCCTCATACATACTCTTCAGGGCATTCAGTAACTTTCCATTTACTCCCTATATTATTAATATTTTCTACATTCCTTGTCTATTCACTCAGTCATATGCTTTCTTCTAATCCATGAAGGCTGCATACAACTTCTTTCCCTTCTCTAAAAACTTTTACACTAAAAACCTAAGGATGAATATCTGATCTGCACAACCTTGTCCCTTCCTAAAATCTTCCTGTTCTTCAACTAATTCCTCTGTTATTTGCCTAATTCTGTCTGTATCCTACCATATACCTTTCCTATTACACTAGGAAGACAGTTGCCCCTGTGATTACCACACACTTCTTTTTCCCCTTTTCCTTTATACAGGGGGAAAATTCTACCTTGCATCCAATTATGTGGGACTCTACCTTCCTCCCAGGCCAACTTGCACAAAAAACTTAACCCACAATCAGGTTCAGTAAACATGGTAACAGATACACCATAGGTAGATAAAACAGAGCAACAGCAGTAAAGTGGATGGCCTCATCTCCCTCATACCCAAAGATATCTCTTATACAAATACTGTACCATGCAACAAAAAAATAACACGTAACCAGTGGAACCATCATAGAATTTTCATCATTTGTTCGTACTGTATCGTTAACAAGGGCATATGTCGACCTATTGTATCGTTTATAAAGGGCATGTGTCATCACTGCTCGATCTCTGGTAGCTTCCTTTCCTTGAGGTCACACTCAATGACCTTGTCCCAGGTCTTTTTTGGTCTGCATCTTGCAACCCTACCCCTCGTGTTGACACTTCTTACCTTCAGCAACCAATTGTCATCCTCCATACTCCCACCATTCCCAGACCATCTCAGTCTACCCCTTCTCATCACAACACCAGTACATTCAAGTCCCAGCCTTCCTCTCAGCTCTTCATTTGCAATACTAGCCCCTGCAGGCCTAGCATTCAAGGAAGCACTACACATTTATCTAATCATTGTCATTTCTGTACGTTTGAACCTACAAATATCTTCTTCCTTAACTGCTCAGGTCTCATTACCATACAGCATTACACTCCTGACATTTGCTTCATACAAAAATCCCTGAGTATGGAGTGAGAGACCTCTCATTGTTAGGAGAGGCAACAGCTTCCTAAAATTCCTCCAGCCACCCCTTACCCTATCCACAGAACTAGCTGTAGCCCCACCTCCAGCATATAACATGTTCCCCAAATAACAAAACTCCTCTACAAACTCAAGCAACTCTCTCGGAAACGCAAACCTGTCACACCAGACACACTCTACTTGCACTCCTTAACACACTGCACATATGAAGTCAGCATTATTTCACAGCCGGCCTCTAATACCACAATATCTTTTATGCGCACACTTATGGTATCACAAACACCAAACATCCTTGTGTCAAACACAAATTGCACAGTACAACATGGAACCTATTAAATATCAATGTACTGCCACCTGTGCCATGTCATCAGAATATACTTCATCCCCAACCATGCTCCAGAACATTCCCAACACAGTATCAGGTGGGGATCACAGTGCAAAAGACACGTTGTGGCTAAATAGATAGTTATGGAACATTTTAGGGGCTCTGATTCATGGAAAACTTGAACCTCCAAACATCCTGAAGAAACACCATGTCTCAGCGTGGTCCCCACATGGACCGAGTAAGGTGGTCTCCTCCCTCAACCTTATTTTATGTACCCTTGCACTATGGTATCCATTTAAACCACTTGGAAAGTAGTACATGAACCCTCAGCTGCTGACATCCCCGTAATAATATTGCACAATAAAATGTCATCAGAAACAGGAACACTTTCACCAATCACAGAAAGGCAAGTTGGGCATGGTTCTCACATGACAACTAAAAGCTTCCAACCTGGACCCTCCCAGACATTGATAAAACAGTATCACCGTCAGTAGAACCATTACAATAGGCAGCAAATCTCACATCCCTAGTGACAGTGGAAAAAAGCTTTAACCCTGAACTCTCTAAAATGGTCAACATGTTAAGAAGAGAAAAAAAGAGAAAACATAACTGACCTAAGCAGGACTGAAGTCTCTGCACAACCTAAATTACATTACTAATGAACTGATAAGACACACATGTAAGACAATTGGAAAAACTTTGTAGACACCCTTAATCATAGAACAAACCACAGTAAATTCTGAAAGACAAGCATCCTCATCACCTCATGAAGTACTGTATTACCGACAATAATGAAACTATCCCCATCTTGAAGGAACAAGCAAATACGGTATTTTAATATTTGAACTACTACACTTCAATGACACATAGAAACACTGTAAAAACAAGCCATCCCAAAATTAATTCAGAAAAATCAAATAATAAAACACCCCCTCCATTCACCCCACAACAGGTTCAGCAAATTATCAAAAGCACACAAAGCTCCAAAGGATCAGGATCAGACCAGATTTCTGGTGTCTACTTAAAACATCTTGTTCACACAGCAATAAACATCCTCACTAAGATTTTCAAGTTTACTTGGACTTACAGTATATCCAAATCCTTAGTACTGTATCAGAAAACCAGGAAAGGTATCCAATACAGCACATGCCTTTGTTTTATGAAATGCATATGTATGAAAAATCCATTGCATAATCTGTCTGTCTTTCTATAGCCAGACGCTATAATACCATAAGGGGTGGTAATTTGTCTTTTGAGTTAGTTGTCACACAGGGAGGGGCACCAGCTCTCTGTCAACCCACTTTTTGACATGTAGGGAACTCATATCGGATATAATGAGTCATCATATATCAGTTACTGTGGTAGATGGTGGCGACCATCATCCACACGATGTAGTGCTGCCAATTTTGTCCATCATCTTTATCATATCATTCTTTTTCTGAGTCTTCCATCCTCTTCCTGTTTCTCCCATCTTTCCTGTCACTTTTTATTACTCAATTCTTTCCTTTTGAGGTGGGTTTACATTGAGTGAGAAGCCTAATGGTTTCCTGTAAGCTGGGAAATCATTTACAGTGCTGGGTGGTAGCCATATAACCAGCCCACGCATTTTCCATACATGTCAGTAAGTGAGTTGGCGGAGGGTTAGTGCCCCTCCTCATAAAACAACTAACTCAAAAACAAATTGCTACCCCTTACGGGATTATGGCGTTGGCTATGAATGTATGGATAGGACAGTTATAACATGGGGGGGATATGTTTTAGGCCAAGGGTCACCCACGTAATAAAGTTTAAAAACAAGTTTCCACCTTACTTAAAATGGATGTTCTTTCATTTCACTGCTCTTCACTTGCTACTTACTGTCAAAATAAGTAAAAAAAGAAAAAAGTTTCCAACTAACCTGAACTGATAATTATTTCACATTCACCTCACAGCACTTTACCTTCTGCTTGAATTCTAACACCACACTACTGTTTCATCATTGACACTATCACATCAGGTAGTGAAAATTGAAACTGCCATCATGGACTGTTTCATCACTGACATTCACATCTGTTGGTGAAGAGTGCAAATGCCATCGAGGAACAAACAAATGACTAGACTTCCATGGGGGCGATCACATAAACAAAGATAGCTGTCAAATATCAACTAGTGAGGCTTTGTATGGGAACATAATCATGGTATAAGTGTAAACTCTGTTGTATAATGAAATAAAGTCCCGACTTTTTTGCAGTCATGTAAGTGATTCATCACATACTGGTTCATCATATAACAAGGGTTTGTTGTAGTAGGTCATCATAGAGATCAGTGTGGCTGCATTCCTCACCATCCAAAATCTTAGAGAAGTTAATCCTAAAAAAATGTAATCCCCCCCACCCCCATTCTTTTATCTTACTCCCAGTGTGGATTCTGACCTAAGCATTCAGCCATCACACACCTCCAAGTTGATCTAACGTATCCTGGATGGCAGCAGACAATAAGTACCAAGACATTGTGGTAAGCCAGTTGTTGGACACAGACTTGGAAGACAGTGATAAGAAGTGGCTGCCAGCTTTCTCTTAAGCAGACAGGGTCAGGTATTCTACCAAAACAATAGTTCCAAATTCAGAATACTATCCATGGGTGTCTCACAGGACTCAGTCCTTTCACCCTCGCTCTTTTAACTTTTCCACTGTGACATGTGCTGATGAACAAGTCATAGCTTTACAACACTCCAGAATGCAACAAGCAGTGATCCAACTCTGACAGTCCGTACACTCACAAGAGTACTGGCTTAGACAAAACAGAAGGACTGTTTCAGCCATCAACCTCTTCATTCCAGACATGGGAATCTTGAGCACACCTCGTAGGTCTAACCAACAACGCCAACTAGCAAGACTTTCCAGAACTCTTGGAGTTACCTTGGGCACACTTTACTTTTTCTGAACATGCAAGCAGCAGTATTGCAGAGACATCTTGTAAACTCAGTGCCCAGAAAACACTCACAGGTTCTACCTTCAGCCTAGAATCAGTCAAAACAGTATGAACGTGTCATTAGAATGACATTGAATTACATCATTGAGCCCAAGCAGGTCCCTCATCTTGACCACCATTAACATGGAAGGTCGTCCCAGGCATCGCTCCTAACCTTGAGTAGTTTCAGGAATTTTGTCTGTCCTGTCTCCTAGGGTCTTTCTTTAAATTTAAAATAATGAAAGTTGGTAGACTACCAAAAATGTAAAGATTTGTTGGCAATAGTATACATGAATGTTTGTGGCTTATTCGGTAACAGCTGTTTAGGTACTTTACCGGTACGTTAAAGATGGCCGAAAATGTAAACAATGAGGGAATGGAATTTCAAGGATTTGATGCTAATACTAATGTCATGGACCTGGTGAAAACATTAATTATGAGGATTAGTGAACTCGAAAAAAAAGTAGAGAATCTAGTGATAAAGGATGTGTCAGGAAATACGGAAACCACCATACAGAGTCTAATCCAGTCCAACGAAACAGCCAATGAAGAGATTAAGAATTTGAAGAGGGAAAATGTTGAACTGAGGAGGAAACTTGAAGAGAGTACTAATAAAACGGAGAAGGTGAGTAATGTACTAGAAGAACACAAGGCAAAGTGGGCACACGTAGAAGAACAGAAAGAAGTGGTCAGCTTAAGAGAGATCATCCAGGAAGAAAGGGAAATGAACAAGAAAGAAATGGAAGAAAATGTAGTGAAAATACTGAAGAAAAAAGAGAAAATAGTGAGAGAAACTGTAGAAAGGAACAGATGTGTGGTAGTATTTGGAAACAGGGAAGAGGAAGAAAAGGTTAGGTTCGCAAGACTCGAGAGAGACACGAACATGGTGAGAGGAATATTAGGCAAGATTAACCCCGAAGGAGACAAGTGGGTAAAAGAAATTGAGGAAGTAAGGAGGATAGGGCCTTATAAGAAAGGGGAAACAAGACCAATGAGAGTCAAGTTTACATCAGAAAGTGTAATAAATGAGATACTTAAAGTGACCTGGAAATTAAGCAAAGAGGCGGGGATGGAAAATATTATAATAAGAAAAGATCTGAATGAAGAAGAAAGAGAAGTTTTAAAATCATTAAAGGAAGAAGTAAAGGAAAAAATGATAAGAGGACAGAGGAAGAACGTAATACTTTTTTTTGGAGAGTATTGGATATGAAAGTAAGGAAATGGTATTTAAGGAAATAGAAGTGAAGGAAACTAGGGGGGATGGTTGTGAAAGATCAGAAGTTGAGGAAGTGGTACGGACAGAGAGTAGGAGAGAAGAGGGTATTAATAATGTCAAAAATAATTTGAAGGTGATATATACTAATGTTGATGGTTTCATATCGACAAGGATTGAAATTAATGATTTCTTGAGAGAACATGAACCTGATGTCATGTGCTTTGTAGAGACCAAATTAAGAGAAGATATTGATGTTCATTTGGGAGATGGTAAATACAAACTGTGGAGAAAAGACAGAAAAGAAAAAAAGGGAGGAGGAGGAGTGATGATAGCAGTGAAGAACAACATAAATGTAGATACTGTGGAAATGGGAGAAGGCAGGGCTGAAGTGATATATATGAAATTAGAAACTGGAGAGAATGTTAAGAGAGATATGGCGGTAGTGTATGTTCCCACAAAGACGAGAGCATGGAAGGATGACGAATACCATGAGATGTTGTCAGATATGGCTAGCTACTTGCAAAAAATAATTGAGAAAAGCAATAATATAATTTTGGTGGGTGACTTTAATTGTAAAGAGGTGAACTGGGAGGAATGGTACTCGGGAGGCGGCGAGGATTCGTGGGGTACTATGTTATTAAATATAATAATGAAAAATGTGATGACGCAGTGGGTCAAAGAAGAGACACGGTTTCGAGGTGAGGACACACCAGCAAGGTTAGATTTACTGTTCACCAAAGAACCCGATGTACTAGAATCATTGGAATATCTCTGTCCTTTGGGAAAAAGTGATCACGTGGTCATTGAGTTCCAGATGTTAATAGGAAACGTCGAGCCAAGAGACGAGCTTCATAGACAGGGAAGATACAACTTTGGCAAAGCAAATTTTACAGGATTGAGAAACTTTTTTGAAAATGCGGATTGGAGAAAATTCAGAGAAACAAGAGAGATACAGAGGAAGTGGGATATCTTTCTAGACCTCTATAATTTGGGAGTGGAAAAATTTGTACCAAAAGTAAGAGGGAAAGAAAACAGGAAAAAGGAGTGGTTTAATACAAGGTGTATGATAGCCAAAAAAGAGAGAGATAAGGCGTGGAACAATTGGAGAAAGAGAGGTAACGACAGAACAAAGGAAGAATATAAAAGAACAAGAAACGAATACACAAGAATACGTAGGGAAGAAGAAAGGAATTTTGAAAAAGGTATAATTGACAAATGCAAGGATGAACCCAAACTGTTTTATAGATTTGTTAATGGCAAACTGAAACAAAAGGAAGGAATCACCAAGCTGAAAGTAGATGGAGAGGTCTTTAAGGATGCGGCAATGCAAGCAGAAATAATGAACAAACGTTTCCAGTCAGTTTTCACTAAAGAAAAGGAGCTTGTGGAAGGGGAGGGAGTGATTAGAAATGTTCTGGTGATGAAAGATATAAAAGTGGAGGTGCAGGAAGTGTATAAATTACTGGAAACTCAAGATGTAAGGAAAGCCCCAGGACCTGATGGAATTTCTAATTGGGTACTGAAGGAATGCAGAGAACAACTGGCGGATAAAATTCACAGCTTAATTGTATGTTCACTGGAAGAGGGGAAAGTGCCAAAAGAATGGAAGAGGGCAAATGTGATACCAATTTACAAGGGAGGAAACAGGGAAGAACCCCTGAATTATAGACCAGTGTCTCTAACCAGCATGGTCGCAAAATTGTGTGAGAGAATCCTGAAAGACAGATGGATAAAATATCTGGAAGAGATGAATATTTTGGCTGAATGTCAGTTTGGATTCAGAAGGGGAAGGTCATGTGTTTCAAACTTGTTGAGCTTTTACTCAAGAGCGATTGATGTGGTACAGGAGAGAGATGGTTGGGTGGATTGTGTGTACTTAGACTTAGAGAAGGCCTTTGACAAGGTACCTCATAAGAGACTAATGTGGAAACTAGAATATATAGGAGGATTAAAGGGGAAACTTCTGGAATGGATGAGAGACTTTTTGAGAGACAGACAAATGAGGACAGTAATAAAGGAAAAGATGTCTGGATGGAGGGAAGTAACAAGTGGAGTCCCTCAAGGCTCAGTGTTGGCGCCAGTAATGTTCCTGATTTAGGTAAATGATATGGTAGATGGAGTGAACAGTTATGCGAGTCTGTTTGCTGATGATGTAAAGATCTTGAGGAAGATAGAGGTTGAGGAGGATTGTAAAATACTGCAGGAGGATTTGGATAGGATACACAATTGGAGCCGGACGTGGGAAATGAAATTTAATGTAAAGAAATGTAAAATATTGGAAATGGGTAAAAGTAGCAGGAGACCATCACTGAATTATTTTTTGGGTAATGAATTAATCACAAAAAGGAGAGAAGAGAAAGATTTGGGAGTGCTGGTCCAAGATAGTTTGTCACCAGAAAAGCACATTAACAAGATAGTTGGAGAGACTTATAAGCTCTTGACTAACATAAGAGTAGCATTTCATTATATGGATGAGGAAATGATGAAAAAATTGATAGTGGCCATGATCCGCCCCAGGTTAGAATATGCAGCGGTAGTGTGGTCCCCACACAAAAAGAAAGATATAAACAAGATTGAGAGAATACAAAGAACAGCAACCAAGATGGTCCCCAGTCTGACAGACCTGTCATACAGAGAGAGGCTGGAAAAACTGGATTTGCCTTCGTTAGGAGGAAAGGAGAAAGAGGGGAGACATGATTGCGGTGTTCAGGACCATGGTGGGAGTAGATAAAATTGACAAAGAAGATCTGTTTGTATGGGATAAGAGAGCAACAAGAGGACATGGAATGAAATTGAAAAAGTCAAGCTGCTCGAAGGATATCAAGAAATATAGCTTTCCTTACAGAAGTATAGACTTATGGAATAGCCTGGACAAAGAGATCGTCCAGTCTAAAAACTTAAACGAGTTTAAAGTTAAATTCGACTTATTGAGAAACAGCGACGGAAACCCACGAGCATAGTACATTCCGTGTATATCACAATTAGGTATATTCTTAAATATTTGAAACGACTTAGACAAAGAGGTGGTGCATGAGAAAAACATTCATGTGTGTAAAGGTAGACTTGATAAATGTGGATATGGAGACAGGACAACACGAGCATTGCTCAATTCCTGTATACTACAAATAGGTAAATACAAATAGGTAAATACACACACACACACACACACACACACACACACACACACACACACACACACACACACACACACACACACAACCTAAGGAATAATAAAAGAATGCATTAAGGCCAGGAATACAGATTACCTGTGGTACATCATAAAATAACACTGTTTTCAGTCAAGGATCATTTGAATATGAGAGAGAGATAGTTCATTGCTTCAGCTCAAGTTCCCTCACACCCTTGTAGCATTATGTTGCATCACCCCCTCTCCTCAGGGAAGTAAAATGTGAACAACAGCCCAGCTCAGTATAAAATGATTCATTAATATCCTTCCTCCTTCAGTTAGCACTCTGCTTCACAAATACTTAATCACCACAGCCGTCCAATACCTTCAGCCAAAGAACATCTTTCATGAACATCCTCTAGACATCCACTCCACAAACTACACTACCCAGAAACAGACAAATACTATGTATCTAGCTAACGACTCACAAGCTTTCCATTATACCCATATTACAATGCAGCCTTCCACCTCACAACACTTACTGATCTCGTGCACCACATTATCACAGCACAGACAGTTCTTCAACATAACCTCTGCAAAGACCTCTGGGAGCAGTTGTTGATCAGCTTCAGTCTGTCTGGCTGAGCAGACTTGTTGATTAGAGGTAAGAATCTGCTTCTGTGGGGCTGTCCTACAGGTGCAGTATAGTACATGTACTGTGTAGGGACTCAACACCCTCGTGTGGTAGACAGTGCCTCGCCAGGGTTGGACCATGGCCCCTGTCATGGTGGGATGCAGGAAAATATGGGGAGGTTTGGCTTGTGGGTGGATGCCACGGTTGCTTCACCCAGGGTGCTCCCTTTCATGTCCCCTCTGGGAGTGACTTTGAAGAGGCCAGTTTCTTCTGGACCATTGGGTTCATTGGTTCATATCCAGATGAGCCTGGGGTTGCAACAACCTGTGTTCAGGAATTTTGCAGACTGGTTCAGGTTTCTGAATGTATGTGAATGTGGTTTAAACAAGTATAGTGATGCTTGTTGAGAGAAGTAATTCTTAGTCTGGCTTGCTGGTAAACAGATTGTCGTGAATTGCTGAGCAGGTTGATAATGTTAAACCCCTAAAGACCACAAATCTCCCAGCCCCCCATCCCCAGGACCGCAGAAGAGGTCCAGTTTTTAACCTTTTACCAAGGTAAAATTTTTTCTTACAGCTTTCAAGAGCTTGAATATACACACCTGAAAATGTATATTTCAATCTCATATGACCAATGGCAGAGGTGGGCACCAGGTACACAAAAAGTACCATCGGTAACGGTAACGGTGCTTGCCTAAAATTGTAGTGTCACTACCGGTAAAAAAAAAAAAAAAAAAAAAAAAAAAAAGTACCAACTCGTTACTCAGTACATGAATATGAATAAAGTAAACATGCTCAGTATTATTATTATTATTTTTTATTTTTTTATTTTTAAATACCACACTGAGGACCCAGAGACAAGCCTTGTCAGAAGAGCCAGACCTTAGGAAAGATGAAAGATGTCAGACAACTGTCACAGTCACATTAACTATGGGGTGACTAAAGCGTAAGGTTTTGTGACAGTTCAGTCCTTTACTTTCAGTACATAGATTGCCAAACTTTAACTGGCCACGTAATTCACATTCTTCTACACCTAGTTAGTGTTTATCAAAATAAACACAATTTTATGACTACATCGTGTCATTACATGCAAAATAATCTGATTAATGATTACACAGTGCACTTCAATTTTCTTTTCCAGTGTTGCCCTTGAGGAAAATGAGCACTTCAAAATGATAGTCACTGAGTCCTGCACGTTTTGGTTTGAGCACGTCCTTCCCCAATGAAAACAGACGTTCCACAGCAGCACTGGCTGGTATTGGCGTGTTATAAGTTACAAATAAGTCTCTGAAAACCTTGCAAGGGAAGCAGTCTTTGTTGATTTTATGTTTCTGGGGTTCTCCAAAAATTCTTTTACTAGCTTTATCCCAGTCTCCCTTTTCTTCCTCCCTTTTACATAGAGGGGTTCGAAAAACTCTCCTTGACATCCTGCTTGTCATCATCATCAGTGGTGCTGCTCTCTGCGTCCTCTAGCTTGCTCTCCAGTAGTGACACCATCTTCTCCACCCTCCTCCTCATTTCTCTATGTCGTACGAGGCAGACTCAGTTAACCACGCCAACCACGATAGCTTGAATTGGGGATGAAAGGCAGCGGCAAGCAGGCAGCCATTGTCCTCGAAACGATGGCTGTACCTGCCTACCACACCCCCAATCACTGCATTCACTAGAGGCTAGCACACCGTCATATCGGCGCTTTCCTTCACTTATTTTAATTTCTTGAGATACATGGCCAGGGTCGGCAGCAGCGCTCCCATGTAGGCCTTCTTCTCACCTTTTCTGTATCACACAATGCGTGAATATAGATAAATAAAATGTACCAGTACCAAGTACCGACAAAATATGCTTTAAAATATACCATCGGTACCAATTTCAGTACATGACGAAAAGAGTAGTGTCACTACTGTTACTGGTACTCAAATTGTAACTCGGTACTGCCCACCTGTGACTAATGGTTACTGCAATATCGACCGTCAAAGAACACCAAAAATAAAAATTGTTACCCCTTGCATATAGAGAGAGAGAAAAAAAAATTTTCACCAAAGTAAATTTTGGTCTTATAGATTTGAGGAGCTTGATTTTACACACCAGAAAATGTATATTTCACTCTCATAAGTCTAATGGTTACTGCATAATTGGCCGTCAAAATTTTAAAAAAGCCACTCCCCGCTATGAGCGTGAATGGGACGTCCTCGAGAGAGAAGGGGGAATAGGGAGGTGGAGGGAATGTGTGGGGGGCATCAGGAGGGGGGGGAAAGGAAGGGAATATGTCTGCAACACACACACAATATGGTCTAGAGGGGGTATGGGGGGTAGTTTGGGTGGGAGGGGACACAGAGGGCAGGATCCAATGGGGCAAAGAGAGGTGGAGAGATGGCTTGGAGAGGGGGCCAGATCATGCCTCCCACCACCTGATCTCTTAGTTTCCATTGGCCAAGTGCCATTTATGTCATAAAAGAGGCTGGGTTACAAGTCTCTAGTTTTTTGCAATCTCTTTACGATCGTTGGTCAGAGGACTTTATCACACATTTTCCAAGGCCCATGATAATCAGCCATAGGACTTTAGGGGTATCTCAGTGCAGCAGTAGAAAAGAAGTATATGTACTTTTCAAAGGAAATGGACAATAGAGTGGCTCAAGGAAGTAAGGTAGTTAGTACAACCTTAGTATTCATCCATCCATCCATCATCCAATCCTACATTGCCCCGTGAGAAGTGTAGGAGCCCGAGGCTAGGCGAGTTGGTCCTGACATGTAGAATGAGAGTGACCAGCCTCGCTCATCCCTGAGATGCATTACGTGAACAATACACCCCAACCACCTCTTGGATATAAACGTTCACCGGATCAATCCGATTGGAGTGCCATAATTATCCACTAAACCACCAGGTGCCAAAATTTGGTTATATGGTTACCACCCAGCATAGTAAATAGTTTCCTGATGTACAGGAAACCATTTGGCTTGTCACTCAATGTAGAGTCACCCACTGGCAGAAGGAAGAGGAAAAAATGAAGGAAAGACAGAAGAGGGAGTGTAAAGTCACCCGTTGGCAGAAGGATGAGGAAAGAATGAAGGAAAGAAAGACAGAAGAAGATGGAAAGAAAGAAGGATGGATGAGAGGAAAGGGCAGACACTCAAGAGCAGCACTACGTCGAGTGGGTGGATGGCGAGCCCCACCTACCACACTTAGTTGTTATGTTAGTATTAGTTAGTATTATGAAACAAAGGTTTGAGCACGTAAGCCATAAGAAGATTGCTTAAAGGTGTTTTAGGGTGCAGCCACACTTGTCTGAAACACAGCTTATCAGCTTGTTCGCAGCCTTTTTTATGAACTTGGATACAACATGTTTGGCTCACTGTAGTCAGTTTCTTTTCACCTAATGGACCTAGGACACTTCCATAACTTAAATACAAAGTTGTGGTTGCATATAATTTGATGAACCTTGATAAGTTAGGAATAAGTTTCCAGAGTTACTGGCCAGATTGACCCTCCATTCAGACTACACTTGTCAGTCAGCTGAGTCCAAGGGGGTTAAGGATCTTTGTCAGGTTAGAATAAAATTTAATATACTGTAATGTTTCATATGTATAGGTAACTGTGTGGGGCTTATGTTGGTAGCAGTGGTGTGCATAAAGTGTTGAGCTGTGGACATGAATCTAGTAGTCCAGCACACAGGCATTGAAGGTGGCTGTTCCTGCAGTTGATAATGGAATAGTCATGGAATGAGATTTGATAGAGCTACAGCTATACCATGCACATTCAGTCTTTTGGAATACAGTACTACTCTTAGTGATTATAGGAACCAGGTGAAGAAAGGAGATGCCAGGAGAAGCATAACAAATACATTGTTAAATGATTGAGCCAAAATGAAGATGAGTACAATACAGTCTTCCCCCAATACTGTATATGCATTCATGCAATGCTGTTCACTTTTCTCTGATACATGATCAACTTATTAGTGAAGTATTTTTCTCCCATATGTTGATGTCACTGTATATGAGCCTCCTCCACAATTCACTGCACCATTAACCCTGCCAGTTTTTCCGTGCACATGGAATTTCATGCGTCTGACCTTGCCGCGCACAAGATCTCGCATGATCCATGCTCTAGTTTTACCAGGGTGGGTTTGTGTATATTACAGCAGAAATAACATCCAGCTTCAGCAGCTCGTCACACCCAACATCCTGACACTACATTGAACCTCGCCTTCCCACTCATGCTAGCAACATGGCTCCAACCAGCCATTGCCATACAAGACCCCTTGGATGTTGACATCAGTGACTGGGGGGGTTTCCAGCCACCTTCATGTAAAAGTTCTGATGCTGAGGTGTTAAGAGGCCAGCCCCAGCCTTAACTTCACAACCTCTGTCCCCTCTTCCCCCAGTGACAGTGCCAGTTGTTATCTTTCAAGGTAAATGCTGCTGTTTGTTGCGTGATACCTGTTAGTAGAGCATGTCTTTAAGAAGGATACCAGTAGGCAGGTTAGGGTCTTAGGGCTTTATTGGGAGAGTGGAGCTTTGGTTCAAGGTGTAGTTGACACGTTAGTTTTAATGTATCGAGATAAAGGGCCTGAGATACACAGTTTCAAAACACATGGTGTATGATTTTAACACTTTGGTCATTTAAATCAGGGGCTGACATTATCCTGATCAGCCAGTTTTGGAGGGAGACAAAGAAAATTTGATAGAAATATGGCAGAGGTGTAGACTCCACATAAACAAGTAAATGGTTTGCGTGCCAGATCATTTCATTCTGTTGGGCAGATACAAGCTACATCCTACATACAGCGCTGATATGAAGGTAAGGATTGAAATATTGTGTATGTGTATTGCATCACTATAGCATATAATACAGTACTAATGTATGTACGGATGTTGTTCATATCATCTATCTATCTATCTATTGCCAGACACCTCAATCCCATTTTGGGTGGCCACAAACAAATCGCCTCCAAGTCGCCCTGTCCCCCGCCATTTCACTGCCCTGCTCCCAATTCACACCCCCCTCTCTCATATACCTCTCCACCCCATCCCTCCATCTCATCCTCGGCCTCCCCCTCCCTCTTCCCCCCTCCACCTCACTCACACTCTCTTCGTCAGTCTTTCACCCTCCATCCTCTCCACATGGCCAAACCACCTCAGTGTGTTCCTCATTATGCTTCCTATCACATCCACATCCACACCACAACGCTTCTTTATATCCTCATTCGTCAGCCTGTCTCTCCATGTGACTCCACAGGCTCCTCTTAAATAACTCATTTCCACTGCTCTCACTCTTGACTTGTGTCCTTCCAACAACGTCCAAGCTTCATGTCCATACGTTAGAGTTGGTATCACAATACTGTCATGTTGTAACTTTTTCACATCCATGCTCACTTCCCTGTTTCTTATCACTGCTTTCAAAGAACCAGCAACCTTTCTTCTCTGCTGTACCCTTTCAAGCACTTCACCCTCCAAACCTCCATCCTTACTCATTACACTACCCAAGTACTCAAAGGTACTCACACTTTCCAATTCCTCACCATCCAACCTCACTGCACATTCACTGACTTCACCTCTCTCAAAGACCATCACTCTACTCCTCCCCACCCTCACCCTTAGATCCCATTTCTTACACACTCTCCCAGACTCATCCACCAAGCCTTGCAGCACCCCTCCGTCTTCACTCAACAACACAGTATCATCTGCAAACAACAGTACAGGGAGCCTCCAAACACTGTCCTCTCTCACCAGGGCCACTCCAACATCCACTACCCCACCCTGTACCTCATTTATTACCCCATCCATGTACAGATTGAACAACCATGGAGACATGACACATCCCTGCCTCAACCCAACCTTCAAAGAGAAAAATTCACTCAGTTCACCATCCACACGCACTGCAGCCATAGCACCATCGTACATACTCTTCACAGCATTCAACAACTTCCCATGTACTCCACACATTCTTAACACTCTCCACAATCCTTGTCTATCCACCCTGTCACATGCCCTCTCCAAATCCATGAAAGCCGCATACAACTTCTTTCCCTTCTCTAGAAACTTTTCCACCAAAGATCTAAGAATGAACATCTGATCTACACAACCTCCTCCCTTCCTAAAGCCTCCCTGCTCTTCTCCAACTAATTTCTCTATTCTTTCTCCAACTGCCAATAAGCATCCTACCATACACCTTTCCTATTATACTAAGAAGACAAATGCCCCTATGATTACCACATACTTCCCTCTCCCCTTTTCCTTTGTATAAGGGAACAATTATACCTGACTTCCAATCCTCTGGGACTCCACCTTCCTCCCAGGCCAATCTGCACATCCTCCGCATCCACTCCACCACCATCTCTCCCCCATGCTTCAGCACTTCACCACACACCCCATCAACTCCTGGGGCCTTCCCCGATTTAACCCTCTTCACTGCTTCCACAACTCACATCCCACTGACCTCCTCCTATCTTCTCACCTCCCTCCTTCTCCCAGCCACTCCCAGCCACTCCCCAGCCAATCACACTCTCATTACTTCCATCCTCTATGTTCAACAGTTCCTTGAAGTGCTCCCCCCATCCGCTCACCCTTGCCCCCCTCTCCACTAGCAATCTACCACTTCCATCTTTCACTCCCCCGCTAACTTCACTTCCACCCCGTCTCACTCCCCTCACCCTCCCCCCAGAACACCTTCTTACAGTCCCTCCACTCCACACTCAAATTCCCCCCAAACTCCCCATCCACTCTCTTCTCACTCTCTCTTACCAATCTTTTCACCTCTCTTTCCTTCTACATACAACTCTCCCCTCCGCCTCCCAACTTCTTCCACGCCCCCATTTCTCATCCATTCATTGTATGCTTTCCTCCCCTGTGCCACTGCCCGTCCCACCTCTTCAGTCCACCACGCTGCTCCCTGCACCCCCCCCCTTCCTCTCCTCCTTCCACACACCATATCACATGCTGCACATATTTCTTCTGTAAACATCCTACACACACCCTCCAAGTCTCCCATCCGCTCCAATTCACACTTGCCCAATCGCTCCTCCACACCTGTCCTACACTCCGCCTTTCTCTCATCCTCCTGCAACCTCTCCACTCTCCTTGCATATCATACAGTACGTATATATGTTCACAAATCAAGTTAACTACTCTGATCTTCCCAGTACAGCACAGTACTCCTTGAATTCTTCAAATTTTGTGGCAGCTATCCTACACATGGGAGCAAAAACTTTGATTAGGTGGTAAAGACAGTATAGATGCACACTCTTTCCTCCATGAACCAGGGACATTGGTACCATTGTCATTGTGTCAGGAGGAATGAACAATGGTCTTCATATTGAATGGTGTCTGAGAAAATTGTGTAAATACACACATTTAAGTGTCACAAAACTACACCAGGTTTCAGAAACTTTATATATATATATATATATATATATATATATGTATATATATATATATGTATTATATATATATTTATGATTATATGTCTATATATATACAGTATATATATCTATATATATATATATATATATATATATATGTATATATGTATATATATATATATACAGTAATCACTCTAATATCCGGACGCCCAATAACCGAACATCCCCACTAACCGAACCTTATCGTCCTGGGATCAAACATCCCCCCCCCCCCAAAAAAAAAAAAAAAAAAAAAAAAAAAAAATCGATTTTTTTTTTTTTTTGCCGTCCGTAATTTGAACTTCCCGCGCGCGCCACGTGAGAGCATTGTTTTGGTTCGTCATTCCTCCGACGTCCGATAGAGCGCCGCTGCATCCTCCCCACTTCCCGCCTGTCTCTCACCGTGACTGGACCTACGCTCTTCGCCATGGCTGCCCACGTGCTCGCTTTTGTGGTGGTGCCGTACTTGCTGCAAGGCCTCCTGCTGCTCTCTGCCCTCCTCTTAGTGTGTGTGATGATGGCCCCGCCTCCTGAGAAAAGGAAGAGAGTGGTGTTGACTTTGGAGAAGAAACGGGAGATATTGGAGAAAGTTGATGCGGGTTGGTCTTCTTCATGCATTCTCCGCGAGTTCAACCTGGCCCGGTCGACTTTGTTCGATATCAAGCGTTCCCGAGACAAGCTCATGCAGTACACGGCTGACTTCTCGTCGAGAAGCAAACGTAACGTGGAGAGGAAGGTTATGTTTACCCCCAAGTATGCAGAAATCGACCGCTCCACGCTGATTTGGTATCGACAGCAACGTGCAGCTGGTGTGATGGTACGTGGAACGGAGCTGAAGGCTGCTGCTGAGAAGTTTGCAAGGCTTCACGACGCCCTAGACTTCAAGGCATCCGAGGGTTGGCTCTTCGCGTTCAAGTTGCGACATGGCCTTACTAACCGTAAAGCACATGGCGAAGCATTGGACGCTAACGAGGATGGAGTTGACGAGTTTCGGCACAAGGTGAAAGGCTTGATCGACAGGGAGGGCCTCACTCTCGGTCAAGTCTATAACGCTGATGAAACTGGCCTATTCTATCGCTCGGTGCCAACGAACACTCTAGCCGATGAGACGGAGAAGCGTTTACCTGGCCGCAAGCTTTCTAAGGAACGGATATCTGCTTTGTGTTGTGCCAATGCTAACGGCATGCACCGGCTTAAGCCCGTTATTGTTGGCCGTGCAAAGCAGCCTCGGTGCCTTCGTGGGGTGATGGATGTCCTTCCTGTCGTATGGTACCATTCTTTGAAAGCATGGTTCACAGCTCTGATTTTCAAAGACTGGTTTCACCGTCACTTCGTCAAGGAGGTCATCCAGTACCAGACGAAGACACTGGGAATTCCTCGCGACCAGGTAAAGGCTCTCCTTCTCCTCGACAATGCACCTGCCCACCCGTGCGACAAGGACTTGGTTGTGAGAATGGCCGTATTAGGTGCATGTTTCTGCCACCTAATACGACTGCTCTCATTCAACCCATGGACCAAGGAGTGATCGTGGCAACAAAGCGCCTGTACCGTCAGAAGTTCCTGGACGAGGTGATGGTTGTTCTTGAGGACGAGGACGAGGACGAGCGCAGGGAAGGACGTGACACTCTAGGCAAGCGGACTTTGGAAAACCTTCGCCGCTACAACATCAAGTCTGCGCTGTACAACTGGGCTAGTGCATGGAAGGAAGTCCCTGTGAAAACTCTTGAAAATGGTTGGTCTCGTCTGCTTCTCGGAACAGATGTGGAGTACGATTTCCTAGGGTTTGACGTGGATGACTTCCATGCACGGCTACGTACGCACGGCGACGATGTTGATGTGGACGATGTTCGTGAGTGGTTGGACGACGACGAGGGCGATCCTGGGTATCAGACGTAGTCTGATATCGAGATCGCGTCTTCGGTTGCTGGTGTCAGTCCCGAACTTGAAGATTCCGACGACGAAGGCAATGATGATGCGGACTCCTCTCAGCAGGACACTACTCCAGCCATCCCCAAGCTGAGCGCACTCCGGGAACATCTAGAGTTCGTCCTAGACTACCTGGAACACCCGGACTGCGACAGGGAGATGGGGCCCTTGGGACTCGTGGAGGAAGTGCGTGCTTTCCGGCAGCACATCATCAATCGCCAGAATCGTCGGTCCTTGCGTCAGTCAACGATTGACAGTTTTTTCAGGCCTGTGACCCCCGCTGTGCCAAGCCCTGGTTCCACTCTGTTGCCTACCCAAGACAGGCCCTCATGCTCCGAGCCACAGCCCAGCACATCAGCTACAGTGGAGTCACCGCTCGATGTGAGTTTGCGGCTATCTTCAGAGTCTTCTGTAGTCGGTACGCCATCACCATGACCCACCGATGCACCCCTTGGTCGCCTGCCAGTGATACTCTCGGACTTTGACAGTGAATAAACAGCAAGAACTTCTCCACTAGACCACACGGGAATTTTGAGTGTTGTGCAGTGAAAAAAACGGTGTGTTGTGTTAAGGTTTTTGAAATGAGAGAAAAGACTCAGTAGAAAAGAAATTTAACGTAACTAACCTTCTTTGTTTTTGGCTTTGGAAAATAAAAAAAACTTGGGAAAAGTTAATGTGCAACACGAAAATTTAATGGAACATTATTTGGACTAAAGTGAACACTGTGAAGAGAACGGACTTCTGTGTGTTATTGACTAAGTTCAGTGCAAGACTTCAGGAAGAGTGTACTGCAAGTGCTTCAGGAAATCGTTCTTACTGTCAGAGTCCGAGAGGAGGCGGTTATTCATCGAGGTGGCCAGGGACTTGCTGTAAGTAGCCAGAATGTTTCATATTGTACTTTTTTCCATACTGTACTTACCAGAATGTGTCATACTGTACTTTTTTCCATACTATACTTACCTCATGCATGTGCAGTAGGAATGTGTTTTTCAGAGTTAGGTTCGGTTAGAGTCCATAAGTACCAGAATGTTTATTAATGTATGAACATACTTCTAAACCCTCATTTTATGTTTCTTTTGCATTTATTTCAGTCATTTATGTGCCTTATTGGTGTGATTTGGGTGTTAAATAGGTGCTATGCATGTCCGGAGGAAGTTGTATAGGTGTTTCTCTGAGTTAGGGTCCATAAGTACAAGTCCATAAGCTGGGGCCCAATATCTGGACGAAACCAATATCCGAACCTACCGATGGCTCTATTGATCCGGATATTGGAGGGGTTACTGTATATATATATATATATATATATGTGTGTGTGTGTGTGTGTATCTATATACTGTATATATTATATATACGAGGTGTGACAAAAAAGAAACAAGACTTTGGCTGCTAATGACACAATTCATCAGCCACACAGTAATGAAGTACATCACAGTATTGCCCAACATCTCAGCACTGTATGAGAAAAGCAGCACTTCAATTAACCTATTATCATTCTTTTCACAGGTGGTTTTGTAGCTCCTGTCAAGTGCCCTCTGTCACAGAATGAGCCGTGAGCAAAGGATTAACATTAGGTTCTTGGCTAACATGGGAAAAACTCCTGCAGAAACCCTTGCCATCCTGAAGGATGTGTACGGAGAGAAAACAGTGTTCCGTACACGTGTCTATCAGTGGCACAAGAGGCTCAGGATTAGGCGGGGTGACATGAAGGATGACCCAAATCCAGGATGTCCCTCAACAACAAGAAATGATGCCAACATCCAGAAGGTCAAGGAATTGGTGCAGAGTGATCGCAGACTGACGATCAGAATAATGGCTGAGCAACAGGGATTAAATAAGGAGTCAATGAGGTCCATCTTATTGAAAGATTTGGGCATGCGGAAGATTTGTGCAAAGTTGGTGCCCAAACTGCCCTCCATGGACCAAAAGACCCGTCATGTGGATGTGTCACGGGACATTTTGGAGCATCACCCCGCCCCATCCTGAACCTCTTGTGCCACTGATAGACACGTGTATGGGACACTGTTTCCTCTCTGTACACATCCTTCAGGATGGCAAGGGTTTCTGCAGGAGTTTTTCCCATGTTAGCCAAGAACCTGATGTTAATCCTTTGCTCAAGGCTCATTCTGTGACAGAGGGCACTTGACAGGAGCTACGAAACCACCTGTGAAAAGAATGATAATAGGTTAATTGAAGTGCTGCTTTTCTCATACAGTGCTGAGATGTTGGGCAATACTGTGATGTACTTCATTACTGTGTGGCTGATGAATTGTGTCATTAGCAGCCAAAGTCTGTTTCTTTTTTGTTACACCTCGTATATATATATATATATATATATATTTATATATATATATATATATATATAAATAAATAAATAAATAATACTCCAAACTCTGAGGATACATTCCCAAAAGCATTCACAATTTGTCTTGCTATGCTGAAGTAATATTTGCATACACTCACATGTCGTGTTCTGGTATGGTTTCAAAATAATTTATGACAATTGCTTGAGACCTACAAATACATACAATACTGTATGGTGTGGGCTTCTCCTGACCAGGAAGGTATTGGGGAGCAGACAGATCATCGTTCAGGTTTTGTTTTACTGAAAATGTCAAAAACGCCATAATTTGATATACATCTTTGACATCCTCCATTCATGTAAATGAAGATGTTTATAGCATCCATAACAGCAAAGATGACAGTTTTGAAAAGCTCCTTATAATTGTAGTAATCATTTCCAGTACATGAGGGTACAGCACGTAGAAGTACTTTCCATTGATTGTGCCTTTGCATTGTGATTAATTTATTGTTTGCCGGAACTTTCTCTCAGCAATCATTTAACCCTCCTTAGTTGCAGGCATCTGAAATTTATATGTTAGTTTTTGAAGACCTTGGCCATGCATGCATCTGTAAGTGTTTTTTCATCTGTTGGTGGCATCATCATACCCTTTCCTATTAATGTCTAAATGTCTTAGACCTTTGTCTGACACTATTAATTTTTGTAACATTCTTGGTCTTTCCTCAAGAATCTTCTCTGTTGAACATGACTTCTCATATTGTTTGAGGCTACTATTAGCTTACCATTCTCTGTATCCTCTTGGTGCTAGAAAGAGACACCTTCATATAGTGGCACCAATATAACAGGGTGGCTCCACTGCCTGGTCATTCAGACATCCCTCACTTCCCTCCTTGTCCCCCTAAAGGAGAAAGGTGGACAGCAGGAGGAGGACAGTCTCAGTCTGCAGTCCATTGGGTTTACATCCTGATATGCCAAGGGTTGCAGCAACAAAATTACCACTACTACTGTTGCTGCTACTACTGCAACTATGACTACTACTACTACTGCTACTACTACTACTACTACTGCAACTATGACTACTACTACTACTACTACTACTACTGCTACTACTACTACTGCTACTACTACTACTACTAATTTATCCACCTAACTTTTCTTATACAGTACTTAGAAAGCCAGAGGTAATTGCTGTATTGTTGTGCACAACAGCCTAACTTATTCTTGTGTCCTGAACTTGAATCTTTTGATTTCTCTCCACCCTGACTTCAGCTGTCCTGGCTTTGTTTGAGTAAATATGTAAGTGCAATTTACTTCCCTAATTTCTACTTACGGTACTATATAGTACAAAATTCTTTGACTGTTTTACTTCAGGTGTGGAGGGCATTCTTTTCATTTGGGGGAGGCGGTGGCTGAATCGGTAGAGAGGAGGCTTGCAGTCCTAATGGACTCAGGTTCGAATCCTGGCTGGGGCAGGGAACAGTTTAAGGATTTGAATTTCATAAAAAGCAGACTTTCCTGATCTACCAGATGACCCGGCGACATGTCGTAAAAAGAACCCCCGCTAATACCAATACACCAGTCTTGTATGAGACAGCCCTAGCATGTATTCAGTATTGACGGTGGGTGTTAGCGCTGAAGTGGTGACATGTGGAGGTGTAGGAGGACTACTGGGCCATGGGATAGGCCACTGCCTCCAAGAAATAGGCCCTGAAGCCTTTGCCCAGAGTTGGACACATTTATTTATTTATGTAAAAAAAAAAAAAAAAAAAAAAAAAAAAAAAAAAACTCCCTTCTATGAAACTCCATTTTAGATTATTTCAGTGTTCATCACCCCTGGCTGTCTTCTCCATTCACTACTTGAAGTGGTGAACAAACTAGCGTATTTTCTGTTCATACTCATAATGATCTAGACAGCATGTATACCACTCATTATCCCAGACTACCCTGGAGAGAGTTCTAACCATTGGTTCTTGACATTTTTCTTACATCTAACCATTCTTCTTACATTATCAGTCATTCCTTTGTTGGGCTACTTCGGTCAAAATAATAACCTGACTTGTCACTCAAGTAGTCCCAGCCCTCCCAAGAAGTGGTATCTGTGCCATTTACTATATTGATTGGGAGGCCCTTAAGCAGTACTTCTTTGGTCTTACTTGGTTTGATTATTGATTCTTTGGCAGAGTCATCTGAATGTGCTTTACACATTATGGAGATTATTCTCTTAGGCATGGAACCTTACATATCTTTCTCTCGGTCTTTGACTAATGCAAAAATGCCGTTTTTTAAGCACACTTGTTCTGATGTTGCCCACAAGAAGGAGGTAACATTCAGAAAGCACTGTCTTCAGCCTACCCCAAATCTTGTTTACTTTATGTTTCTGCGTGGAATTGTGCAAAGTTTTTTCATCATCTTGTTAAAAATTGCTTTATTTACTCCAAATGATCTGAACTCTACCTCAAATTCTTCCTGCTGCTTCTGGCACCTTGCCAAAAAACTCTAAAAATTTCACTTTTTTCTCTTTTCATCCTCTTTTCCTCTCTGATGGCTCTGTTGCTGTTTTTCCTGCTAATAAGACAGAACTCAGGCCAGATTTTCTCTAGATTCCAAAGCTATCCTCCTATCTCCTTACCCCCCTGACTTTCTCATGCCCACCTGTTAAAATTTCTTTAAAATTTTGATTTCTGCCCTCACTGGTCTCAGTACTAAGAAGATATTTGATCTTGATGGGGTCCCTCATTTTAATCTCGAGAACTGTGCAATCATGCTGACTCCCTGCGTAGGCAAACTCTTTCACTTTTGTCTGTTGACATATATCTTTCTTTCTTGCTGGAAGTTTGGTCTCATATAGCCTCTTCCAAAAAAGGTTGATGTCTCAACCCTGTAGTGATCACCCAGATGCTTTAATATCTTGTTTGTGGTAGGTAGGGGCTCCCACCATGCATTCACTCGATGTTGTGCTGCTCTTGGGTGACTGCCCTTTCTTCTCTTCCTTCCTTCTTTCTTTCTTCCTCTTCTGTCTTTCTTTCCTTCATTCTTTCTTCTGTCTGTGGGTGACTAAGTGAAAAGCCAAATGGTTTCCTGTACACAAGGAAACCATTTACTACACTGGGTGGTAATCATATGACCAAACTGTGGCATCTGGTAGTTTAGTGGGTAGTCAAGGCACTCCAGTTGGATTGAGCTTCTGCAGGTTTATATCCAAAGGGTGGTAGGGTTTATTGCTCACATAATGCCACTCGGATGAGTGAGGCTGGTCACGTGATGCCGCCCGGATGAGTGAGACTGGTCACTTTCTTCTTAAATATCAGGACCAACTTGCCTAGCCCCGGGTTCCTATGCATCTCATGGGGCAACACAGAATTAGATGATGACAATGATGATGATTTCAAAAGTCTTCAACTCTGAAAAGTCTTTGAATCTGTCCTTAACAGGAAGATTTAGAAGCACCATCTTGCTCATAAACTTTCCTGTCAGTATGGGTTCCACCAGGGATGCTCCACTGATAATCATCTCACATTCCATTCTGACACTTGACCATTCTCCTTTTGGAACTTTAATAAAGCCTTTGCTGTTGCACTTGACATCTCAGAGGCTTTTGACTGAGTCTGCCACTGATCCTCCAAACTTTCCTCTTGTGGTTTCTGTTGTATTTTCTGTGCCTTTGTCTCCGGCTTCCTTTCTGATCATTCTATAGGTGCTGCTGTAAATGACCACTTATTCTATAGCCATGAAAAGTGATATTCCTGAAGATTCTGGCCTGTCTCAAACTCTCTTTCTTTTATTCATTAATGATCTGAAATGTCCATCTAATCCTATCCACTCTTACTCTGGTGACACCATTCACATTTCCACCCACTTGTCACAGCATCTATCACAGGAGTTACTTCAGCAGTCAGAATAAGGCTATATTACACCTGGTTTCTGAATTGACTTATTCTGATTGGGGTGGGAAAACATTATTGTTTGTAATGCATCATCTTTTAGTCCACCAGAATCTTCCACAGGATCATATTGTAATATTCAGCAATATAGTTTTCAGTCAGCTCAAAATTCTTGTGGTTTCTTTGTCTTGAGAACTTTTATGGTAAGATCATCTTACTTGCCTTGGAAAATCTACCATAAAAAGATTGGGCATGCTAAGCTGGCTCTTAACTTTATTTACTCCTCCCCTGCTGTTGTCTTTGCACATGCATCTTATTTACCCATGTGGAGTCCAGTTCTTGTGTGTATGGCAGGGTGGACTTATTCCATACAGCTCTTCTAAACAGGGCCTAGTCGAAGGCTTTCTCTTAACAATTTCTGTTTCACATGCACATTGTTACATAACTGCTATTGGTGTTTTGGTTGTCGCAGCTCAGAATTATTTGTTTGCATCCCACTTGAACAATGGAGGGTATGTAGCACCTGTCTGACAGCATATTGTTACACCTTTTCTGTCCAGTTCTCAAATGCAAGAATTAACCAGGCCTTCATGTATGTAAATAATCAGCACAGGAACTGTCTTCTTCAGACTGAATTACCTCTTTCTGTGGCATCCAGTCTTGATTGCAGTGTGTCCTGGCATCTAGAATGAATCTTGAATCTGGCTCTTTTCTATTCAATTATTTTTCCTTGTAAAAAAGTGTTTTGCAGGCTTCTGGCTTTAGTTCTTTATTGTTTGAAAAGCAAGGGAAAAAATGATTGGGGACCATGTAGCTCCAGCACTACCAGAAAGTTGGTTGAGGAAGATTTTTTTTAATGACAGTATACCCATATCATCTCAAGCCCATATCTTGGGTCTTGGGTTTGAATTCTGTGCTTTTGCTTGTAGATCAGCTGCAATCCAGGGCTAAGTCCAGTCTGCCTAAGGGAATATACACGTATTTTAGTTGTGAAGAGGAGATATGTATGTGTAGTAGTCTCAGCACATTCTTTGACATGTGACTTTAGTTCAGTCACCTGCCAGGGCGTGCTTTGTGCAAGGCCAACTGCTGGGCCTCTGGCCCAGTGCCATTCCCTTGATAGTACAGTATAAGTACTGTACTGTACTTCCCAGGGTCGTTAGCCAACAACCAGTAGTTAATGAGGTATGGTTTTGAGCAGCATACTGCAAAGAATCTTGAACTTTTACTGTTCCAGAGTAAGGATAATAAACCTTCCACATCAGCTGCTGGTACATGGGATGAGGAACAACAGCAAGGGTCCAAGACTCATGGAAAACGTGGTGCCCGGCCCAGCACAGCAACACTTACACAACCTGATCCCAGGAAGAAGCAGGAAGCCACAGTAGAGGAGTTGTACCAGGTTATGAAGTCAGTGCAACAGCATTTTGCCAAGAGGGATGAATATCAGCATTTTGGAGATTTAATTGCATGTAAAATTAGAAAGCTTAGTACTGAACATGCAAAAACCACAGTTGAGCACTTAATACACAGCATATTAAATGAGGCAGAACAAGGTCACTATGATACTCCTTCAGGTTAGACTTTTCAGTAACATTTGTCCATAACTATGGTATGTTAACCCCTAAAGACCTATGGCTATCAAAGGACAGTTACAGAAAATATCACATAAAGTCCTATGGCTGTTGATAGTACAAAAGTACCAAAAAACTGGCTGTAGGTAGCACCACCTCTTTTATGATGTATATGGGACCTGGCCAATGGGAACTAGATCAGGTGGTGGGAGGCATGATCTGGCCCCCTCCCTGGGTGTGGGGACCCTCCCCCCTCCCCAGGCTGCCTCTCCACCTCCCTTTGCCCCATTGGATCATGCATTGTGTTTCCTCCCACCTAAACTTCCCCCTCCCCATACCCCCTCTAGACCATATTGGGTGTGTGTGGCAGACATATTCCCTCCCTTTTCCCTACACTCCTTCCACCTCCCTATTCCCCATTATTTCTTAAGGACGTCCCATTGTCGCTCATAGTGAAGAGTGCCTTTTTTTTTTTGACGGCTGATTGTGCAGTAACCATTAGACATTTGAGAGTGAAATATATGTACATTTTCTGGTGTGTAAAATCAGTCATTTCAAATCTATGAGGACAAAATTTACTTTCGCGCAATTTTTTTTTCTCTTTATACGCTAGGGGTAACAATTTTTATTTTGGATATTCTTTGACAGTTGATATCGTGGTAACCGTAAGTCATACAAGAGTGAAGCATACATTTTCAGGTGTCTAAATTCAAGCTTTTGAAAGCTGTAAGAAAAATTTTACCTTGGTGAAAGTAAAAAAATCGGACCCTTTGTACAGTTCTGGGGATAGGGGGGCAGGGAGATTTGCAGTCTTTAGGGCTTAAGATTGTTTCAGACCTCTAGTGTATGTAGATACGCTTTGCACATTTCCGTAACTCTTGATGTACAGCACTCTTTTTTTTTTTTTTTTTTTTTTTTTTTTTTTTTTTTATGTTGCCACATAAGAAGTGTAGGAGCCCAGGGCTAAGTAAGTTGGGCCTGACATTTGAGATGAGTGTGACCAGTCTCACTCATCCCTGAGTGGCATTACGTGAGCAGTAAACCCCAACCACCTCGTGGATATAAACCTTCACCGGCTCAGTTCAATTGGAGCACCTTTATACCCAGTAAACCACCAGGTGCCAATATTTGGTTATAAGATTACGACCCAGCGTAGTACATTAAATGGTTTCCTGGTGTAAGGAAAGCATTTGGCTTGTCACTCAGTGTAGAGTCACCCACAGGCAGAAGTAAGAGGAAAGAATGAAGGAAAGAAAGACAGAAGAGGAAGTATAAAGTCACCTGTAGGCAGAAGGATGAAGAAACAATGAAGGAAGGAAAGAAGAAGAGGATGGAAGGAAAGAAGGATGGAGGAGAGGAAAGGACAGACACCCGAGAGCAGTACTACATCGAGTGAATGGATGATGAGCGCCCCCACCTACCACAGATTTTTTTTTTTTTTTTTTCATCACAGGAGCTCAGTTATACAGAAGTCACAGTGATATAGTTTGGGCCTGAATATGGTGTAATGTAAAATGATATCCCATGTTGGTGCTGTTTCTGTAACTAGAGTACATAAATGTTACTTTTATCCATACCATATGCAGTTTTACAATATACTGTTTCTTGCCTTGCCCAACTCTGAAAATTACCCAGCGCAAAATCACACTTGCTTAGTTGTTTTTGTACCCTTTGCCTCCAGGCTATTAGTTCCAAAATACATGGTTTCCAGTTATATGGTGACCCAAATCACAACCCCAAACCTAGTTGCACTGTTTTAAATTGAGTTACACTTGATGAAACCAGTGGAAAGTCCCCCTGATGCATCAGATGTGGTGTGCCATGACAATGACTTGAGCCTCAACCCATAAACAAACATGAAATTTGGAGAGAGACTGGAATTGGTGAGAGAGTTCAAATACCTGGGTACAGTGATAGAAAAGAGAGGAAAATGTGCGAAAGAAGTTGAAAGTAGAGTGACACAAGGAAGAAAAGTAGCTGATGCAATGAAGGCCTTGATAAGAAACAGAGGCTTGAGTGTTGCAGCTGCTCGAGGCTTACATGAAGGAGTGTTAGTGCCAACTTTAACGTATGGATTTGAGACTATGGTGTGGCATGAAAATGAAAAGTCAAGAGTAAGAGCAGTGGAGATGGGACTGCTGAGGAATGTATGTGGAGTACAGAGGGTGGATAGGATACGAAATAATGTGATTCGTGAAAGATCCGGAGTGAGGAAGTCGGTGGACACCAGAATTGAAGAGAGCGTACTGAGATGGTATGGTCCTGTGGAGAGAATGGATAACAATAGAGTAGTGAAGAAGGAATATCTGAGTGAATTCGAAGGAGGGAGGAGGCGAGGCATGCCAAGGAGAAGGTGGAGAGATATGGTGGATGAATGTATGAGGAAGAGAGGTTTGGAAGTCGGTGAGGCTAGGGAACTGACAGGAGATTGATCTGGCTGGATGAATTTTGTGAGGAGATATGCATGATCAGGGATTTTTGGCACCCCTTTTTAACGTGGCAGCATCTGGATTGACTCTGTCAGATTCGATATGTGAAGTTGCAGAACATGGTGAATGTTTTTGGCGTATCCAATAGAGCCAGGATTCCGGGGGCTTGAATGATGAGTGAATGGAAGCGTGGCCCATTGGATTGGGCAATTTTGGGCTGTCTGGACATTGCTACTCCTCACCCTGCCCTTGGGTGGGAAAGGAGGTCCAGATGATGATGATGATGACGATAAAAAAGCATAAAGCAGTGACATTAGAGGGGCATAAAGCAGTACCAGTGACTTTTAGGGGCTTCCTCTTACCATAATCACCTCTTGATGGTGCAGAGAAGTAGGTGGCAGCCCCAGCCTCAGTTCAGTCTGGGATCATCCACTCAGCACCAATCCAGTTGTCATCGTTTGTCAAGGTTAGTGCCACAAAATGTTTTTCTGTGGCCTACTAATGTCACTGCTTTATGTCTGGATAATGGGATGTGTAATTAGAAAGCATATCAGTGAGCAAATTTGACCATACAATGGTTATAGAGTGAAGTGTGAGGTCAAACTTGATTGGTTTCAGTGGCTCAATCGGATACATTTTTGTGAAGCTACAGAATGTGGTGAAAGATTTTGGTTTATCAGATAGAGCCAGCATTCTGGGGGCTTGAATGATAAGTGAAATGGAAACGTGGCCCATTGGACTGGGCAAACTTGGACTGTCTGGAAGTTTCTACTCCTCACCCTGCCCTAGCATGGGAAAGGAGGTCCAGATGATGAAGATTCAGTAGGCTGTCTGGATGTAAATGAAATCCGGATGATGATGATGATGATGATGATGATGATGATGATGATATTTCATTGGCTTGAAATACACGATCTGAGTTACACTGTACCCTTGGTTATGACGTTAACCATGTGACAGTATATAGTTTGTGTGTGTGTGTGTGTGTGTGTGTGTGTGTTGTATATCCTTCATGAAGACATTAACATTTAGCTTGAAGGCCAATATAATTATGTATGTAATGTGTACATACATACAGTACATACATACATGATTTAGCCTAGTTTTCCTCTGATTAGCTGGTCTCAGCAGCCTCCTCCTCTCCCTATACTGTCTAGACTAGTAAAAGTCTGCCATATTATGGTGTCCAGTGTTATCACTGTTCTCTAACTGCTTGTGCTTTATTTTTACATTTTCATACCTTATATGTAAGCCACACAATAAAAACTACAAACTCTTGGGACTTTCAATATCTTTTCATCTTTTAATATGTTGTTTTCTATGTTAAGTTAGTACAATAACAGATGACTTTTGAATGACTTAACAATAAACTGCTAAGTAAATTTATACTGAGAGGAGTAATCGTGGTTTTAGGTATTTGCAGGTTTTGGGGAAAGCTAACCCCCATGAACATTGAAGGTACCGGTATACTGTTTGTTGCCTGAGGGTGGTATTATTGATACCATACGACACTGTAGTATTTACACTGCTCATCATTATAAGTAAGCAGGATAAATAAAACATTTGTTACAGACTACTGAAGTTACTGTGATTGTTGTGGTGGATTATAGTATTATGTTGATTTGATCACAAATTTATTGTTTCTTATCTGATTATGAGCATAATTCATGTAAGTGGGAGATGAGAGAGAATCATTTATGTGGTTGCACAGGACTGAAGTCCATGAGTAATAAATATGATTGCATTTATTGCAACAGTATCACTTATTGTTTCATGTACTATGTATTTGAAAAGACTGCTTAAGGATATGTAGAACAGATCCACGGTTGTGAATCACCCAACAGACACATTTTTTTTTTACTTTAACCAATTCTCTGAGGGCACTGAGAAGTGCAACACATGCTTCTAGCCTTGTCTCTGAGAAGGACTATTTGGAGATGCTGAAAACATAACTGTGACTCATGTAGCAGCCACCACTTTCAGGATGCCATAGAGTCACTGCCAGCCAGTCCACAGGCAATACTGATATCCTTAGCCTGTCTCTGGTATGTTGATGTTTGGTCCAGCATTGCCTAGCACCCACTTAAAATATGACATAGACATCCTGAAGAAAGTCTGAAACAATTCATTGTCCGTGATTTGTGATGGCAGTAGTCCAGCATCATTACATTTCATATCACTTGGAACATTGGACACTTCATTGTTTGTGCATCTTTGCAGTGGCAGCACCGAAAACTGTTGGCAGTGCCAACTTCTCTTTTTTTGTCCATGACTACTGTCATGGACACATGGACTTCGTCTCTTATCTCACCTATATTTTCAACTTGTGAGTGCCTTGGCACCAAACATTTTATGAAACATTGCTGCCATTGAATCTGTGCTGTGTTGCTAAATTTGTTGACATGTTTCCAGCATCTTAAGCTGACAGTGTTTTGGGCTGATATTTCAGGTGTTTGAAGCTGGCCACACCCTTAGTACCTGTATTAATGTATAGGTGTGAGACTTAGATATGGTATGAGTGTTAAATGTCACGAGAAAGAGGAGTGTAAATGGAAATGTGTGTTGAGTGCATAGGGTGGAGTGAATAAGCACAGTGATTTGAAGAAATTGAGTAAGGAAGTGTATTGATAATAGAGTAGAAGAGAGTGCTTAATATGTAGAAAATGGTAGAATGGATGTCACTTGACTATTAAAATCTGTACAGATGAGTGAATTTGAAGGTGGGAGGATGCATGATAGGCCCAGAAGAATGCAGATGCTTATGGTTAATAAATGTGTGAGAAAGTGAATTATGGAAATTGATGAGACTAGGAAATTGGTGGAATTAACTTCATTGGATAAGGTATGCACTGAGAAGTACAACTGCAGACATAAATACAGGTATTGATACTCTACATTACCATAGATAAAGAGACAGTGAACAATGATTTCTAAAACCCAATGATGTGGTCTTGGGAACCCAACTTTTTTTTTTCTTCTCTTCTTTTACTGAATATTGTATATTTCATAATTGTTCTACTAAAAACTACCACTCTTAATGTCCCCAACAGTACGTGGGATGGGTTTGGCACCCATTTTGCACTGTAAGTAGTTGGTGGAATTACTAAATGGCAGATATCTGTGAACCACATCTGTAAAGAAAATTGAAAGGTAAAATGTGTGTAGATGGTAAAGTTTGTGAGGTAGAGTCTGAATTCCAGGGGCTTGAATGATATGGATGAATGATTGTGCATCCTGTTTCAGTGGGCATGCTGTTAATAGTTTCCCCACATTCTTATTTTCTCTTTTCCTGTTTCTATATCATACTTCACACTCTCGTTGGATAGGAAAAAAGGTTCATATTTGATGATAGTGTATGTTAATTTCAAATAATGAGGTCCCATGAATAGTTACCATGTATTTTAGCTTTATTATGGCATGCTAGCTATGTGAAGAAACAAACTGTTGAAACCTTTCTAATGTAGCAGTATAGTTTGCTTAGACTCAAACTAATCATTTTGATAATTATCCTTTTTTCTTTCTAGGGTAAGTTTGTAACTTTGGATGACATCAGCTGTAAAATCAAAGGAGGTTGTAAAGAACACCCTCCTTGGCCGAAAGGTATCTGCTCCAAGTGTCAGCCATCAGCCATCACACTTAACCGTCAGAGCTATCGACATGTGGACAATGTCATGTTTGAGAACCCCAGCTTGGTGGAACGTTTCCTTAACTATTGGCGTGTGACTGGGCATCAACGCATGGGATTTCTGTATGGACACTACGAGCCCCACTTGGATGTACCCTTAGGCATTAAGGCCACAGTTGCTGCTGTGTATGAGCCACCCCAGGAAGGTTCACGCGATCATGTCAAGCTTCTTCCCGACCCAAAGAAGGAGATTGTTGATGAGGTTAGTGCCATATACAAGAAGGTGGTTGCTAGAAATAAAAGCTAGCATGTTTGGATATTTTTCCAGTAGTTCATGATTTGGTAGTGTGTATATTTATTGTTTCATACCTATATCAGTCTCTTTATTGCTGTAAATAGTCAATACAGTACTGAAAAATAAATTGTCCTAGAATTGTGTAATTGCTGTTTAATTATCTGTGGCTGCCACCATGTCATGTATGCAAATCTTATGAGAAAAACTAGTCTCTTTTCCAGTACTGTATACAGTAATGTCTCCATATATGAGTGTTCATCACATGAGAATTCAGTGTTACAAGGCTTACAAATACAGTAATCCCTGTAATATCCGGACGCCCAATTTCCGGACATCCCCAATAACCGGACATTTTCGTCCCGGGATCCAATATTCCCAAAATGGGGCCAAAACCGCAAAAAATTCGAAAAAATCCGACTTTCTTCCCACCCGTAATTTGAAATTGCCGTGTGGCGCCGAACAGCTGTTACACCATGGTCCCTTCACCCCTTCCTTCCTCCCCCCTCCCCTGTCAGGGTTGCCATTTGCTATTTTTCATTACCAAATGTGGGCCAATTTGGTAATGAAAAATTCGTTTGGTAATCTCTATCTATCTATCTATTGCCAGATGCCTCAATCCCATTTGGGGTGGCCACAAACAAATCGCCTCCAAGTCGCCCTGTCTTCCACCATTTCACTGCCCTGCTCCCAACTCACACCCCCATCTCTCAAATACCTCTCCACCCCATCCCTCCATCTCATCCTCGGCCTCCCCCTCCCTCTTCCCCCCTCCACCTCACTCACATACACTCTCTTCGTCATTCTTTCACCCTCCATCCTTTCCACATCCACACCACAACGCTCCTTTATATCCTCATTTGTCAGCCTGTCTCTCCATGTGACTCCACAGGCTCCTCTTAAATAACTCATTTCCACTGCTCTCACTCTTGACTTGTGTTCTTCCAACAACGTCCAAGCTTCACTTCCATACGTTAGAGTTGGTATCACAATACTGTCATGTAGTAACTTTTTCACTTCCATGTTCACTTCCCTGTTTCTTACCGCTGCTTTCAAAGAACCAGCAACCTTTCTTCCCTGCTGTACCCTTTCAAGCACTTCACCCTCCAAACCTCCATCCTTACTCATCACACTACTCACATTTTCCAATTCCTCACCATCCAACCTCGCTGTCCATTCACAATGTGAGTGGTGAGTAACTGAATTGTATTTACTGCTGTGATAATTATCGCCTTTGTATAGATTTGAATATCAGAACTACGGGAAGAATCTGTAACCGGGAAGGTAAATTCCCCAAGCCGCCCGGTTAACTGGGATTGTACTGTACTATGCTACTCATGAAGATGTACTATGATAAGGATGTGAAATAAGCTGCAAAAGGGCAAAATTGTGCCACTTTAGTTTAAAGTAGGTATAGTACTACGATATGATAGTGATCCCTCAGTTATCCGACATAATAGAGCCATTTATAAGTTTGGTTACGGACTATGGAAATGGAGCAGCACCCATACCATTCAGAACCTACCTGTATGTACAGTACCCCACCTAATTTTGGGAATGTTCTTTTGTCTTTCAGTTTTTTAGACATCAAAACACAATCTATCTATCTATCTATTGCCAGACGCCTCAGTCTCCTTCGGGGTGGCCACAAACAAATCGCCTCCACGTCGCCCTGTCCCCGCCATTTCACTGCCCTGCTCCCAACTCACACCCCCCTCTCTCATATACCTCTCCACCCCATCCCTCTATCTCATCCTTGGCCTCCCCCTCCCTCTTCCCCCCTCCACCTCACTCACATACACTCTCTTCATGAGTCATTCACCCTCCTTCCTCTCCATATGGCCAAACCACCTCAGTGTATTCCTCAAAACGCTTCCTATCGCATCCACATCCACACCACAACGCTCCTTTATATTCTTATTTGTCAGCCTATCTCTCCATGTGACTCCACAGGCTCTTCTTAAATAACTCATTTCCACTGCTCTCACTCTTGACTTATGTCCAAGCTTCACTTCCATACATTAGAGTTGGTATCACATTACTGTCATGTAACTTTTTCACTTCCTTGCTCACTTCCCTGTTTCTTATCACTGCTTTCAAGGAACCAGCAACCTTTCTTCCTTACTGTACCATTTCAAGCACTTCACCCTCCAAACCTCCATCCTTACTCATCACACTACCCAAGTACTTAAACGTACTCACCTTTTCCAATTCCTCACCATCCAACCTTTGCTGTACATTCACTGACATCACCTCTCTCAAAGACCATCACTTTACTCTTCCCTACATTCACCTTTAGATTCCGTTTCATACACACTCTCCCAAACTCATCCACCAAACCTTGTAGCTCCCCTTCGTTTTCACTCAACAACACAGTATCATCTGCAAACAACAGTACAGGGAGTTTCCAAACACTATCCTCTCTCACCAGGGCCTCTCCAACATCCACTACCCTACCTTGTACCTCTTTTATTACCCCATCCATGGACAGATTGAACAACCATGGAGACATGACACATCCCTGTTTCAACCCAACCTTCAAAGAGAAAAATTCACTTAGCTCACCATCCACACACACTGCAGCCTTAGCACCATCATTCATACTTTTCACAGCATTCAACAACTTCCCATCTACTCCATATATTCTTAATACTTTCCACAATCCTTGTCTATCGACCCTGTCATATGCTTTCTCCAAATCCATGAAAGCCGCATACAACTTCTTTCTCTTCTGTAGGAACTTTTCCACTTAAATTTATTGAAATAAATTCTCAATCCGAGACATGATCAGATATGTTAGTTCATTAATCGTTACAAGATTACTTATTGGGTGAATATTAACTTAAACTAAGTAGGAGAGATAGAAAGTAGATGTCGGAGGTTGAATCTCATTTGTTGAGGCAGAATACTGCCTGGAGTCAGCTGATCCGTGTGACGTGGTTCCATCCCCGTCAGGAGAGATGGGTTGCACCTATTAAACACCAAGCCCTTATCTTATGACCTAGATCTTAGTAGCAACCTGACAACAACCAACATCACATATCCTCGCACCCCGGGCCTCGGTGACAGGCACTAAAGCGCAAAAAAAAAAAAAAAAAAAAAAAAAAAAAAAAAAAAAAGTGTTCCAGCCTGTAATGATAATTTCATATTCGTTATGTTGCATATACCAATCACCAGAGTAATATCACAGGCAGTGGTGATATAAATGTCCCAACAGTTCAGGAATTGTGCTTAATATGAGTGGAAGCATTTGCATACTGTGATGGAGAGGTGGTGTCTTCATCTTGCTATAATGTGAGATAATGTTGTTTGGTGAATAATCGATGAGCGTGTAAATGTATGACCTCACACATAAGTGGCACTGGATACAATCAGTTTTCCTTGTAATGTGTAATTCAGTCATTCGTTAGATGGATGGACTATAAAGGTATACTGTAATGACCATAGTCATATGAAATATGATACAGTAAGTCATTATCATAGCTGGTGTAATAGCCATATTTGACAACAGCATTCATAAACTCTTTGCCTGTTGAGGTGACAGTACTTTAACCTCCTACCTCTTCGTGGTGCACCACAGAACACATAAAAACATCTACCTGAAGTACTACCAACAAGGAAATAAGCAACCATTAACAGTGTTTGAACATCATCCTAATGTTTATTGGTCAGTGTCATTCATGATGTGAATATGGCAGGTAATCTTACTTGTAACTGGACATAGATGTTAGGTAAATGCATTCCTCTTCAACCTATACTGATAATGGTATCAAGTGATAGCCCTGTGAAATGGAATTACAGTAATCCCTCTAATATCCGGACGCCCAATAACCGAACATCCCCACTAACCGAACCTTATCGTCCTGGGATCAAACATTCCCATAATGGTCCGAAAATCCAAAAAAATTGGAAAAAAAATCGATTTTTTGCCGTCCGTAATTTGAACTTGCCGCGCGCGCCGCGTGAGAGCATTGTTTTGGTTCGTCATTCCTCCGACGTCCGATAGAGCGCCGCTGCATCCTCCCCACTTCCCGCCTGTCTCTCACCGCGACAAGACCTACGCTCTTCGTCATGGCTGCCCACGTGCTCGCTTTTGTGGTGGTGCCGTACTTGCTGCAAGGCCTCCTGCTGCTCTCTGCCCTACTCTTAGTGTGTGTGATGATGGCCCCGCCTCCTGAGAAAAGGAAGAGAGTGGTGTTGACTCTGGAGAAGAAACGGGAGATATTGAGAAGGTTGATGCGGGTTGGTCTTCCTCTCGCATTCTCCTCGAGTTCAACCTGGCCCGGTCGACTTTGTTTGATATCAAGCGTTCCCCGAGACAAGCTCATGCAGTACACGGCTGACTTCTCGTCGAGAAGCAAACGCAACGTGGAGAGGAAGGTTATGTTTACTCCTGGGCATGCAGAGATCGACCGCCTCCACGTTGATTTGGTATCGACAGCAACGTGCAGCTGGTGTGATGGTACGTGGAACGGAGCTGAAGGCTGCTGCTGAGAAGTTTGCAAGGCTTCACGACGCCCTAGACTTCAAGGCATCCGAGGGTTGGCTCTTCGCTGTCAAGCTGCGACATGGCCTTACTAACCGTAAAGCACATGGCGAAGCATTGGACGCTAACGAGGATGGAGTGGACGAAGCTTCGGCACAAGGTGAAAGGCTTGATCGACAGGGAGGGCCTCACTCTCGGTCAAGTCTATAACGCTGACGAAACTGGCCTATTCTATCGCTCGGTGCCAACGAACACTCTCGCCGATGAGACGGAGAAGCGGGGTACCTGGCCGCAAGCTTTCTAAGGAACGGATATCTGCTTTGTGTTGTGCCAATGCTAACGGCATGCACCGGCTTAAGCCCGTTATTGTTGGCCGTGCAAAGCAGCCTCGGTGCCTTCGTGGGGTGATGGATGTCCTTCCTGTCGTATGGTACCATTCTTTGAAAGCATGGTTCACAGCTGTGATTTTCAAAGACTGGTTTCACCATCACTTCGTCAAGGAGGTCATACATTACCAGACGAAGACACTGGGAATTCCTCGCGACCAGGTAAAGGCTCTCCTTCTCCTCGACAATGCACCTGCCCACCCGTGCGACAAGGACTTGGTTGCTGAGAATGGCCGTATTAGGTGCATGTTTCTGCCACCTACGACTGCTCTCATTCAACCAATGGACCAAGGAGTGATCGTGGCAACAAAGCGCCTGTACCGTCGGAAGTTCCTGGACGAGGTGATGGTAGAGTTCTCGAGGACGAGGACGAGCGCAGGGAAGGACGTGACACTCGAGGCAAGCGGACTTTGGAAAACCTTTCGCGCGTTTACAACATCAAGTCTGCGCTGTACAACTGGGCTAGTGCATGGAAGGAAGTCCCTGTGAAAACTCTTGAAAATGGTTGGTCTCGTCTGCTTCTCGGAACTTATGTGGAGTACGTTTTCCTAGTGTTTTACGTGGATGACTTCCTTGCACTGCTTCGTACGCACGGCGACGATTTTGTTGTGGACGTTGTTCGTGATTGGTTGGCCGACGTCGAGGGCGATCCTGGGTATCAGACGTTGTCTGATATCGAGATCGCGTTCGGTTGCTGGTGTCAGTCCCGAACTTGAAGATTCGACGACGAAGGCGATGATGATGCAGACTCCGCCCAGCAGGACACTACTCCAGCCATCCCCAAGCTGAGCGCACTCCGGGAACATCTAGAGTTCGTCCCTAGACTACCTGGAACACCCGGACTGCGACAGGGAGATGGGGCCCTTGGGACTGTGGAGGAAGTGCGTGCTTTCCGGCAGCGCATCATCAATCGCCAGAATCGTCGGTCCTTGCGTCAGTCAACGATTGACAGTTTTTTCAGGCCCGTGACCCCGCTGTGCCAAGCCCTGGTTCCACTCCGTTGCCTCCCAAGACAGGCCCTCATGCTCCGAGCCACAGCCCAGCACATCAGCTACAGTGGAGTCACCGGCGACGTGAGTTTGCGGCTGTCTTCAGAGTCTTCTGTAGTCGGTACGCCATCACCACTACCCACCGATGCACCCCTTGGACGCCTGCCAGTGATACTCTCGGGCTCTGACAGTGAATAAACAGCAAGAACTTCTCCACTAGACCACACGGGAATTTTGAGTGTTTGCAGTGAAAAAAACGGTGTGTTGTGTTAAGGTTTTCAAGTTGGGAGAAAAGACTAAGTAGAAAAGAAATTTAACGTAACTAACCTTCTTTGTTTTGGCTTTGGAAACTTAAAAAAACTTGGGAAAAGTTAATGTGCAACACTTAAATTTAATGGAACATTATTTGGATTAAAGTGAACACTGTGAAAAGAACGGACTTCTGTGTGTTAGTGACTAAGTTCAGTGCAAGACTTCAGGAAGAGTGTAGTGCAAGTGCTTCAGGAAATCGTTCTTACTGTCAGAGTCCGAGAGGAGGCGGTTATTCATCGAGGTGGCCAGGGACTTGCTGTAAGTAGCCAAAATGTTTCATGTTGTACTATTTTCCATACTATATTTACCAGAATGTTTCATATTGTATTTTTTCCCATACTATACTTACCAGAAAGTGTCATACTGTACTTCTTTCCATACTAAACTTACCTCATGCATGTGCAGTAGGAATGTGTTTTTCAGAGTTCGGTTAGGTTCGGTTAGGTTAGGTTCGGTTAGAGTCCATAAGTACCAGAATGTTTATTAATGTATGAACATACTTCTAAACCCACATTTTATGTGTCTATTGCATTTATTTCAGTCATTTATGTGCCTTATTGGTGTGATTTGGGTGTTAAATAGGTGCTATGCATGTCCGGAGGGAGTTGTATAGGTGTTTCTCTGTGTTAGGGTCCGTAAGTACAAGTCCATAAGCTGGGGCCCAATATCCGGACAAAACCAATATCCGAACCTACCGATGGCTCTATTGATCCGGATATTGGAGTGATTACTGTACTGATATAAGGAGACAGTGTGAGAAAGACTTGGAATGATTCCAGTATATAGTGCATTAACATGTTACGGTAACGGTGAAAACCATCATAGATAATAAAATGTTCAGTATTGTTAAGATTGCAGATATTTAGTAGATTGCTAATGGATCTCAAAAGCTAGTTCAGCAATTATTATCACTGGCGGTATGAATAACGTAACCCCCCCCCCTACCTGTCCGGCACCTGCTCTGACCTTCACTATGCCAAGCTCCCTCTTTAAGCAGCCCTACCACCGGCTCGACCAGTTGCGGGAAACCAGTTGCATGGAATTATTACGTGCCACAGGTTGCATGGACCAAGGCCAAATAAGTACAGTACTGTATAGTATAATATATAGCCTATTATTGTATTATATATAATAGAATATGTGTATATCATAGTAATATTATATATATTACCTTATTATAAAATTTATATAGTCATATTTATTTGGCCTTGGTCAGCGCTACCTGTGGCACACATTTTTCCATGCCACCAGTTTCTTGCAACTGGCTGAGCTAGTAGGAGAGCCGCCTTACTCCTGAAACATTTTTCTCCCCATCCAACTCGATACCCAGCCATCTACGGGATGAACTCTGACTCTGACGGAGGTTCACTATGGACGAAGAGAGTTGATCCGAACTTTCGTCGAGCATGTACAGGTAACTCGCACGGAACACGATCTCACGGAACGCGCTCGCAATTATACACGGTAAGGGCTGGGATACATGTAAGACAACGTAAGATTAAAAAACCATTATGAAAACTACAAATTAACGCAGGAGAGGCCTTTGAAAAATCAAATCCTCGAACGTCACCGCAGCACGCGGTTTGTTTTGATTACGTGACGATCTAGGCGGGAAATTATTCAGTGAGTGAGACATTCCCGAGTACAGTAGCACAGTATTTGTAAGTTAAATATTTATAGTACTGTACTGTTCTGGTAAGTTTATGTGCAACATAAAGTACTATTAAATAACGTTAAAGCAAGAAATAAAGTCTTATAACCAGCTTACCTGATAGGCGTCAGAATATTGCCTTTTTTATTTGTTCGTTTTTTCCACAGTACTGTACAGTATTTGTAAGTTAAATATTTACTGTTCTCGTATGTACTGTACTTGTAAGCACTTAAATAAAGTTAAATAATTAAATAAAGCCTTGTAACCAGTTAACCCGAATTATATGATTACCCATGATCGGCGTCGGAATATTGCCTTTTTTGTTTGTTCGTTAAACTCATACTGTACTGCTTTTCTACAGTACTGTATTTGTAAGTTAAATATTTACTGTTCTGGTATGTACTAGTAAGCAATTAAAGCATTAAATAAAGCCTTGTAACCAGTTAACCTGATTTATATGATTACCCATGATCGGCATCGGAATACTGCCATTTTTGTTTGTTTGTTAAAGACTTATAATAAGAGAAAAATACATTTTTGTCTTGGTATCTTTACCTATTTGCTCAGGTTTGCTGTAATGGTTTGGATCATTTGATGCAATGCAACTTGTAGAAAACTGTGAAAACTTTCGGGCAGTGAACGAAAATCTGGGACATGAGACTGACCTTGACTTCACCTTCTCATGTTACGTATCAGCTGTCAGTTCACCACCTGCTATCGTGAGGAGTGGATGTACGATTTTTTCGCTTGTGGCCATGCCTAACCACACACAGTTACACCCATTATCTTGACCCAGACAGTAAATACAACCTTTTTCCTCCCTTGCAAAACACACTCAACCACCCTGTTTACGAGACAGCAATATATATTGCGAAAATAACAAGGTAAAATGATAAAGATGAACGTAAAATGATAGAGAAAGATGAACATGTTATGACGGAAGAAGTACGTTTTCCCCGTCTGTAAACGTATTTATTTCTGCTTTGTATCTGTATTCGTAATAATTAGACTTATTGTTAGTTCTGAAACTACATTACGATTCTATTTTTAGCCATTCTCGTGGTGTGGGAGCTGGAAGTTGTGACACAACTTCCTGACCCTTCACTTTATTCTCCCGTGGCAGAGTCTAGCCTTGGAGGACGTGCAGTTTTCTCATTTAGGACTGAAAATTCAACTCTTTCGCTCCCTTTTCCAAGCATGGGCACAACGATAACGTAAAAAATAACTCGAAACTACCATAAACATATATCAAAAAGGTGAAAATGTATTCATAACTTTTTTTTTTTTCCAGCTATTCCTAACAGATTATGTACTGAAATCATTCGATATCACAGTACTGCATTTCTAAGTTAAATATGTACTGTTCTGGTATGTACTTGTAAATTAAAGCACTGGTACCAGTTAACCTGATTTATATGATTACCTATGATCGGCGTCGGAATGTTTCCTTGTGTTTACGTACAGTATTTGTGTGTTGAAGTTTTGCTCTGGAGTACTGTATTTGTGAGTTATAACATTAAATAAACCTTCTAACCACTTAAAGTGCTTGCTAGTGATTACCAGTGACATATAACAGCAAAACAACACATTTGGGGGGTCTAGGGAGCAAAATACGGAGTAGTTTAAATATACGCGATTTCGCATCTAACACGGCACGGTAGGAACGAAACCCACGTGTTCCGTGCGAGTTACCTGTACACACGAACAAACAGATACACTGTTGCCAGCACCTGTTACCCACCTCTCGCGGCTAGGTGGCCCAGGTGGAAAGTTTAGTGACTGTACATATGTAAGTCTGTATTATTGCAGTCTTGTAGAAATACTGAATAAAAAAAATTCTAATAATGATGCAATATGTTTATGTGTGAACTGAGTGGAGAGATGTCGGAGGTTCATATTTACAGTGGAGTTACATCATAAGTTAATTGCATATTGATTGCACAGTGCTTTAACAGTGACACAAATCATATAAAAGAAATATTAGAGGCAGACTTTGAGTTAACCCTTCATATACCATGTGGGAAAACATAACACAGAATGCCATGTGGGGGCCTGAAAGACCCCAACTTAATTGGTGGATTCTGCCATGTACACAAAGTTACAAATGTTAAATTTGTACATATGTTGCCCAGGACATGGCACGTGGAGCCAGTCCACCATGTGTCCTTTTTTTTTTTTTTTTTTTTTTTTTTTTTTTTTAATGAAAGCAAAATTTTATTGAATTTAAATTTTTCTTTAAGGTTTGCACATTTAATGACTAATGTGGCATATATTTTAAGCTTACATCATTTTCATTCGTTCAGCATACTCTTTACATAATAAATGTGTTATCAGTTATAATACGATAGAAAGAAAAATAACACATTATCATGAAAATGACATGAAAAATCTGGTTGAATTTATGTTCAGAACTTAAACAATATTGACATTTATATTCAGAAAACCACTGAATGATTAATAAATCAAGTAAACATAAAACATAAACAAGATTGACATTTTATGGTTCATAGTCATTATCGTCAGATAAAACGCTGCAGGTGTCAATATCACCATCAGAAATGGGAGGATCTTCTCCAATTCTCCCCCCCTGACTGTAGAATAGCTCAACAGGCAGTGGCATGGTCAATAATATCTAGAATCTAAAATATATATACAGTATATATATATATATATATATATATATATATATCTATCTATCTATATATATATATGTACACATACATATATATACTGTGGAGCCTCTGTGGTACAGTGGTAAAGTGTGCGTTTTCATACACTGAAGAACGAGGGTTCGTGCCCCGCCAGGGTATTAAAATTTTGGGAGCGTTCTTCTGGCCACGTACTGCTTTGGCAGACATCAGGGGTGCTGTGGTTGAACCAGTGTTGCATGCTATGAAGTATGCTTGTGCCCAGTCGCCTTACACAGGCCAATTACACTTGGTTCACAGACTACATACACATCCAAAGCCACTCCAACACAATAACTACACTTACAAGCACTTCTCACCTTACATACACTCTCTACTAGACAGCCTAAGCCACTTGGTAGGGATACATTGGCTGTATCGTCCCCACTTCGGTAGGGATAGGCCGGTCCTGCAGCGGACACTCAAACGGCTGATGACGATGATGACGATATATATTGTATATTTGTTACACAAAATGCTAGGTGGGGTACCAGACGACCCCAGTGAAGTTTGCTGCCTTGTCACTCCTAAACTTTACTGTATATACGTATTTTTTTCAAACTTTGTGTGCCTATAAACTGGCCAAATAGAAACACATTCCTGGATGGCCAGATACCCATAACTGGCTACATGGCATCTTATTAAAATTTATTTGGAGGTCAGTCTGACCCCGCATGCCGTACGAAGGGTTAATGCTGATTTCATGTGTGCGGTGTGTTGGTGAGAGCAGGTGGAGATTGTCAGGCGTGAAAGGATTGAACTTGCTGGTAAGTCTTTTGAGTGTGTAGAAGAGTTTTGTCACTTGGGAGACATGATATATGCCGGAGGCGGGGTTTGAACTAGCTCAGTGGCCAGAGGGAGGAGTGGTTGGAAGTAGGTCAGGAAGCTGTTGCCTACCCTGACATTGAGAGAGCCCTTCCTCCATGCTAAGGGATCTTTGTATGCAACATATGTTATGAGTATAATGCTTTATGGTAGTGAGACCTGGGCAGTAAAGGAAGAGAATATTTGCAGGCTCAAATGCACAGAAATGACAGTGATAAGATAGATGTACAGTATATCCTTGAATACGTGGCCCGAGGGGACTAGATTTGCAATGGAAGAGTTAAGAGGAAGGATGGGGCTGGAATGTATTGGTGTTGTGATGAGAAGAGGTAGATTGACATGGTTTGGGCATGTGGAGAGGATGGAGGATGGCAGTTGGGTGCAGAAAGTGAGCTGTGTGCCCATTATGGGTTGGGTTGCAAGAGGCAGACCAAAATAGGCTTGGGACAAGGTCATAAAGTGTGACTTCAGGAACAAGGGACTAAATAGGAGGCTGCCAGAGATTGAGCAACATGGAAAGCCACCGTTAAGTGAACACGGCTGATGCATGCAAGTATGTGGGTGTCTCTATAAACGAAACGAAACTGCTGCTTATTAACAGTTGTGCTTTTGTAATAGTTGAGCAAAAATAGTCATCCGATGATGTCGGACAGGTGGTGTTGTGTGGTTGAGGGATATTTACTGTATTTTCATTTGACATAAAACTTTAAAATATTATTTTTTAAAGCTGTGTACTGTTGTGTTTCCAACACCATGACTATCTTCAAGAACATGTGCAAAAACAATTATTAACTCTAGTTTCAGTCTGTAACTTACAGAACTTCTGAATACTGCATTATAATGTTTTCAGTTTGTACAATCATGTTTCTGTCATCATAATCATCTCATATCATATGCACACACCACATACTTGTGGCTGGATTGTTATGCTGTTTACTTTTTTAACTGCAGTGCACAGGGTAGTATAACTAGGACACTTTTTTATAGCCATAATTACCTTGAAATTTGAATTATGTTTATACTGACCACAAGGAGAAAAGAAAGAGTTTATTATGGATGACCAGACACTTGCTACCATTAGGTGTTGCAGTGCCAGATGAGTGTAGTCATTAATGTTAGATACTTGTTTCTAAGATCATTTAATTTGAGAACTAAATTGGGGAAATGAAAATGGCAGTGATTTCATAGTTATGGTACTGGATATGAACTTTAGATGTGTCTGACCTTAGACATTTGAAATTTTGAGGTTTCACTGTAGTAGGTCCTTGTATTATGTGTGCCAGTGCTACATGAACTTGTTACTTAACAGCATCAGTTCATGCCATCATGTTACGTAAGAGCATTCACCAGTTGCAAATTTAAAACCCTTCTCAGGTAGACCTACAGTTTCACATACAAATCAAGTAAACCTGGGTCTGTCAGACCCAGCATAATAAAAATGCTTTAGTATCACACATGTTTCTTATAATGAATTCCTAAATATTCTACAATGTATGAGGTCTTATTAGTTACCAAATTATACAAATAAGTTTTGATTCACATAACTATATATATGGCAGTAGCCATACAAGAAAACAAAGAACACTGAACCTTGCACTTGCGTCACAACTTGCGGAATGAAGGTCATTCATGATAGGCATAGTGGATCCCACACAGCATAAAAACAACCTGGAAACTAAGTGAGAAAAAATACTCGCCCCCTCTTCTCAGGTACACCTAGGTCACACAGACCCAACATGCAGTCCTGAGTGATATAATGCAAAAACATAGACACACACGAAAGCAACCCCCCAAACCCTTCATGGGCACATAAAGTTAGGAAGCTGTTGAGAAGGATAGGGATCCCAGGCATCTGTAAGTTACAGAACAATAGTATCAAACAAATCGACCTGGTTTGTCAGACCCAGGCTTACCTGAGGAGGATTAAAACAGTCCCTGTGATGATTATTAGGCAACTCCCAACACCCACCAACTCTGTCCTCTGTCTCCCACCATCAGTAGATTCTGCTTTATGTCTGGGATGATGTGACCCATAAGTGCTTTTTAATCCTGATACTTTTTTAAAAATAGTATTGCGAGAATATAGCATCATCCTGCTGCCTTTTTGTCCCACCCACAAGCAGGATGATGTGTGGTCCAGAAAGTAGTGAAAAGTAGAAGCACAGCAAAACTGCAGCCCCTCCATATTTATGTCATATAGATCAGTTTTGAATTCAGGAGTAAGTGTTACTAATACAGTGTACCTGTATGCTTTTTTATTATGTCAGATTGCTGAAGGTTTGGGGTTGCGGTGTGTGGGATGGATCTTCACTGATCTGGTGCCACTGGATGCCAACAATGGTACGGTGCGTTACCTGCGTCATGCTGGTACATACTTCCTTTCAGCACATGAGGTCATCACTGCAGCACACTTCCAGAACCTCCATCCTAACCCATGTCGCTTCTCGCCGGAGGGAAAGTACGGATCAAAATTCGTCACTGTCATTGTCACTGGCGACCAGAATAATCAGGTTAGATGTTATGCCTGGGTGGTTAATAATTTTCAGAGGTATAGCTAGTAAGCATTTCTTTTTTTATTATAGATTTTGGTGGCTGGAATTATTGAGTGGAAATTTTTAAAAGTAATCGTTATTATCAGTGTTGTATTATAGTCACTGATGTACGTTTGAAATTTCTGTAAAATGTTTTGAGTAGTTTCAAGACATCTTCAGAAATTAGAGGTCTGGTGCATGATATTGAAGTATACAGTGTTTTATATATACTGCCAGGTATTGAGATATTATATACAGTATATACAGTAAACCCTCTCTGATTCGAACCCGAATAATTCGGAAATCGGTTACTTGGGATCATTTTTGATCACCAAACATCTATCTATCTATCTATTGCCAGATGCCTCAATCCCGTTTGGGGTGGCCACAAACAAATTGCCTCCACGTCGCCCTGTCCCCCGCCATTTCACTGCCCTGCTCCCAACTCACACCCCCCTCTCTCTTATACCTCTCCACTCCATCTCATCCTCGGCCTCCCCCTCCCTCTTCCCCTCTCCACCTCACTCACATACACTCTCTTTGTCAGTCTTTCACCCTCCATCCTCTCCGCATGGCCAAATCACCTCAGTGTGTTCCTCATAAAGCCTCCTATCACATCCACATCCACACCACAACGCTCCTTTATATCCTCATTCGTCAGCCTGTCTCTCCATGTGACTCCACAGGCTCCTCTTAAATAACTCATTTCCACTGCTCTCACTCTTGACTTGTGTCCTTCCAACAACGTCCAAGCTTCACTTCCGTACGTTAGAGTTGGTACCACAATACTGTCATGTAGTAACTTTTTCACTTCCATGCTCACTTCCCTGTTTCTTATCACTGCTTTCAAAGAACCAGCAACCTTTCTTCCCTGCTGTACCCTTTCAAGCACTTCACCCTCCAAACCTCCATCCTTACTCATCACACTACCCAAGTCCTTAATCGTACTCACATTTTCCAATTCCTCACCATCCAATCTCGCTGTACATTCACTGACATCACCTCACTCAAAGACCATCACTTTACTCTTCCCTACATTCACCTTTAGATTCCGTTTCTTACACACACTCCCAAACTCATCCACCAACCCTTGCAGCTCCCTTTCGTCTTCACTCAACAACACAGTATCATCTGCAAACAACAGTACAGGGAGTTTCCAAACACTATCCTCTCTCACCAGGGCCACTCCAACATCCACTACCCTACCTTGTACCTCTTTTATTACCCCATCCATGTACAAATTGAACAACCATGGAGACATGACACATCCCTGTTTCAACCCAACTTTCAAATAGAAAAATTCACTTAGTTCACCATCCACACACACTGCAGCCTTAGCACCATCATACATACTCTTCACAGCAATCAGGATCTTCCCATCTACTCCATATATTCTTAATACTTTCCACAATCCTTGTCTATCCACCTTGTCATATGCTTTCTCCAAATCCATGAAAGCCACATACAACTTCTTTCCCTTCTCCAGAAACTTTTCCACTAAAGATCTAAGATTGAATATCTGATCTACACAACCTCTTCCCTTCCTAAAACCCTCCCTGTTCTTCTCCAACTAATTCCTCTGTTCTTTCTCTGACTCTGTCAATAAGTATCCTGCCATACACTTTTCCTATTATACTAAGAAGACAGATGCCCCTATGATTACCACACACTTCTTTTTCCCCTTTTCCTTTGTACAGGGGAATAATTATACCTGACTTCCAATCCTCCGGGACTCTACCTTCCTCCCAGACCAATCTGCACATCTTCCACATCCATTCTACTACTATCTCTCCCCCATGCTTCAGCATTTCACCACACACTCCATCAATTCCTGGGGCTTTCCCCATTGCTTCCTTAACTTCTACCAAACAGATAATTTTAATTCGGATACAAATTTGAATTAAGTGAGACAAGTCCGAAAAGGGTTCCAGTGATAAGTGGATGTGAACAGTTTTTGTACGGTAGTGATAAGAGTAGTAATGAATGTAATTTTTAAGAACTGTATAGTACCTTCAGTACAGTTAAGTGTACTGTACTCTACTACTTTGTTGCAAGACTTCATTATTAAGGTGTGACATTATTTTATTTATTGTATTGTGCACTGTTTGAGAATAAAGTAATAATATACTGTACTGTTCAATGTTCATGTGAAAAAGCCATGTTTTAGCATGGGTGTGATTTGGGGATAGGGGCAAGCATGAGCTCCAATAATTCAGATTTTTGGATAATTTGACATAGGGTTCCTCCCAATTAATCCAAATTATAGAGAGTTTACTGTACATACATCTCTCTCTCTCTCTCTCTCTCTCTCTCTCTCTCTCTGTATATACATACAGTGGGGGGGACATGGTGATCAGTGATAGAGCACCTGACTCAAGACTGCAGAGTCATGAGTTCGCCCAGTTAAGCTGCACTGCTGAGAGAGGTAGCTCTCTCTCGTCACCTAGTCGGTTGTAGCAGCTGTGGCTTAGTGGGGTAAAGCACTCTGACCGAAGGGTTGGAGGTTGGAGTCCACCCAAGGGTCATTGGTAGACATCAAGAAGGTCATTTTGGTCTTAAAGTACTACATGCTTCAAAACCAAAATCCCCTACCCTGGGCAACGCCTTAGCCCTTATCGATAAAAAGGGACATGGCATAAAACCCCCGAAGAATTATCTATATCTGTCTACAGCACAGTAAAACTTCACTATAACGGACTGATTGGGGCCCAAGCCATTCTGAAGAAAGCGAAATTCTGATAAAAGTGACATCCGGACTTTCCCCTGCTAGCCTGGACTTTTTCCAGTATACAGTAATCCCCCAATTACCTGGACATGATAGAGCCAAAAAGGCATGTCCCGGTAGTGGCAACATCCGGATAATGAACACCATTTCCCTACTGTACCCAGACTCTACCTATATCCAACCTCCAGCGTATATGAGTTGCTACCCAAAAATTGCAGTAATTTGAATATTGTAGGAAAATAAGTTTGCTTACCTCCTAGTTCTCACTGTCACTTTTGAAGTAGTCTCCTTGGGGATGTATACAGTGGTCCCAGCGTTTTTTCCACGAGTCCATGCATCCCTGGAAGGCTTCAGGCGTGATGGTCTTGAGCACCTCCTGCGATTCTGTCTGGATCTCCTCAGTCAGGTCAAATTGGCGCTCTTTCAGTCGTAATTTCAGCTTGGAAAACAGGAAATAGTCATGGGGGTCTAAGTCAGCCGAATAGGATGGGTGGGGAATGACTACCATGTTAGTGGAAACCAGAAACTGCCGGACAACAGTTGATGTATGGGCGGGGGCGTTGTCATGATACAGGACCCAGTCCTTGTTCTTCCACTGTTCTGGGCATTTGGTGTGGATGTTCTCCCTCAGACGCTGCAAAACTTCACCGTAAAACTTTCCGCTGACAGATTGGCCAGGTGGTACGAATTCCTTGTGAACAATCCCTTGGATATCAAAGAAAACGATCAGCATTGACTTGACGTTGTAGTGCCATTGGTCCGCCATTGCAGAACTGCCAAACCACCTAGACATCACGTTACAGTAGTAAGCATAACTCAACAACACGTCCACTTACAGACATGGCCCGGGCCACATTGATGTACAAGGGGTGCTGCTGACTCCTCCTAGTGGCAAAAGGCAAAACTGCAAGTGGTTGGTTCCCTGTGTTAAAATTACTGGAACTTTTGGGTAGCACCTCGTGTATAACCTATTTGTACAGTACCTATGGTTAATTTGACAGTGGCTTCCTGTCATTTGGGCATTTGACATCAAAACATACACAGGAATGTCCAGAGTATTGCTAATTTCGAAGAGAACCATACAGAAAAACTGAAAACCAAAAAACACCCTACCTATACATTACTGTATATACAGTACCCTTCCATATTTTGGTGGTGTTTTCCGATCATTCTGCCCTATTTTGACATCAAAACGTACATAGGATTAACCATCCATCCATCATCCAATCCTACATTGCCCCATGAGGAGCGTAGGAGCCCGGGGCTAGGCAGTTGGTCCCGACATTTAAGATGAGAGTGACAAGCCTTACTCATCCCTGAGTGGCTTTACGTAAGCAATCAACCCAAACCATCCCTTCGATATAAACCTTCACCGGCTCAATCCGATTGGAGTGCAGTAATTACCCACTAAACCACCAGGCGCCAAAATTTGGTTATATGGTTACCATCCAGCGTAGTAAATGGTTTCCTGGTGTTCAGGAAACCATTTGGTTTGTCACTCAGTGTAGAGTCACCCACAGGCAGAAGGAAGAGGAAAGAATGAAGGAAAGAAAGACAGAAGAGGGAGTGTAAAGTCACCCGTAGGCAGAAGGACAAGGAAAGAATGAAGGAAAGAAAGACAGAAGAGGATGGAAGAAAAGGAGGATGGAGGAGAGGAAAGGGCAGACACCCAACAGCAGCACTACATCGGGTGAGTGGATGGTGAGCACCCCCACCCACCACTCATAGGATTAACCAGAATAATTTTCAACATTAAGCAACGTTGGGTCTGGTTAGTACTTGGATGGGTGACCGCCGGGGAACACCAGATGCTGTTGGCATTCCTACGTCAAGTGGGGTTGGTGGAGGATTAGTGCCCCTCCCTGTAAAACAATTAACTCTAAGCCCTTGGCCACCCTGTCTGGGGTACATGGCATCTGGCAATGAATGAATGAATGAAGAAAACCATGCAAAAAAAAAAAAAACTTGAAAACCAAAAACATCCTACCTATACACTACTCTAGGTATAGTATTCCATCTATTTTTGGCACTGTTTTCAGGTCAATCTGGCATATTTTGGAATCAAAGCACTATCTATCTATTGCCAGATGCCTCAATCCCGTTTGGGGTGGCCACAAACAAATCGCCTCCAAGTCGCCCCGTCCCCTGCCATTTCACTGCCCTGCTCCCAACTCACACACCCCTCTCTCATATACCTCTCCACCCCATCCCTCCATCTCATCCTCAGCCTCCCCCTCCCTCTTCCCCCCTCCACCTCACTTACATACACACTCTTTTTCAGTCTTTCACCCTCCATCCTCTCAACATTGCCAAACCACCTCAGTGTGTTCCTCATAATGCTTCCTATCACATCCACATCAACACCACAACGCTCCTTTATATACTCATTCGTCAACCTGTCTCTCCAAGTGACTCCACAGGCTCCTCTTAAATAACTCATTTCCACTGCTCTCACTCTTGACTTGTGTCCTTCCAACAACGTCCAAGCTTCACTTCCGTACGTTAGAGTTGGTATGACAATACTGTCATGTTGTAACTTTTTCACTTCCATGCTCACTTCCCTGTTTCTTATCACTGCTTTCAAGGAACCAGCAACCTTTCTTCCCTGCTGTACCTTTTCAAGCACTTCACCCTCCAAACCTCCATCCTTACTCATCACACTACCCAAGTACTTAAACATACTCACATTTTCCAATTCCTCACCATCCAACCTCGCTATACATTCACTGACTTCACCTCTCTCAAAGACCATCACTTTACTCTTCCCTACATTCACCTTTAGATTCCGTTTCTTACACTCTCTCAAACTCATCCACCAAGCCTTGCAGCTCCCCTTCGTCTTCACTCAACAACACAGTATCATCTGCAAACAACAGTACAGGGAGTTTCCAAACACTATCCTCTCTCACCAGGGACACTCCAACATCCACTACCCTACCTTGTACCTCTTTTATTATGCCATCCATGTAAAGATTGAACAACCATGGAGACATGACACATCCCTGTTTCAACCCAACTTTCAAAGAGAAAAATTCACTTAGTTCACCATCCACACACACTGCAGCCTTCGCACCATTGTACATACTATTCACAGCATTCATCACCACCCTGTCATGTGCTTTCTCCAAATCCATGAAAGCCGCATACAACTTCTTTTCCTTCTCCAGAAACTTTTCCACTAAAGATCTAAGAATGAATATCTGATCTACACAGCCTCTTCCCTTCCTAAAGCCTCCCTGTTCTTCTCCAACTAATTTCTCTGTTCTTTCTCTAATTCTGTCAATAAGTATCCTACCATACACTTTTCCTATTATACTAAGAAGACAAATGCCCCTATGATTACCACACACTTCTTTTTCCCCTTTTCCTTTGTACAAGGGAATAATTATACCTGACTTCCAATCCTCCGGGACTCTACCTTCCTCCCAGGCCAATCTGCACATCTTCCACATCCATTCTACTACTATCTCTCCCCCATGCTACAGCATTTCCCCACACACTCCATCAATTCCTGGGGCTTTCCCCGATTTAACTTTCTTCATTGCTTCCACAACTTCTATCCTACTGATTACTTCCTGTCTTCTCACCTCCCTCCTTCTCCCAGCCATTCCTTAGTCACTTACACTCGCATTACTTCCATCCTGTATGTTCAACAATTCCTTAAAGTATTCTCTCCATCTGCTCACTTTTTCTCCCTTCTCCACTAGTAATCTACCATTTTTATCTTTCACTCCCCTGCTAACTTCACTTCCACCCTGTCTTACTCTTTTCACCTCTCTCCAGAACATTTTCTTACTGTCCCTCCACTTTACACTCAAATTCCTTCCAAATTCCTCATCCACTCTCTTCTTACTCTCTCTTACTAATCTTCTCACCTCTCTCTTTCTTTCTACATATAACTCTCTCTTCCGCCTCTCAACTTCTGCCACGCCCCTATTTCTCATCCATTCATTGTATGCTTTCTTCTTTTGTGCCACAGTCTGTTTCACCTCTTCAGTCCACCACGCTGTTCCTTGCACCCCCCTCCGTCTTCTCTTCCTTCCACACACCACATCACATGCTGCACATATTTCTTCTGTAAATATCCTACACACACCTTCCACGTCTCCCATCTGCTCCAATTCATATTTGCCCAATCATTCCTCCACTTCTCTCTTATACTCTGCCTTTTTCTCATCCTCTCGTAACCTTTCCACTCTCCTTGCAACTACTCCTTCCTCTCGTCTTTCCCTTCTTGTATTCCTCCATCTTACTTGAATTCTAATTCTGGCCACCACCAAGTAGTGGTCAGAAAGTCCACTCCCCCAACCTCTATAAACTCTTGCATCCATTACACATCTTCGCATCCTTTCATCCACACACACATAATCAATCATTGCCTTCCTTTCATTCAGTTCACCACCCACCCTTCTCATCACTCGCCATGTATACCTGTGGATCATTTTATGCCTGAAGAGGGTATTGGCTATCACCAACCCCCTCCCAGCACAAATGTCCACTAATGCACTCCCATTCTCATCTGTCTCAGCAGGCACACCCCACTCACCAACTATTGCATCCACCTTCACATTCCCAACTTTACCATTCATATCACCGATCAATAACACTCTCTCATTCCTTCCAAACTTTTCCATGCACACTTCTACATTTGTCCAGAACTCTTCTCTCACTCTTCTAGCACGATCTTGCGTTGGCGCATACACACACACACAATCGCCCACATTTGTATTCCAACTTTCAACTTTACCCACATAATCCTTGACCCAACTAATCCATACTGTCTTATGCTCCTCTTCCATCTTTTACTCACAGGAAGTTCCTTATCAAAATTTTAAAGTTACAGATCTCATGTGATATTTGGAGCCCCTGCAGTATTTTTCATTATTATGCTTGCTATTTACACTTTTGTTCAGCTTAGGGGAGGTTTAGTCTAATGAAGCGATTAATGAAGGCTTTGGTTATCGCAAATTGAAAAGTGTCCTCTGAGGTGAGTAAAATTGTAGGAAATAGCAAAAGCCATGTGGAGGGAAAGCAGAAGGGGTGATTCAATAGGAAGTTGTGTATGGGTGAGGTGTTGGGGGTAGGGGGAGGGGGGACAGTTGTGGATGAGGTGGAGGGATCGGTAGGAGAGATACATTAGTGAGGGGGGTGTTCGTTGGGGAGCGGGCATCCTGATGGCAAAGAAGAGAGTGACAAAGATGTGTTTCATTCATGGCCACCCCTTCAAGGATTAAGGCATCTGGTTATAGATGCAGTAGATTGATGCTGGCTATAGATAGATAGATTGATACAGAGGTAGATCGAAAGATGATTGGACAGTCAGCAGGTTATGGAATATTGTAGGTCATTGGATTGAATGAGAAACACTTCCTTCGGGTGGCTGTCCAGTTACTTTGATTTTCTGTAAAGTATACCTTCCCCACCATTGCCATTGATGTGCTTGGATGCCTGTGTGGTACACAGTAACGTCATTGCCATTCATTTGGTGGGCTGGGTCAAAAACTGCTTGCAGATGGGCAGTTGCAGTATCTATATGGCCGCTCAGCTATTTGTTCTGCACCACATGTAGTTGACGTAGGGATTGTTTTGCCATATTATGCCTTTTTATTATTATTATTATTATTTTTGTATTATTATTATTATTATTATTTTGTACTTTTTTTGCGGGAGGGAGGGTATTTTTGAATTACACAATTGATTTATTTAATTAGTAGCCATTACAATTTTTTGCTCACGTAAAATAGTGAAATCCGTTTTTTCTTTCATATTTAGCATCTTTTGTGAAATTTCATCACTGTAGTTAGCTATTGCCCAAAGTATGGAGGCTTTAAAAAAGTCAAGTAATAATGGATGAGAAATAGGGGTGTGAAAAAAGTTGAGAGGCGGAAGAGAGAGTTATATGTAGAAAGAAAGAGGGAGGTGAAAAGATTAGTAAGAGAAAGTAAGAAGAGAGTGAATGAGGAATTTGGAAGGAATTTGAGTGTAAAGTGGAGGGACTGTAAGAAAATGTTCTGGAAAGAGGTGAAAAGAGTAAGACAGGGTGGAAGTGAAGTTAGCAGGGGAGTGAAAGATAAAAATGGTAGATTACTAGTGGAGAAGGGAGAAAAAGTGAGCAGATGGAGAGAACACTTTAAGGAATTGTTGAACATAGAGGATGGAAGTAATGCGAGTATAAGTGGCTGGGGAATGGCTGGGAGGAGGAGGGAAGTGAGAAGACAGGAAGAAATCAGTAGGATAGAAGTTGTGGAAGCAATGAAGAAAGTTAAATTGGGGAAAGCCCCAGGAATTGATGGAGTGTGTGGTGAAATGCTGAAGCATTGGGGAGAGATAGTAGTAGAATGGATGTGGAAGATGTGCAGATTGGCCTGGGAGGAAGGTAGAGTCCCAGAGGATTGGAAGTCAGGTATAATTATTCCCTTGTACAAAGGAAAAGGGGAAAAAGAAATGTGTGGTAATCATAGGGGCATTTGTCTTCTTAGTATAATAGGAAAAGTGTATGGTAGGATACTTATTGACAGAGTTAGAGAAAGAACAGAGAAATTAGTTGGAGAAGAACAGGGAGGCTTTAGGAAGGGAAGAGGTTGTGTAGATCAGATATTCATTCTTAGATCTTTAGTGGAAAAGTTTCTAGAGAAGGAAAAGAAGTTGTATACGGCTTTCATGGATTTGGAGAAAGCATATGACAGGGTGGATAGACAAGGATTGTGGAAAGTGTTAAGAATATATGGAGTAGATGGGAAGTTGTTGAATGCTGTGAAGAGTATGTACGATGGTGCGAAGGCTGCAGTGCGTGTGGATGGTGAACTAAGTGAATTTTTCTCTTTGAAAGTTGGTTTGAAACAGGGATGTGCTGTGTCTCCATGGTTGTTCAATCTGTACATGGATGGGGTAATAAAAGAGGTACAAGGTAGGATAGTGGATGTTGGAGTGTTCCTGGTGAGAGAGGATAGTGTTTGGAAACTCCCTGTACTGTTGTTTGCAGATGATACTGTGTTGTTGAGTGAAGACGAAGGGGAGCTGCAAGGCTTGGTGGATGAGTTTGGGAGAGTGTGTAAGAAACGGAATCTAAAGGTGAATGTTGGGAAGAGTAAATTGATGGTCTTTGAGTGAGGTGAAGTCAGTGAATGTACAGCGAGGTTGGATGGTGAGGAATTGGAAAATGTGAGTACGTTTAAGTACTTGGGTAGTGTGATGAGTAAGGATGGAGGTTTGGAGGGTGAAGTGCTTGAAAAGGTACAGCAGGGAAGAAAGGTTGCTGGTTCTTTGAAAGCAGTGATAAGAAACAGGGAAGTGAGCATGGAAGTGAAAAAGTTACTACATGACAGTATTGTGATACCAACTCTAACGTATGGAAGTGAAGCTTGGACGTTGTTGGAAGGACACAAGTCAAAAGTGAGAGCAGTGGAAATGAGTTATTTAAGAGGAGCCTGTGGAGTCACATGGAGAGACAGGCTGACGAATGAGAATATAAAGGAGTGTTGTGGTGTTGATGTGGATGTGATAGGAAGTGTTATGAGGAACACACTGAGGTGGTTTGGCCATGTGGAGAGGATGGAGGGTGAAAGACTGACGAAGAGAGTGTATGTGAGTGAGGTGGAGGGGGGAAGAGAGAGGGGGAGGCCGAGGATGAGATGGAGGGATGGGGTGGAGAGGTATATGAGAGAGGGGGGTGTGAGTTGGGAGCAGGGCAGTGAAATGGCGGGGGACAGGGTGACTTGGAGGCGATTTGTTTGTGGCCACCCCGAACGGGATTGAGGCGTCTGGCAATAGATAGATAGAATTTTTTTTTGCATTTAGTGTCTTAGATTTTTGTTGCTACAACTACAGTCGCAGTGCATGATTCTGAGGTTGTCATTATTGTACCCGTCAACATTGCTTCCAGTTTCGTGTTTAATATGATATTCCTGTGATTCTTGTTTAATATGTTCATGGATAGATAGATAATAATCTATCTATCTATTGCCAGACGCCTCAATCCCGTTTGGGGTGGCCACAAACAAATCGCCTCCACGTCGCCCTGTCCCCCGCCATTTCACTGCCCTGCTCCCAACTCACACCCTCCTTTCATATACGTCTCCACCCCATCCCTCCATCTCATCCTCAGCCTCCCCCTCCCTCTTCCCCCCTCCACCTCACTCACATACACTCTCTTCGTCAGTCTTTCACCCTCCATCCTCTCCACATGGCCAAACCACCTGAGTGTGTTCCTCATAACGCTTCCTATCACATCCACACCACAACGCCTCTTTATGTCCTCATTCGTCAGCCTGTCTCTCCATGTGACTCCACAGACTCCTCTTAAATAACTCATTTCCACTGCTCTCACTCTTGACTTGTGTCCTTCCAACAACGTCCAAGCTTCACTTCCATTCGTTAGAGTTGGTATCACAAAGCTGTCATGTAGTAACTTTTTCACTTCCGTGCTCACTTCCCTGTTTCTTATCACTGCTTTCTAGGAACAAGCAATCTTTCTTCCCTGCTGTACCCTTTCAAGCACTTCACCCTCCAAACCTCCATCCTTACTCATCACACTACCCAAGTACTTAAATGTACTCACATTTTCCAATTCCTCACCATCCAACCTCGCTGTACATTCACTGACTTCACCTCTCTCAAAGACCATCACTTTACTCTTCCCTACATTCACCTTTAGATTCTGTTTCTTACACACTCTCCCAAACTCATCCACCAAGCCTTGCAACTCCCCTTCGTCTTTACTCATCAACACAGTATCATCTGCAAACAACAGTACAGGGAGTTTCCAAACACTATCGTCTCTCACCAGGGCCACTCCAACATCCACTACCCTACCTTGTACCTCTTTTATTACCCCATCCATGTACAGATTGAACAACCATGGAGACATGACACATCCCTATTTCAACCCAACCTTCAAAGAGAAAAATTCACTTAGTTCACCATCCACACGCACTGCAGCCTTCGCACCATCGTACATACTCTTCACAGCATTCAACAAGTTCCCATCTACTCCATATATTCTTAACACTTTCCACAATCCTTGTCTATCCACCCTGTCATATGCTTTCTCCAAATCCATGAAAGCCGCATACAACTTCTTTCCCTTCTCTAGAAACTTTTCCACTAAAGATCTATGGATGAATATCTGATCTACACAACTTCTTCCCTTCCTAAAGCCTCCCTGTTCTTCTCCAACTAATTTCTCTGTTCTTTCTCTAACTCTGTCAATAAGTATCCTACCATACACTTTTCCTATTATACTAAGAAGACAAATGCCCCTATGATTACCACACACTTCTTTTTCCCCTTTTCCTTTGTACAAGGGAATAATTATACCTGACTTCCAATCCTCCGGGACTCTACCTTCATCCCAGGCCAATCTGCACATCTTCCACATTCGTTCTACTACTTTCTCTCCCCAATGCTTCAGCATTTCACCACACACTCCATCAATTCCTGGGGCTTTCCCCAATTTAACTTTCTTCATTGCTTCCACAACTTCTGTCCTACTGATTTCTTCCTGTCTTCTCACCTCCCTCCTTCTCCCAGCCATTCCTCAGCCACTTATACTCGCATTACTTCCATCCTGTATGTTCAACAATTCCTTTAAGTGTTCTCTCCATCTGCTCACTTTTTCTCCCTTCTCCACTAGTAATCTACCATTTTTATCTTTCACTCTCCTGCTAACTTCACTTCCATCCTGTCTTACTGTTTTCACCTCTTTCCAGAATATTTTCTTACTGTCCCTCCTCTTTACATTCAAATTCCTTCCAAATTCCTCATCCACTCTTTTCTTACTCTCTTACTAATCTTTTCACCTCTCTCTTTCTTTCTACATATAACTCTCTCTTCCGCCTCTCAACTTCTTCCACACCCCTATTTCTCATCCATTCATTGTATGCTTTCTTCTTTTGTGCCACAGCCTGTCTCACCTCTTCAGTCCACCACGCTGTTCCTTGCACCCCCCTCCGTCTTCTCTTCCTTCCACACACCACATCACTTGCTGCACATATTTCTTCTGCAAGTGATGTGGTGTGTGGAAGGAGAAGACATAGGGGGGGTGCAATATATTTGTGTTCAGTAATACGATTCCTGTATAATATGATACGAAATTGAAGCACAGTTGAAGGATAGGTTGCCAGGGGACAATAATGACAACCTTAGAGTAGTGCGCCACGAGTATAGTACTGTAGTTCTTTTGTAGTCCTGATTTTGGCATCGCATAACCTGTAGATACAATTTTTTACATTTTTGCAGTTTGTTATCGTAGTACGGTAAAAAACATTTTTGGATTTCTTTCATCTATTTTTCAGCTAATTTTTTTGCAACAGCTAGTATTTTCAGCGGAGTAATAGTAGGAAGGTAATGCAATTTTTGGATTTCTTTTATATTCTTTTAGGTAACTTTGCTGTGACTGATATTATTTTTTTGCAGAGTAATATTGTATCATAGTACTGGTATAGTACGAACAGTAGGTGGGGGCGTTCACCATCCACTCACTCGATGTAGTGCTGCTGTCAGGTGTCTGCCCTTTCGTCTCCTCCATCCGTCTCTCCTTCCATCCTCCTCTGTCTTCCTTTCCTTCATTCTTTCCATGTCCTTCTGCCTATGGGTAACTTTACATTCCCTCTTCTGTCTTTCTTTCCTTCATTCTTTCCTCTTCCTTCTGCCTGTGAGTGACTCTACACTGAGTGACAAGCCAAATGGTTTCCTGTACACCAGGAAACTATTTACCACGCTGGGTGGTAACCATATAACCAAATTTTGGCACGTGGTGGTTGAATGGGTAATTATTGTGCTCCAGTCGGATTGAGCCGGTGAAGGTTTATATCCAAGGAGTGGTTGGGGTTGACTGCTCATGTAATGTCCCTCAGGGATGAGTGAGGCTGGTCACTGTCATCTTAAATGTTGGGACCAACTGCCTAGCCCTGGGCTTCTACGCTCCTCATGGGGCAGTGTAGGATATGATGACGGATGGATGGATGAATATTGTGTCATAGTACTGGTATAGTACAAGCAGTTTCTTGATAAAATTGGACAAATGTTTGTAGGTTATACATATGTATTTTTCACTGCTTTTTTTTTTGGAGAAGAGAGTTGTGGGACCAGCTAGACTGAGTAATAGGACAGATGCTAAGAAGTTATAAAGTGTTTGTGATGGGAAGACTGAATCAGAGTTACTGTTGTTGCTGTTGTTGTTTAGTAACCCATCAACTACAGGTAAGCGACCATACCACAGTGAGATGCAAGTGTGTAAAGATTTGGTTCCTGAATGGATGCCACACATGCCTTTCTCCACCCAATAAACAGGAGCACCATAGTAGGCTCCACATCATTACTTGTTTATATGGTTACCACCCAGCAATGTAAATGATTTCCTGGCCTACGGGAAGCCATTAGGCTTGTCACTCAGTGTAGTCACCTGAAGTAGAAAGAGAAGTAAGAGAAAAGTGGCAATAAGGATGGGAAAAATAGGAAGAGGGAAGGTAGACATAAAAATAATGATAATGTGAAGGAAGAAGTAGGTAGCACAACCTTAAGTGAGTGGGTGATGATCACCTACCACCAATGCTGACTCTACTGACTCAGTAAAATTATGTAGTGGGTCATTATGGAGTGCCAAATGAGAATGTTGATGGATGGTGACTGAAGGACATTTGCCAGGAAAGGAGGTTTTGCATTAGTAATTCATATTTCAGGTTGTAAGAGGCACATAAATATACAGGTATGAAAAGACTGGAGAGTGTCAAAAGGGGCCTGATTGATTATATAAATACTTGTAATTAGATACTTAGAAATAGTGCTGATATAAAGGTGATGAGATGATATGAAGGATTAATTTATATGATTTGTGGTAGCTATGCAAGGTATAATGAGAGGAATGTGGTGGATAAGAGGAGTTGTTGTTGTTGAGTAACTCCAGTCTGTCTGGCTGAGCAGGCTCATCATTTGTATGCAAGCATCTGCCCCTGCTGATTCATCTTGTTCAGTGAGCTGATGTGCAGTAGACAGTGCCATGACAGTGAGGTTCAGAGAGCAGTGTGGAGGTTTGGTTCCTGGATGGATGCTTCATGTTCATCACTTCACCGAGGTAATATGGGCACCAAAGTAGACGTAGTAGGCTCTACATCACCCCATTATTTGGTTATTGGTTTCCACCCAGCATTATAAATGGCTTCCTGGGTTACAGGAAACCACTGTTCTTCTCATTCATTGCAGATTGAACTGAAGTAGAAAGAAAAAGAGAAAGAAAGAAAGAAAAAGAGACAGGCATGATGGGAGGAAATAGGAAGAGAGGAGGGCAGACACAAAAAATAATGATAAAGATGAAGGAAGAAGTAGGCAGCACAAGTGAATGGATGATAGGTACCCCCACCTACCTCTGAATTGGAGAGAGGAGTACTCAGAGTGAATGAATGAAAGTGAAGAAGCTAAGAAACTGTGCAGCAGCAGATCAACATTAGCCATAGGTAGTGGAGGAGTTGTGGTCAGTGAACTTGGGAGCAAGTGAATTTGGAAAACTAGTGCATACAGTGGTTGTTTGGTTAGGAATACAAAAGCTCTCTGTGGTGTTCCTGGGGAAACAGCTAACAAGGAAGGTACAGCTGGGTGAGATGTAGAGGTTGAAAAAGCTGTAGAGGAAGAAGTGGTTAGACTGGAAACAAGAAAGAGGTTCAAATCAAAGAAGGCATTTATTGAGATTAGGTTGAATAGAACAACTGGGTGATAACAAATATAAAAGATATCTTAAGGCTAAAAATCGGTAATGGTATCTTTAAAAGAAAAAAAACAAAATCATGGTGAGTGAACTTGGAGGCACACATAGGAAGAAGGCTTATGGTCATGTAAACATCACTCAGGCATTTTAGTAATGATGGAAGGAATCAGCTCAGACACAGGAGAGTTGAAGAGATAGTGTGTTATACCTTGTTCCATTTAGCCATGCTAAATGCTGTTGCCCTGCTGGGGATGTTGTGATGCAAACACTCCCTCAGAGAACATCAGTCTGGAGCAGACTTAGAATGTCAGTTGTTGAACACCCAGTGGTTGCATTTGCCAAATTTTTGTGTGTGCATGTATGGTGTAAATGGTAAGCTGCTAGGTGCTGTCATGAGTTTTTATGATGGTAGTGAGGCATGTGTAAGAGTAAATGGGTATCTAAATAATTGATTCACAATCATTGTGGGTGTGTGACAAAGTTGTGTCATGTCCCTATTGTTGTTCAGTATATACAGTATATGATTGGGATGATGAGAGAAATAAAAACATGAGTAATGGAGAGAGGGATGGCATTGGTAATGGATGGTGATGGATGGAATATCTCAAATTTGTTGTATGCCGATGATGCAGTACTACTTGCAAATACCGGACAAGGGCTTGGTAGACTAGTGCAGAGTTCTGTAGATGCCTGTGAGCGTCGTGCCTTGAGCGTAAATGTAGAAAATAGTAAACTGATGGTTGTTGAGAGAGAAGGTGACTCCCAGTGTGTTGTTACAGTGAATGGAGAGAGACTGGAATTGGTGAGAGAGTTCAAATACTTGGGTACAGTGATAGAAAAGAGAGGAAAATGTGCAAAAGAAGTGGAAATTAGAGTGACACAAGGAAAAAAAGTAGGTGGTGCTATGAAGGCCATGATAAAAAACAGAGGCTTGAGTGTTGCAGCTACATGAGGCTTACATGAAGGGGTGTTAGTGCCAACTTTAACATACATATGTGAAACTATGGTGTGCATGTAAATGAAAAGTCAGGAGTGACAGCAGTGAGATGGGACTGCTGTTGAATGTGTGTGGAGTACAGAGAGTGGATAGGATGTGGAATAATGTGATTTGTGCAAGATGAGGAGTGAGGAAGTCTGTGAACAACAGAATTGAAGAGAGTGTACTGAGATGGTTTGGTCATGTGAAGAGAATGGATGACAATAGATTGGTGAGAAGGGTATATCTGACCGAATTTGAAGGAGAGAGGAGGTGAGGTAGGCCAAGAAGAAGGCGGAGGGATATGGTGGATGAGTGTGTGAGGAAGAGAGGTATGGAAGTTGGTAAGGCTAAGGGGCTGACAAGAGACCAAGCTGGCTGGATGAATTTTGTGCAGAGAAGCGCAAAACCAGGGTTTGGACGCCCCATTTTAATGTGACAGTATTCAGATTGACTATCAGATGGGTATATGTGAAGCTGCAGAATGTGATGAAATTTTTTTGGCCCATCTGATGGAGCCAGGATTCCATGGGCTTGAATGGTGAGTGAGTGGAAGTGTGGCTCATTGAATTGGGCAGACTTGGGGTGTCTGGACGTTGCTACTCCTCACTCTGCCCTAGGGTGTGAAAGGAGATCCAGATGATGATGATATATTTTTTTGGTTCAGAGTTTGTTTCATACATGAATACATGATTATAAATTGAATGTCAGGAAGGGCATCCCTGGTATCTGAATGGGTTATATCAAGTAAAAATAATATGGCTTGTTGTTTTTTTAGATATCTGTGTGTTTATAACATGGATTATACAAGGTTAAGTCATGTGACTTTAGAGCTTTACTTTTGGGTGACTTTGGTCAGCATCCACCAAGTATACAATATTTCCAATCATAATGTATTCATTACAGAATTACAGCAGTAAAGTTCCTGCATCTGAAGTCAGACAATAAGTGCCTAGAGCTCCACAGTATCATGTACAAATAACAGATATCATAGAATGTACAGTAGCACAACACTTACCAAACGTTACATTTGGACTTAAACCTTTGCTTACAGGTTCACCTCGTTGAAGAAACTAGCTGATCAGCTGAAATCAGAACAGTCCCCAGAGATGCAGTTTACTTTACAACGTACCCAGCCAGTCATAATGTCCAATTTTAACATTGTCATTAAACATGTAAAGAAGCACAGTACCAGCAACAGTACAGTAAGACCTCTATACAGTCACTGTTCGTTATACGATAGGGTTATGTCAGGTCATACTTTAACGTATAATGATTTTATCGTAAATTGGGAGATTGAAACACGTTATAAAAGGGGGGTTACATCAACTCAACTTCCCAAAGTCACCTACCCAAGACTGAAACAAAAATGACAACCCACCCTAATCACTTCCTGTGTTCATCCAAGTCATCTCCAAGACCAAAACAAGCACTATCACACCAATACAGGCGGTGTTACTCACGTACAGTAAATCGTTGCAACAACACAACAGTCACACTTGTGTAACGTTAGGCTGATGCTACACGATGTATAGGCCTAGTGTAGCAAGATGCTTGGCTGAGAGGTGACGATAGTAGGGGGTGCAAATGTGAACGAGTGGAAAAGACAGGGCTTTGAAGGGGTGGCAGGACTGCAACTGAACCAAAACAGTGCTCTGCATGCCGGGGCTGCCATCTTGCCTGAGACAAGCGACTGTTGCCTTGCGTGTGCGTGATGCTTCGTACGAAATTTTCTGAGGGCAATATCGTTATAGCGGGAAATTCATTGCAAATTGGCTTTTTGGGTGGAACTTTTCTGTTATCGTTGTAGCGACTTATCCTATACCGAATCAACGTATAATGAGTAGTGACTGTACATCGGACTAATTGGGACAGAGGCCACTCCGATAAAACCGAAGGTCCAGTGAAAGTGACATCCAGACCTCCCCTTACTAATCTGGAATTTTTCCGATGTTTAAGACATTAGTTTGGACCCCACCCAGGGTTTTTTCACCGTGGTGTCGCCAAGTGTTTTCATTACCATTGCAGGACTGTACTGTAGTATACATTCATTACAATAATCAAATGGTACTGTATAATATATACTGTATAATAATACTCTACTGTACACTGATAAACATGTCTTTTATTAACCATATTATGATGTTCACCCACGCACCAAGGTTTCTGTGCCCCCCTCAGTGGAAGGAAGTGGAAGTCAGGGTTAGAGAGAGGGCAGACGAACAGACAACGATGAGTGGTAGTTTGGAACTCAGCTACAAGACGAATAGTGAGAAACCCAATAACATTGGATTTGAAAGATTTCCATGCTATTCACCTGCAAAACATTATGCGTTTGTAACATCATAGTATAATTTATAACATAGACTACCATGTTATCATGATGTCCTTTGAAACTGGTCCAGACACGACCCATCTGTGTCTGATCCTCATCATACAAATAAAGCACTGAACCAGGTGTATACAGTATAAGCTGTAACTGGTCATTATCGCTGCAGTGATAATTTTTGTGAATATGTTATTCCTGGATTGTCTATAGCTATAATATATAGTGATTGTGAATTTTATGCTGATTCCCACAGTAGCTGTGTGGATAGTTATAAATGGTGCAGTTATATTATGTGGACAAATAAACCACATTTTGATGGGCAGCAGAGAGCATTTACCAAGAATTTACTATAACCCAATGAAATTAGATGCAAACAACACAAAATGTTATGAAACAGCAAAGATACAGTTGTGGTATCCTGCTATACCATGTTATCCAGGCCTTAACTGTTGCTTCACCTCATATGTGCATTATTTTCCTTCAGTCTCTGCTGCTTTTATTACTCTTACTTCCTGGTATCCTAATACTGTGAGCTGTTGTATTCCCTGGGGGTTTCTAGTCATCCGGTCCTATAACCCCCTACTGTATTACAGTACTGTATATTATTCCTCACGTCATCACTCCCACACAAACAACGTTAGCACAAGACTGCTGAATCTGTTACCACCAGTATTGGCACTGCCACTACTAATCCCCCTTTTCCCATTGTGTCTAATCACCATCACAGTACTACTACTGCTACACCACTATATATCTGTATAATACAGTAATACATATGATTTTCCTTATGTCTGTGTATCTGCTAACCACATTGTCCCAGTCCCACCGTCGGCAGCTCGTCACTTACCCTGCACCGCTACCCCAGTTGCACCCCCTTCTCTGTCTCACTCACCATGGACCCTACTTAATCAGCATTAAATTCACAATTACTGTATATTATAGTTACAGACAATCCAGGAATATCATATTCACAAAAATTATCACTGCAGCTATGATGACCAGTTAAGCTTATACTGTATACAACTGGCTCGGTGCTTTATTTGTATGATGAGGATCCGAAACAGATGGGTCATGTCTGGACCAGTTTCAAAGGACACCGTGATAACATGGTAGTCTATGTTATAAAATATGCTATGTATGTTACGAACGCGTAATGTTTTGCAGGTGAATAGCATGGAAATGTTTTGAATCCAAATGTCATTAGGTTTCTTACTATTTGCCTTATAGCTCAGTTCCAAACTGCCACTCACGGTTGTCCGTTTGCGTGCCTTCTGTCTCACCCTCACTTCCTTCCACTGAGGGGGGTACAGAAACTTTGGTGCGTGGGTGTGCAGTACATTCAGTAGCTGAAGTGGTCCATTAGTGGAGTCTTTAGAATAGACATGATTGAACAGAAGAGGTAGGGGATGCACTTTTAAAACTTAAAGGCACTTGTACTAAAGCAATACAATACTGTACTGTTGTACTTTGTCACACACAAACTCAGATTATACACTGTACAGTACTATAAAGTTATACATTAACTACAGATGTTCCTTTAATGTAGGCACTTAATATTATTGTACTGGAATTTAGACCACTTTTCGTATTTTTTAAGACTTAGGAAATACAGTTCTTTGTTACAGAGTACAGGATAGTACAGTAATTTTAAACACATGTACTCTACACTTTATACTGTACTGTGCTCTACGCTGATAAACATGTCTTTTATTTACCTTATTGTGATGTGCATGCAGTAGCTGGAGTGGTCCATTAGTGGAGTGTGCACAGTAGAGATGATTGTAGTGGAGAGGTAGGTGGCACACTTATAAGACTTTAAGGCACTTACAATAAAGCAGTGTACTCTACTGCCTTAATTAAAGTTACAGTTGCAGAACTTAATTTCAAAAATTAAACACTATAAACTTACAACTAAAGCTGTTCCCTTAATGTCAGTACAGTACTTAAACTTATCGTAACGTAGCACCTAGAAAATACATTGCACAACTTATACATGTCTGTTCTGTACAAAATATACACCTTATTATTTACAATCTTCATTAATGTAAAACATGGAAAGTGTACAGTGCACATCTTAAACACTTCTGTTCTGTACACTTTTTATGATCTTACAAACTAAAGATATTCACTTTGTACTAATCATCATCATCATCATCATCATCATCATCAGTTCACTCATCACCCTCTAGCAGTATGTCTGGGACTTCTGGGGACACTATGTGTAGGGATGATGTTAAGGCTAATAATGGCAGGGAAACATCACTCTCAGAGCCAGAGGCACGGTGTGAAAGTGTGGCTGGAGTAGGAGTGCGGCTGTCTGCAGCAGGCTTGAAAAGGTCACTAATTTTTGCTGCTTTTTCCCCTCCATCACTGTCCTGTGCACTTCTTATCTCAGCTGATGGAAGGTTGTGTAATACTCGCCAAATTGAGCATCTGAATCATGATCTAGGAAGTGGAGGATGAGGTCCGTCATGTCAATCACGCAGGGTATGGAGGGGCCCAGTGTTGCTTCCTCTCCCTCCTCCTTCTCCACCCTCCCAGCTGAATGCAGCATCTCTGCAGCAATTTCCTCCTCAGCGAGGTGGTAGTAACCAGGGACGTCAGCATCTTCATTGAGCCACTTCTCTACTTTGTCATTTGTGAGGGGGCCCTGGTCAGCTGCCTGCAGGAACTGGTTAAAATCTCCTGGCTCAAATCTTTCAAAGCCATTATCTGCACACACGGGCACCTTTAACACCTTTGTCCACCCATTTTTCAGGGTGGATGAAGACACCTCCTCCCAGGCCTCTGCTCAATTGAAAATGGCATCCTTGATGTTGCAGGCCTTGAAATTTTCCATAGTTTTCTGTCGTTGTCTATCAATGTACCCTTCCTCCCTCATGCCTTCCTCCACCACAACCAGGCACTGGCAGAGGTACTTCTCCCTATTGAGCCTCTTGCATGACTCTATTATCCCTTGATCCATGGGCTGGATCAAGGATGTCGAGTTATGAGGAAGGAAGATTGCTTTTATATTCCTGTCCTCGCTCAAAAGGATGTCGCTGGTGGGGTGTGCTGGTGCATTATCTAGGAGCAGTACTATGGCCCTGATGTCCTTCTGATCGATGCTGTAGGCACACTGCTGAAATCTAACGGGTGGTCAGAACACCTGAAAAGATCGTAATGAAAATTTCAATAAATTCCATGACATGGCCACGTTGCAACTTTGATTGTTAATATTATATTTTTTACTGTATAGTGTTTGTCTTCAGTCCTATACGTGGTTGAAGTCAGATACGAAATAAAATGTCATGCAGGGGTGAAGTCTGTTACAAAATAAAATCTGACGAATTCCAACATGTGGCTAAATCACAACATTGTTCGATGTTCAGGATTGTATTTCATATTTGACTCTCCCCCCCCCCCATACAGGGTTGAAGTCAAATACGAAATAAAATGTCATGCAGGGGTGAAGTCAGTTATGAAATAATATCCAACTGTAATAGCACGAGTGTAATAAACCAAAAAAATGCAACTATGATACTGTATTTTATATTACTGCACTGTATTACTTTATGTTAGTGAAGTTTTCTTTATTGGTTATACGGTACTTTACAGTACTGCTTTGTGTTTTATTGTGTTTTAAAATGTATTTTTTGAACTTTTACGTTGGCTATACTGCACTGTAATGCATTTATTTTATTCTGGTATTTTATGAACTGAACTGAACGTACCTCCATGAACCACTGCAGAAAGATCTCTTGTGTGAACCAGGCTGAGGGGTTGTGGTAATAGTCCACAGGCAAGGAGTCCATGAGATTCGTGAGAGCCCTGGGCTTCCTTGCATTGCCCACCACGGCAGGAAGTATGCGGTGGGATTGGCACAGACGAGCATAGATATGTAGTCCTTCATCTGCTTGTGGCCCGGCATGCTTTGGATGCTGATATGAGACTGAGTGTTCCGGGGTAACTAATGCCAGAAACACCCAGTCTTATTGGTGTAATATATCTGGAACAGGTGGTGTCCGTGCTCGTTGATAATATTCGTGAGTTTCTCTACGAAGGGCTTCACAGCCTCGAGGTCATTACTCAGCAGCTTCCCAGTTATTGCCATGTTCACGATGCCATGCCTGGTGCAGAACCGGAACAACCACCCAGAACTTGCCTTAAACTCACAATGGCCAAGGTGTCTTGCAGGGTGTTCAGCAGCACTCTGTATGTTGATGCTGCTTACGGGTACACCCTCGGCGTGTTGCTGCTTATACCATGTGAACATGGCATCATCGAGTCCCTCAAAAGGCTGTCTCCTCTCCTGGAACACCTTTGTCATGCTCCCTCCGATTTCAGTTTTCTTGGCCTTGGCCTTCAGTTTCTCCTTTGCATGGACCAGGTCATAAAACGTTGACTTCTTTATATTGTACTTCTTCATGAGGGTCGAGTTGTTTGTCCTCTTCTCATACTCCTCCAGAATTGTCAGCTTCTCCTGCAGGGATGAGGACTTCCTCCTGGCCTTGGTAGAGGCAGCAGAAGAGGTTGATGGGGCAGCAGAAGCCGTTTCGTAACTCACAGCGGTTATATATCCGAGATGGTAAGAGTGCGTTGGTGATGATCTGATTGCAACAGAAGCACAGCTCAGACTGAGATGGAGCGAGAGGAGGCTACAGTGATGCCAGCCAGCCACCACGAATGCACGAACACACAAACCACGTGGACAATCCCCTCATACAGCATGCTTTGTCCGAAACAAAAGGGGGTATTCTGGGCATCGCCGTTTGGACTGAAGTCTAATTTCCCAAAGCAATTCTGAATCATCCAATATGTAGTCTAGTCAGTTCTGGTGCAGTTTTTCAGGCAAAAAATAAGAAGGGGGGGAATTCTGGACGTCACTGGTCCGGACTGAAGTCATTTTCCGGAATAATTCCGATACATCCAACATGTAGTCGTGTCAGTTCTGGCCTGCTTTTTCAGGCAAAAGAAGGGGGAATTCTGGGCGTCATCGGTTTGGACTGAAGTCTTATTTTCCGGAATATTTCTAATACATACGACATGTAGTCCAGTAGCTTCTTGATTCCGATAAAAGTGAGTTCCGGTCTATTGAAGTCCGATATATCGAGGTCTTACTGTATTGTATAGTGTACGGTAACACAAGTCATAGCAGAATATTGAAAGAAATGTGACTGAGACGACCGCCAAAACAGTAACAGTGGCATAGTGTTACCAACTTAGCATTTAGTGGTGAATGCTTTAGTTTAGCAGCAGATTTAGTGCCTAGTGGCAGACAATCTAGCTGTATCATTGATTCTCACAAAATAGCTTTTGGGGGTGAGGAGGAATTCAAAAAGTTTTATACTTTTTTGTGTTGATCATCATGAGATTTTTGCATTTAGTTACATTCTAACATAATTAGCAATATTTTAGCTTGGAATTTGCAGCCCTTCACTTCTGTAAGGGTCAGTTACTGCCAAAAGGCTAAATTTCACATGTAATTTTGCATTAGGAATTTGAGTAAACAATACTGAAGATATGAAGCCTTGCACGCCAGAAAGGGTAAAGCGCCATACCAGCTGAAACCTGTTTTTTTTTTTACACCAGCTGCTCCCTCAAACACTACCCTATGACTGCATGAAGTTGCTTTGCTCAGTTTTAATTAGTGCAGTAAGGGTGAAAGTCTGAAGTGAACAAAGCGACTTTGTGCAGTCATAGGGTAGTGTTTGAGGGAGCAGCTGGTGGAAAAAAACAGGTTTCAGATGGTATGGCACTTTGCCCCTTGTGGCGTGCAGGGCCTCATATGAGTTTTGAGGTATTGTGCGAAAAAATGGCAAGTTTGAAAAAAAAAAAATCAGTAGCTTGTATATCAGAGGTTGACTGTGCACAGGAAATTGTTTGGCTTGTCACTCAAGTGTTGCTACCTTTAGGTAACACTGTATCAAGTGAGTGAATGCTATCTGCTTTAAGTTGCTCTTGAATTTCTACTTAATTTTCCACAATAAGAATTATATTGTCGAGCTACTGCTGGTGGCGGTGGTGGTGGTTATTGGTCAACCTTGGTCTGTCAGGCTGAGCACACCTGTTCACCACGGGTAAGCAACTGTTTCTGTGGAGCCATCCTAGAGGCACAGTACAGTACATACACCAAGTTGGGATCCATTACCCTCTTTTGGTATGCAGCTCCTCACTTAGATTGGACAAAGGTCCTTTGGGTGGCAAGTTGCAGGGAAATACAGTACGAGGTGATTTTTCTCCTAGATGTATGGCTTAGCTGCTCCACTTAAGGTACATAGTGTCACCATACTTAGGCTCGTCTTCAGGTGGTACAAAAATGAACTGTCAATTATGCAGTTATTCATCCCTTCCCCTCTTTCAGGTACATATGGAAGGGTATCAGGTGAGCAACCAGTGTCAGTCCGTAGTGAGGGACAAGTGCCTCATTCCAACCAAAGATGCTCCAGAACTTGCCTACATCAAGGAGTCCTCAGCAGAGCAGTATGTCCCAGATGTTTATTTCAAGGTGAGTGGGAAGATAATCATCCCAGTATATGGTATAATAGTAGAGTGTTATCATACCGCTTGTAAAGAAATGCCAGGTGCTTAGTAATCTCAGTTTGAGTGGGTGAAATGTTAATTTCAGCAGTTACAGTGACATTTTAAGTTTATGGCTATGCAGGGCTTCAGGTATAAAGCATATCAGAGAGGGAGGTAGGTAGGTAGGTAGGTAGGTAGGTAGGAAGGAAGGAAGGTGCAGTAGTAGAGGGTAGTAGACCCAAGGGGATAAAAAAGGCATTTGGCCAAAGGTAACAATGGAAGCAACTCCATTTCTTAACTGGCAGGTTTTTCCATGTACAGTAGGCTCGCCCAGTGCGCGACATCACAGTGCGCGAATCGCATTGTGCGCGAGTGACCAAAAATCATAACGAAAAACCTTGAATGCGCGAGTTTACCCCACAAAACACGAGGTAGAGGCAAGAAGTGGCTTAAAAACGCCATTTTCCATCAGTACGCGCCAATAGTGACCTAGAGGCTCGTGGGGAAGGTGCTCAAGAGGAGTCTACAATAAGATATCGCCAATATCAGCTTCAATAATAACATTTTCAGCAATAACAGTAAGTTAGAATAGATACCCAGTTTCTATAATAATGATGTTTATTTCGTGAATACCAAGTTGTTATACTGCCAATACATCTATAACAAGATGAGGAATGAAACAAACAAGCAAGAAGAGATGAAGGAAATTGCCGAAAATGTGAGCAGTAGCGAGGAGGAGAGGGAGGATACTCCCCTCACCACCTCCCCTGACTCACCCACCGCCGTCCTCCACTGCCCCACCTGACTCACCAGCCGCCTCCCTGTCCACCTTCACAGCCCCACCTGACTCACCTGCTTCACCTGGCATACCTGCAACCCCCACCATAATGACTGTTGCTAGTTTCTGGAAGAAATGTAACATTCAACAGGCCATAAATTTCTTCATCAAAGCCTGGAATAATACAACATTGGCAACCGTTAAACAAGCGTGGTGCGGCCGGGGTAGTGGCGGGGGCACTGTAAGTGTGTTGCCGCGCCTCAGAACTCTTGTTGTTTAAATCCATCAGGCCTGTTGTCTACTGTTGTTAAGGTGACTACCCATATTTTTGTTACTGTAGCTATATCTGTAGTACAATGTCTGAAAAATATGACCTTTATTATATCTCTAAGGGCCAAAAAATGTCCAGGTATGAGGGGGTACCGCCCATATGTAATTATTCCCATAAGATTATGTATTCCCAGTACGCGAATTCCCAGTGCGCGAGGTCGTGAACCGCCGAATCTCTCGCACGCTGTGCGAGCCTACTGTATATTTGCATGACAACTTCTGTCATAATCTGTCCAGTCTTACAAATGTTTGATGAAAGGCAGAAAAACAAACAGGCCAACTACAGGTTCCTGAAACTCCCTGCATGATATAGGGGAACAAATTCTGCTACATTTAGAATTTATTCAGCTTGAGAGAACTGAGAATGTTGTGTTGCAAGAAAATTTTGGCTTACTAATATCAGAGAGGTGATGCAATCTGGTTGGTTGAAATGGTTTGGACATACTGAGCAGAGGGAGTGGATGAATTGGTGAGTAAAATTGTACATGTGAATGTGGAGGGTAGGAGCTCAGATGCATACTGAGGAAGATATGAGGTGAGGTCATGCATGGAGACTCCTGGGTAAGGGATTGAGCAGGGATGTAACTCAAGATTGTGGCACAGATAGAGCTGTCATCAGGTGAAAGGACATATACATGCTGGTTATAGTCATACTGCTGAGGTCGTCCCATCAGCCTCAGGGCTAAGGCCAATGCTGAGACTGACCTTTTTCAAAAGACAGCCATTCCAGTTAAGGCCTCATGAGGTCTAAGCAAAACTATAATTGTTTTTCGGTATTTGATCTATGTTGTGCCAAAATCTAATAGATTACTTATCAGTTGAATGTCAGCTTTCTTTATATATACAGTAAGATCTCATTATAATGGACTAATTGGGGCCCAAGCCATTCCAGGAAAAGTGAAATTCTGATAAAAGTGACATCCGGACTTCCCACTGCTAACCCGAACTTTTTCTGATACGACAGACATTAGTCCGCACCAACGGTTTTTAAACCGTTTTCACTACCATTGCAGTACTGTACTGTTTTATACCTTCACTACAGTAATCAAATGATATAATATATATAATAATACTGCACTGCATACTGATAAACATTTCTTTTATTTAGCTTATTGTGGTGGATATAACTGAAGTGGTCAGGCAGTCCAGAGTGCTTCTGGCTTTATCGGACTTTTTCCGATCTATAGGAATTTAGAGTGGTAGCATCTCGATTCCGATAAAAGTGAATTCCAGTCTGTTGAAGGCCGTTATATCGAGGTTTTACTGTATATATACAGTATACATGTATATATATACATTTATATATACTGTATATATATATATATATATATATATATATATACAGTATACATGTATATATATACATTTATATATACTGTATATATATATATATATATATATAATATAATATAATATATATATATATATATATATATATATATATTTATATATAACGGCCATACCACGTTGAGTACACCGCTTCCCGTCCGATCAGCGAAGTTAAGCAACGTTGGGTCTGGTTAGTACTTGGATGGGTGACCGCCTGGGAACACCAGATGCTGTTGGCATCCCTATGTGTCAAGTGGGGTTGGTGGAGGATTAGTGCCCCTTCCTGTAAAAACAATTACTGTAACTCTAAGCCGTTGGCCACCCCGTTTGGGATACATGGCGTCTGGCAATGAATGAATGAATATATATATATATATATATATATGTTTATATATACAGTAGAACCTCTTTGGTCCGGACCCCTTTAATCCGGATTTCTGTTAATTCGGACAAAATTTTAAAATAATAAGCTCCAAAAATATGTTGAAAGTAATTCTAAAGTCATTTTCAGTATCGGCGCGGAAAGCGATCGTCATTCGTTTAGTCTCGGATCACACTAGGTCGCAACATGGGCGCCTGTTTAAATGCACGCTAGCATTTGTTCCATCAACTAGTTCACCAACCATTTATATTTTTATGCTGTATTTCAAAAGTTAATCCTCCTTACCATGCCCCTTAATGCAAGTGTAGCTTCTGCAATGAATAAAGGTGTTAAACGGAGGAGTTTGCTTACACAAAAATGGGTCAGAATATTTTGCAGTGTTTAGTGATTACTGTAGGTTATTTTTTGTACTTAAATGTGCTTTACTTGTACATCAAACATTAGCTTCTTGCCCATATGGACGTTATCAATATGCCAAAGATGACAATGTATTTTTTGCCTACATTAGTTTTATTTTTATTCCAAGTATTACAATTAAGTAATTTATTTATTTTTTTTGCCTACACAGGCCTTAGTCACTTACTACTATTTAAAATGTAGGCTAGTTTCTTGTCTTGGCCTTACCTGTAAATTATGCAATACAAAACTATCGTACATGATTAGTTTGGTTATTTTAGTATCCTTTTATCTTTAGCAGTTATGTAGGGTTGACATATGCCACATATGTTAATAATTAACAAACATACCATATGTAGATAGTTTTTGGTATGAACTGGAGATTACCGTGATGGTCCGGACAATCTGCTATTTCGGACAACCCTTCCCCCCATATAGTCCGAATGAGAGAGGAACTTAAAAAAACAAAACTCATTAAAACCCGTTCTTTCATTCATTTAAGAAAATACAAAGGCCATTAAGTGAAGGAATACACTATATCTCCAAAACAAATACCTGCATGTACTGAATTTTAGAATCACAGACAACACAACCAAGTTTTCAAAAATCAGTTACAAGGAACGTTTACACCATTTTATGTACCCCAAAAGTACCAGAAGCCATCCTAACATAGGGTGATTGAATTTCCATACTTCAAGGCACTAAACTGCTAAATTGCTGAACCGCTAATAATGCTGTAATTTCGGGAAGTATTATTTAATGTTGCAACTGTTTTTTTCATTTTTCACTAACAGTAATTTAAGACTGCTTCCTTCTATGATGCTTTTGTATCGATTGAAACAAAATATCAGTAAGAGATGCCAGCCTAAGAAGGATTTTTGAATTTCCATATGAGACAGACGTCTGTGAGATGGATGTCTGTTACAATAACTTAACAAAAATCATGCTAGCCAACATCTTCAATTTGATTCCCTTGCTAGTTAGTGATTGGATAGCAAGTGATCATTTTTGCCTTTCTGAAGGTTAGCAAGGGGTTCAGAAGTGATCATGTCCTGAGAGTTGGGGGCTGCAAGGTGCTAAATTACTAAACTGCTAAAAAGCTGTAATTTCAGACAGTACTGTTTAATGTTGCAGTTGTTTTCCTGTTTTTCAGTAACGTTAATATAAAACTGTTCCCTTCTATTATATTCTTGTCTCGAATGAAACAAAATACCAGTAAGAGAAGCCAGCCAAACAGTGGTTATTGAATTTCCATATGAGACAGATTTCTGTTATAATAACTCAAATGTCATGCTAGCCATCATCTCCAGTATGATTCCCTTACTAGTTACTGAGTGGATGGCATGCAAAGTGATCATGACTGCATTTCAGAAGGTTAGCAGGGAGTTCACCAGTGATCATGTTAGCCTGCTAAAGTAGGGTGTATGCTAGATGCTAAATTGCTAAACTGCTATACCGCTAAACCCCCAGACCATCACTTGGCCAGTTGTAAACAAACCTTAAATTTTTTCTTGAGCCTGAGTGTTTCTAATCGTAAAATCTGAGTATATACACAAGTGAATGTAACTTTTTACAGTAAATCAAAGGTGTTTATACTCTAAAAAATACTTGACTGCCAAACAGTAAGGTGATCCTCTGTATAAGTGATTCTTCTAAATGGAGTCGCCTCCAGGACGCAGGGGGATATTTGAAGGTGATTTTGAGGCAAAAAAGTGCGTCTTCCACCCCACAAAATATGGTATATATATATATATATATATAATATATATACAGGGGCTCGCACAGTGCGCGAGAGATTGGGCGGTCCTGGTCCTCGCGCACTGTGAAATCACGCACAGAGAATACATCATCTTATGGAAAAAATTACATATGGGTGGTACCCTCTCATACCTGGACATTTTTTGGCCCTTAGCAACATAATAAAGGTCAGATTTTTCAGACATTGTACTACAGATATAGCCACAATAACAAAAATATGGGTAGTCACCTTAACAACAGTAAACAACAGGCCTGATGGACATAAATAACAGGGGTTCCGAGGCATGGCAACACTTACAGCACCACACCTCCCGCCGCACCAACACTTACGTCCACAGACTCCTCCTGAGCGCCTTCCCCAAGAGCCTGTAAGTCGCTCACTTCGCCCATAAACCCCTCAAAGTCCAATGCTGACACTTCTGACATTGCATCCTCTTCATCCTCGACAGAAACAGGATCAGACGATGTAGCTGATTCCTTACTTCCATCAACTTGAGCCTGCTGTCTGTAACTTGTTATGAGTGTCTGTCTTCTCCTGTTTATTTCTTGCCTGTGCCTGTCTGTGTAGAAACGGAAGAGTTTGCCGATACCAACCCGAACTTCCTCCATTCTTAGGCTGCTCACTTCCTGTTCCTACCTCTTCCTTGAGCTTATCCACGGCAGCAAGGATCTTGCTTATTCTTGACATACACAGCTCTGTATTCCCCTCCATCACACTAGACTGCTCATCTTGAATCTGCCTGGCGTCAGGCTCTGCGTCAGCCTCGACTATCCATTGCAAAACTTCCTCGGGAGGCTGTTCCTCATTAGCAGCATGCACTTCCCGTATGTCCGCCAATTTAACGTCCTTGAAACCTGGTTCAGCTTGTGCTGCTGTCAGTGTTACTGCCTCAGCCTCGGCCAGTTGTTGAATGGCCGTCTCTTGGGTTGTGCATAAGTGAGGCATGAGCATTCGCCACGCATGGTTCACCACTGCAGGTGTAATCTGGTGCCATGCTTGTAGGAGAAATTCAACTGCGTCCTTCACTGTAAAACGAAGCCAAAATGCCTCAACAGTCATGGCACCTGTGGCGGGTTTGAATACAGCTGCTGGCGGAGATGGTAAGGGAGCAGGTGCCTCATCGAGGTCTTCATCGTGATCTTCTTGTAGGGCATGAAGCTCCTCTTGTATGTCGGTCTTCCTGCGTAGGTAGTCATACACTTGCTTATGGTAGAAGTGCTTCATAGTGGCTACCAGTTCTTGATCCAGTGGCTGCATTAGTGACATTGTCCAGGGCGGCAGAAACACAACACAACAATCCTTGTGCAGATCTTCTAGGTATGGTGGGTGACTTGGTGCATTGTCCAGCTCAAGGAGCATCTTAAATGGAATGCCAAGTTCCTGACACTTGGCCCTGGCGTCGGGGACGCAGTGCCTCGTTAACGAGTCAGACATAATGTTCCTGGTCATCCAACCATTTGAAGACTTGTACCAGTACATGCCACTTGCGTTCATGTTCATGAGGCTTTTGTAACGCCTTGGGTGTGATGCTGTGTGTACAACAACTGGCCTCATCTTGTGGCTCTCAAACAGGTTTACAGCGAACATTACCATCATCTTACACTTCTGGAGCTTGTGACCAAGGGCTTGTTTCCGTTTTTTAGCACTGTAAGTCGATTTGGGCATGGCCGTGTAGTATGACAACGTTTCGTCGACGTTGTAGATCTGGTCCTTGGTGTAGTGTCCTTCTTCAAGAAGCACTGTAAATAATGGAAGATATTCTCTCGCGGCCAGCTCATCGGCAGAGGCACGTTCACCAGGTAGTTTCATGTGATGCAGTTCCTTGCATTTCAAAAAATGGTGCAGCCATCCAACAGATTCCTTGAAAGGTTTGTCCGCATTTACCATATTTTCGGGCATATAAGGAGCACGAGCATATAAGGTGCACCCTAATTTTGGCAAGCCCAGTCTGGGAAAAAATGAAAAAAATACAGCTAACCTCAGATCCCCTGGCTGAATGCCTCAAACTTTCGGCATTTGGCCCATTTACATGGACTGTAAGAGGAGCGAATGATGAGGTGAAAGAGAGAGAGATTGTCCAGGTGCTTGAGGGTGCGAAAATGGATGTATGTGGAATAATTGAAACAAAATGGAGAGGAGAAAGTGTGAGAGAATGGGAGTATGGATGAGGTATATGTGCAGGAGTAGGTGAGAATGAGAGGGCAAAGGAAGGAGTATGTATAGTTGTGAGTAAAAGATGAAAGAACAGCATAAGACAGTATGGATCAGTTGGGTCAAGGATTGTGTGGGTAAAGTTGAAAGTTGGAATACAAATGTGGGCGATTGTGTGTGTGTATGCGCCAGCGCAAGATCGTGCTAGAAGAGTGAGAGAAGAGTTCTGGACAAATGTAGAAGTGTGCATAGAAAAGTTTAGAAGGAATGAGAGAATGTTTTTAATCGGTGATATGAATGGTAAAGTTGGGAATGTGAAGGTGGATGGAATAGTTGGTGGGTGAGGTGTGCCTGCTGAGATAGATGAGAATGGGAGTGCATTAGTGGACATTTGTGCTGGGAGGGGGTTGGTGATAGCCAATACCCTCTTCAGGCATAAAATGATCCACAGGTATACATGGCGAGTGATGAGAAGGGTGGGTGGTGAACTGAATGAAAGGAAGGCAATGATTGATTATGTGTGTGTGGATGAAAGGATGCGAAGATGTGTAATGGATGCAAGAGCTTATAGAGGTTGTGGCAGTGGACTTTCTGACTACTACTTGGTGGTGGCCAGAATTAGGATTCAAGTAAGATGGAGGAATAAAAGAAGGGAAAGACGAGAGGAAGGAGTAGTTGCAAGGAGAGTGGAAAGGTTACAAGAGGATGAGAAAAAGGCAGAGTATAAGAGAGAAGTAGAGGAACGATTGGGCAAATATGAATTGGAGCAGATGGGAGACGTGGAAGGTGTGTGTAGGATATTTACAGAAGAATTATGTGCAGCATGTGATGTGGTGTGTGGAAGGAAGAGAAGACGGAGGGGGGTGCAAGGAACAGCGTGGTGGACTGAAGAGGTGAGACAGGCTGTGGCACAAAAGAAGAAAGCATACAATGAATGGATGAGAAATAGGGGCGTGGAAGAAGTTGAGAGGTGGAAGAGAGAGTTATATGTAGAAAGAAAGAGAGAGGTGAATAGATTAGTAAGAGAGAGTAAGAAGAGAGTGGATGAGGAATTTGGAAGGAATTTGAGTGTAAAGTGGAGGGACTGTAAGAAAATGTTCTGGAAAGAGGTGAAAAGAGTAAGACAGGGTGGAAGTGAAGTTAGCAGGGGAGTGAAAGATAAAAATGGTAGATTACTAGTGGAGAAGGGAGAAAAAGTGATCAGCTGACTCCGCTCTTTCTTTACCCCTGCACAATTGTTGACTCTATACAGGGGTTTTATCCGCCCCTGTGTGGAGTACAACTCTCATGTGTGGGGAGGCTCCCTACATACAGCTCTTCTCAATAGGGTGGAGTCAAAGGCTTTTCGTCTCATTAACTCTCCTCCTCTTACTGACTCCCTTCAACCTCTGTCTCTTGCCCGCACTGTTGCATCTTTATCTCTTTTCTATCGCTACTTTAATGGTCACTGCTCCTCTGAACTGTGTGCTTGCATTCCTCCACCTCTTCGACGGGCACGTATCACCCGTCTGGCAGCAAACTCTCATCCCTTTTCTGTCCAACTCTCTAATGCAAGAGTTAACCGTCACTCCCAGTCTTTCATGTATGCAACAGGTCAGCTCTGAAACTGTCTCCCTCTGTCTGTATTTCCTGCTGCCTATGATCTCCAGTCTTTCAAACGCAGTGTGTCCAGGCATCTCAAAATGATCGGATCTTGAATTTGGCTCTCTATTGTATTTTGTTTTTCTCTTGGAGGGAACTGTTTGCGGGCTCATGGCCTTTGGTTCCTTCTTCCTCGCAAAAAAAAAAAAGAAGAAGAAAAAGAAGAAGAAGAAGATGGAGAGAACACTTTAAGGAATTGTTGAACATAGAGGATGGAAGTAATGCGAGTATAAGTGGCTGGGGAATGGCTGGGAGAAGGAGGGAGGTGAGAAGACAGGAAGAAATCAGTAGGGTAGAAGTTGTGGAAGCAATGAAGAAAGTTAAATCGGGGAAAGCCCCAGGAATTGATGGAGTGTGTGGTGAAATGCTGAAGCATGGGGGAGAGATAGTAGTAGAATGGATGTGGAAGATGTGCAGATTGGCCTGGGAGGAAGGTAGAGTCCCGGAGGATTGGAAGTCAGGTATAATTATTCCCTTGTACAAAGGAAAAGGGGAAAAAGAAGTGTGTGGTAATCATAGGGGCATTTGTCTTCTTAGTATAATAGGAAAAGTGTATGGTAGGATACTTATTGACAGAGTTAGAGAAAGAACAGAGAAATTAGTTGGAGAAGAACAGGGAGGCTTTAGGAAGGGAAGAGGCTGTGTAGATCATATATACATTTTTAGATCTTTAGTGGAAAAGTTTCTAGAGAAGGGAAAGAAGTTGTATGCGGCTTTCATGGATATGGAGAAAGCATATGACAGGGTGGATAGACAAGGATTGTGGAAAGTGTTAAGATTGTATGGAGTAGATGGGAAGTTGTTGAATGCTGTGAAGAGTATGTACGATGGTGCAAAGGCTGCAGTGTGTGTGGATGGTGAACTAAGTGAATTTTTCTCTTTGAAGGTTGGGTTGAAACAGGGATGTGTCATGTCTCCATGGTTGTTCAATCTGTACATGGATGGGGTAATAAAAGAGGTACAAGGTAGGGTAGTGGATGTTGGAGTGGCCCTGTTGAGAGGATAGTGTTTGGAAACTCCCTGTACTGTTGTTTGCAGATGATACTGTGTTGTTGAGTGAAGACGAAGGGGAGCTGCAAGGCTTGGTGGATGAGTTTGGGAGAGTGTGTAAGAAACGGAATCTAAAGGTGAATGTAGGGAAGAGTAAATTGATGGTCTTTGAGTGAGGTGAAGTCAGTGAATGTACAGCGAGGTTGGATGGTGAGGAATTGGAAAATGTGAGTATGTTTAAGTACTTGGGTAGTGTGATGAATAAGGAGGGAGGTTTGGAGGGTGAAGTGCTTGAAAAGGTACCGCAGGGAAGAAAGGTTGCTGGTTCTTTGAAAGCAGTGATAAGAAACAGAGAAGTGAGCATGGAAGTGAAAAAGTTACTACATGACAGTATTGTGATACCAACTCTAACATATGGAAGTGAAGCTTGGACATTGTTGGAAGGACACAAGTCAAGAGTGAGAGCAGTGGAAATGAGTTATTTAAGAGGAGCCTGTGGAGTCACATGGAGAGACAGGCTGACAAATGAGGATATAAAGGAGCGTTGTGGTGTTGATGTGGATGTGATAGGAAGCGTTATGAGGAACACACTGAGGTGGTTTGGCCATGTGGAGAGGATGGAGGGTGAAAGACTGATGAAGAGAGTGTATGTGAATGAGATAGAGGGGGGAAGAGGGAGGGGGAGGCCGAGGATGAGATGGAGGGATGGGGTGGAGAGGTATATGAGAGAGGGGGATGTGAGTTGGGAGCAGGGCAGTGATGTGGCGGGGGACGGGGGGACTTGGAGGTGATTTGTTTGTGGCCACCCCAAACGGGATTGAGACGTCTGGCAATAGATAGATAGACATATCACTTCATAACCATTCATGTGCTAGTTATAAAATTTTCATGTACAGGAATCATGAAAATTTAGACTGACACCCTTTGGTAAGCAACCATGGTAGGCTAAGTTACAGTACTTATCTTTACCAAATATCACCACTGACTTCCACCATCACCAGTATTGGCCATCGTTAATAACTCTAACCATTATCAACCAACAACACTAAAATTATCAATCATCACCATTAATATTATCAATCTCCACTCCACACTGCATCACCGTGGTCACTTGTAAACAAACATGGCAGCCCAAGTTGTACAGAGTTGCCAAATCTGTCTTAGCAAACACTGCAGGATTGGTATTCAAAAACCACTAAAAGTCACTAAGTACATAAAAACTCCAGGAAATTACTAGAAAAAGTACTAAAATTTCTATAATATTGCCAAAACTAAGAAATATGGGAAACACTTGTAAGGAAGGTGTCTGGAGTTCATTTACGGTATCGGTAGCCCTACCCAAAGCCTGACCTTGATCATATAAGGCGCAGGGTGATTTTCTGGGACATTATTTTTGGAAAATAACTGCGCCTTTTATGCCCGAAAATACAGTAACTTGCGAGATGCTGCCTTGTAAAAGAGCTGGGCTTGGTTCCGAATAAATCTGCCATTCAGTGGAACACCCTCCTTCTCCATCCTCATTATGAAGGTGGCAAGATACTGTTCCATTCATATCATCGCATGATTTCCCACCCGGGAATGGCCGTCTAGGTCAGATGCACCATACGTTTTCACTAGAGCCCTGATGGCATAGTGGTTCTTCCACACTGTCCACACTGTTGATTTAGCCAGTCCCAGGGCTTTCCCAATAGCAGTGTTTCATTGTCCCTCCTCCTTCATCTTGATAATCTCAAACTTGGTTGCGTGCATCAGAAGTTTCTTAACTCTTGGGGCTGGAGGCATGGTGCGGCGAAGTGCAGGCTAGGATGGAGCAGCAATAAAATGCCACGCATTGTACGCGAGAAGTTAGCTGCAGAGAGTAGATCCGGACTGTGCATGAGCCGTGTCTGTAATGGCGCGCCCGCAGCCTTGTACCCCAAGCTGCGCAGTAGAATGCCTGGGAATTTCTGCGCATCATCATCACGACGCATGATGATGGACGCATTATGTGGGGGGAGGGGTCGCGTACTAATGGAAAATGGCGTTTTTGAGCCACTCCTTGCCTCTACCTCACGTTCTGTAAGGTAAACTCGCGCATTCAGGTTTTTTGGTTATTATTTTTGGTCACTCACACAATGCCATTTGTGCACTCAGAGCTCACACACTGTGCAAGCCCACTGTATATATATATTTTATACATTTATTTTCTAATAACCTGTCTTCAGATACCATCATAAGAAATGTACTCATAGATAAAAGTAGGTGAAACTGTATCAAGAATAGAGCTAGATGATCAGACAGGGTAGGAGAGAGAGAGAAAGAACTTATAGGTGAGGTAAGGTGTAGGATGATTAGGACAAAAGAAAATAGGATATCTGCAGTAGCCCAGATGGGTCCTGCCAGGCAGCGCCAATAAGTTTCTGGCGAGACTACTAGAATGAAAATAGGATAGCGAAAAAGAAAGTTTGTGCATTTGTAATCAGCATATAGGTATGGACCTGCTGCATGCATGTGTGTTTTGGAAATTACCCATCAAGCTTTTGTGTGGCTTTGACCTTGGAATTGTCACAAGGCCTTTACACTTTCCAGCTGGCTTTAACCCTTTAACCGCAGGTGTCATTCCAGAATGACATTGAAAAAACGACCAAACCACGGGTGTCATTCTGGAATGTTTGTGAATATTTTGAACACCGCGCGTTTTTCCTGTGCACAAATTGTTTCACGCAAGAGTAGCTGTCGAGTTCTTTCACGCCAGCCCTCCCACACCTCCCTCCTCCCACCCCCCGGGGGCCCCCCCCCCACCCGTGCCCTGACACACATCAATCAGTATCTGTCCAGCTCTGTGCATGATAATGTCGCTCCGTCCCGAGTCATCATCGCTCGCTTCCTCCTTGGAAATTCTTAGTGCTAGTGTGCCTTCGACCTCTACACCGAAGAAGGAACTGCCGACGGCGAGGTAGAAGGGGTTGAGTACCCCAGAAATTAGGACAGAGCTGGATAAAACTGTAAGTACAACTCTGGATTGTGGCAGTGAGAGTGATACACTTACCGTAAGTAGTGATGACTATGCAGTTATTGGTGGTGAACCGTTTATGATTGACAGTGACAGTGATGAAAGTGAACATGTTGTCTCCCCCTCACCGCCCACAACTTACTCTGGGAAAGGGAAGGCGCCCATGGGGAAAATGGGTGTAGCACGTGGGAAGGGAGTGAAGCGGAAACTTATGTCTCCTACACCCGGCCCTAGCAAGCATTTCCCACCACTTTCCCGTTCCCCTAGCCCTATTGCCCTCACATCATCTTCATCTTCTGCCGTGCCCTCTCCTCAGTCTACATCATCTGAGGAATATGAATTCCCAGAGCCTGCACAGCGAGGGAAGGCAGGCCGTGCAGGCAGGGTAAGTAGGGCAGGCCGGCCTAGAACAAAGGGGATGCGTGGCAGCAGGAGGGCAAAGCGGGGTGATAAGCGGGGAAGAAAGGGTCAGATTTCACCACACACCAGGTCAGTAACTCCCCCCGCCTGCCCCCCGCCCAGCTCCCTCACCCTCACCACCCCCCCACTCACCCCCACCCCCCCACTCACCCCCCCCCCCCCCACTCACCCCCCTCCTGCTCACCTCCTGCCTCACCTCCTGCCTCACCCATTGCCTCCACCTCAACTCCTTCTCACCAGGAAAAGAGTGCAATGCGACCTGCCACTGCCACTGAACCACGCACCGGGAAAGTGGATGCATTTGTTTGGTCTGACGGTGCTAATTTTCAGCCACACAATCTGCCGTTTGACCTGACAAACACGGGAATACAGCCTGCCTTCCCATGCAACGAAGGAGATGACTTTGTGGACTACTTCCTGGCCTTCATGGATGACAAAATCGTGCAGTTTGTCAGTGATGAGACCAATAGGTATGCAGCTCAGTGTGCGACAGAAGGGCTGGGACCTATTGGCTCACCAAAGCAAGTGTCGTGGTTGCCTGTCGGGATCAGAGAGCTGTATGTGTTCTTTGCTCTCATGTTCTTGATGCCCCATATCAAGAGACATGAGTTGGAGGAGTACTGGCTGGTTGATGACATTACTTCAATCCCAACATTCAGCAAATACATGTCAAGAGATCAGTTCCGACAGCTGCTAGGATACCTGCACTTCGCTGACAATGAAAACCCGTCCCAAACTGACCCTTTGTGGAAAGTGAAGGATTTCCTCAACAGGATTAGGGATCGATTTATGCGATTTTTCTGTCCTATGCAAAAAGTCATCATAGATGAATCCCTGGTATTGTTCAGAGGACGTCTCAAATTCATGCAGTACATCCCCAGCAGACGCCACCGCTTTGGGATAAAGTTCTTTGTGCTGTGTGACTGTGAGACGGGGTATATCCTTGATTTCGTTATCTGCTCTGCAAGCACAATGGACGTGGACAGGAAAGACCCCCTTTGCTTCTCTGGCTCCGTAGTAAAAGTGCTGATGGAGAGGTATTTTGGTGGGAATCATGTGCTGTACATGTACAATTACTACACAGCACCGAAACTCGCCAAATATCTGGCTGACACGGCATCGGCACTGTTGGCACTGTATGGAGCCACAGGAAAGAGTGGCCAAGTTTCCCTGAAGCATCATCCTCATCCAAGGGAGATGTGCACTTGAAGAAGTCTGACAAGCTTCTGGCGATCAGGTGGCACAACAAGAAGGTCGTGAATATGCTCAGCACCATCCACAAGGGGGAATTGCAGAGAACTGGGAAGGTCAGCTACAGAACAGGAGAGCCAATCATGAAGCCCGATGCCGTCATTGACTATAATATCAACATGAGACTTGTTGATGAGTCGGACATGATGATTGGCGAGATAGACTGTCTCAGCAGAAACACCTGATGGTACAGGAAGGCTTGCCTCCACATGCTCGATATGTGCATGCTCAGCGCCTTCCTCCTCTACAAGAGACAAGTCGGGGGCATAAGGCAACCATCCCTGAGACAGTTCTCCAAGACTGTCGTGCAGCAGCTGCTTGCACGATTTGGTCAGGTGACAGCATTGGTCCCGAGGCGACACTCTGACACACAACCTGACCGTCTTGAGTGCCGCAATTACATGAGCCGGCACCAGCTTGTGAAATTGCCTCTTACCGCAGGCAGCAGGTTGTCACAGGGCCGCTGCAAAGTGTGTCATAACACCACACGGAGGCCTCGGGCGAGAAAAATGAGCACAGGAATGCCAAGTTGCTCTCTGTGTGACTCCGTGCTTTGCTGAGCACCACTCTCTGAGTAAATACTGACAGTGACAGTGATATACAGTGATGCGACAGTGATGTGCTTTACCAATAATTGTATAAGGGATAATGTAGTAATAAGGGATATTTTGCCTAGAAAACAATGTAAATATTGACCAGTATAATAAGTGATATTGTAATAAGAAAATCTGCGGCACTGCTGTGATTCTGTGATGCGACAGTGACGTGCTTTACCAATAATTGTATAATATAGTAATAAGAGATATTTTACCTAAAATATTGTAAATATGGCCAGTATATAAGTGATATGGTAATAGGGAAATCTGCGGCACTGCTGTGATTCTGTTATGCGACAGTGATGTGCTTTACCAATAATTGTATAATATAGTAATAAGAGATATTTTACCTAGAAAATTATGTAAATACGGCCAGTATATAAGTGATATGGAAATAAGAAAATCTGCGGCACTGCTGTAATTCTGTGATGCGACAGTGATGCAATATAGTAATAAGTGCAGTGTAAATATAATGTATATTGCCCAGATTATATGTAAAATAGTAATAGAAGTTAGAAATAATGAAAACATCACCGCTAACCAAACATCAGTGAGCGTGTGATGCCGCAGTGACGTGCGGGCAATTACAGTGCCTTTTACCTACCTCAGTGAACACAGAGTGGGTGTTTATCGTATGTGCAGTGTTCATATATGTTTATAGTACTATTATCAGAGAGTGGTTGGCATTTGGTACTGGTGTGTGGGGCGTAAAATAGTAATTTTACACCCCTCACTTCCAATGGCACTGCCCGTCCTGTGAAAGTCAACAAAGTCATGAAACCTACATCACTGCAAAGCTGAAGGTTAGTACTTTCTAATGGTACCTTATTTTTTGCTCTAGCTTTATTCTGTGCAGAGTTATTAAGGTTTAAAGGTTTGTTTACATTTGGCTGGAACCCCCGCGGTTGAGGCCAGTCGGGGCAAAACAATGCCCGCGGTTAAAGGGTTAAGGTCAGCGTCAGTTTTGGAGCCCAAAACTGAGGCCTCTGAAAATGTGGTAAAATGTGGTTTCAAGACTAAGACCAAGGCCAGGCCAAAGTATCATGCCTGGCTAGTATGATCACTGTTCGTTGTATGAACTTATTGTTTATCAAGGCTCCAGCATGCTTGCATGCATCATTCTTGGTCACCTAATGGCAGCTGTCCAAGCCACTCAGTCTTTGCAGCCTTTCAGTTCAGTCCCATATCCTTGAGGTCACACTCTGTGACCTCGTCCTAGGTCATTTTCGGTCTTCCTCTCACAATCCTCCCCCTGAATTTCACTCTTTTCATTTCCCCACCCAATTGTCATCCTCTGTCCTCTCCAAATGCCCAAACCATCCCAAGTTACCCCTCCTAATCGCAACACCAATACTCCCCATTCCCTAATCACAACACCTGTACTCCCCATTCCCATCCTTCCTCTCAATTCTTCAGTCATAAACTTAGCTCCTTCTCACATTCAAGGATGCATTACACATCCATCTAATAATTGTCATTTCTGTACATTTGAACCTACAGATATCCTTTTCCGTTACTTCCCAGGTCTCACAACCATACAGCATTACATTCCTAACACATGCCACATACAAAGATCCCTTGGCATATAGGGAGAGCCCTCTCAGTGCCAGGAGAGGCAGTAGCTCTTTGAACTTCTTTCAATCAATCCTTACCCTTGTCACAGAGCTAGCTCCTATCCTTCCAGCAGCACATAATGTGTCCTCCAAATGACAACTCTTCCACACACTCAGAGAGACTCACCAGCAAGATTAGTCTTTTCATGCCTGGCAAAATCTACATATTCTCCCAAACACACTGCACACTTGAAATCAGCATTGTCTCGCAGTCTGCCTCTAATACCACTTCATCTCTTATCACCCACATATCACAAATACTGCACAAGATTGAGTTACTTCCCACACCCTTGTGGCAAACTGCATGTAGCCATTCTCCTTCTGCTTTGACAGCATTGCCACTAGCCCTAGATATCATCAGTCATTTTATGTGTTTACTCTTAAACCCTTGTGCACCATTCTGTCTCTTCATTTCCAAAATCTCTCTCCACTTCCCTTTTGTTCTCTGCAGTCAACACCAAGTCATCAGCTTACAACATCTTCCATGGGAGTCGAATTTTGAAGTCAAATGAGAGTGCTACAAGGATCATGACAAACAATAAGGGGCTCAAGACTGACCCCTGATGCCCGTCAGCATTCATAAAAACTCATCACTTAAATCTCCATTCGCTCTTACCTGGGTGTGAGCACCCACATACAAAGCCATACCCACTCTTACCAGCCACTCCTCAATCCCAAGCTTTCTCATTACCCACTTAAATTCCCCAGGGACTCTGTCAAAGGTCTTTTTCAAATCAACAAAACCAAATTACAGCCCACTTTTCTCTCCCATGTATTTTTCATGAAGCTGGCAGACAGTGACTATGGCATCAGTGGTCCCTTTGCCTGGCATAACACAAACTGATCTCATCAGTATTCACTCTCTCTTTGATCGTACCTTTGGGATTTTCCTCATTACCTTCATTATCAGGTCCAAAAGTTTTATGTCTTGCAATTTCCTCTCTCCAGGGCATCACCCTTCCCCTTTTACTTATTCACAGTTATACTATTCAGCCAGTCATCTGGTACAACGCATTCATATATCGTATTTATGAAATCAGTAACTAACCCACTCCTATATCTCCAGAGTTCTTCAGCATTTCAGTAGTCAACTCAGACACACCTGCCACCTTCCCCAACTGTATTGTGTCTGTTGCCTTTCTCACAGTAACAGCATCAATCAAAGGCCAGAGGCCAGACACTGGATTCGCAGACTCCAAACCTTCCCTGTTCCAGTCAAACTTGTCATTCAGCAGCTGGTTACAGTGCTCTCTCCCGGCGTCTTTGATATTCTCACTGTCCACGACTACCTTTCCTTCATCATTCTTCACACACTGCTCACTAATGATATCCTTGTTTTCCCTTTGCATGTGATTTGCCACCTTAAATGTCAAATTATTCCTTTCAGTGCTATTTAGGTTAACCAATGAAAGCCTGTGAGACTCAGAGTTTGCCCCGTATACCACCTTTCTAGTCCTGTGCTTGGCAACCAAGTATGCCTCTCTGTTACCACCCCTTTTTCATTTCCTGGATATGTTTTCTCCCTAACTGCAGCTTCCACACCCACAGCCCACCACAGTGTTACCTTATGTCTTGGTGGGCCCCTTGTCCATCCACACATTGAACTGGTAACTGTCAAGAGATTGTTTTTGAGAGATCTGTACTGTTCATTTACACTTCTGTCAACAGCTCCCCGGTCAACTACAACTACTTGTTTTGCTATATAAGGGATCCCTGACTTATTTTTCAGCTTCCATAATTTCCTCCTAGAGGCATAGGTCCTCATGCTCACCATCCGCTCCTTAAGCACCATGTCCCACATCAGTAATTTTTGTTACTGCTCACACTCTTCACTCCCTATAACTTTAACATCACTCACCATCCTCTACCATTCATTCCTTAACCCTTTGGCCGCGACCTAGCATTTCTCGGTTATTCCCCTGGACGCAGCCTAAGTCCCTAAGAAATCTGTCAATCTATCAATTGCCAGATGTCTTAATCCCCTAAGGGGTGGCCACAAACAAATCGCCTCCATGTCACCCTGTCATTTCACTGCCCTGCTCCCAGCTCACACCTCCATCTCTAATATACTTCTCCACTCGACCTAAGAAATGAAAAGTGCTAATTATAACTTTGTTGCTACTTTTCTAATAAGAAATGACCCTGAAGTTTCCATTTATACTGTGATAATGATGAAAACTGCACCTTTCTGTGAGAAAATTATAATTTTCTGAGAAAAAATGCAATAATAATTAATTTTTGCTATTGTCTGATTTTGCATTGATGACAAGATTATTTACCTAACCCATAGACATACCAGTGATGACCAGCGTCGTCATGTATTTGTCAACCTCTGACGTCATTATGACGACTTTTCCCCTTATCCGATGTAATCTCTAAAAAAATATTTAGGGAGTCGTCATTTTTGTTGGATGATGGTTAAAAGTGGATGGAGCTAAGCCTGCCACAGCTGGTGCGTGCATGCTCACTTGGTTTGCATGGCTCATTGTGGTGTGAGGTTCCTCACAGGTAGGATGTACACCCCCTGACCTCCCTCCGAACACTTATGCTCCTTTTTCTCGTGTACAGTATATATGCGGTGTTATTATTTAAGAAAATACAACAAATAATGCATTATTGGAAAGGAAATTTATTCTGCTACATATTGAAGCAAAAAATATTATAGTAAAACCTCGATGTAACGGACTTCAGTAGACCAGAATTCGCTTTTATCAGACTTGAGGAGCTACCGGACTAATTTCCTATACTGTATATCAGAAAAAGTCCGATAAAGCTAGAAGCAGTCTGGACTGCCAGACCACTTCAGCTATGTTCACCACAATAAGGTAAATAAAAGACATGTTTATCAGTGAACAGTACAGTATTATATATATTATACCATTGGAGTAATGTAGTGAAGTTATAACACAGTACAGTACCGCAGTGGTAGTCAAAACAGTTTAAGAACTGTTCATGTGATCCAGACTAATGTCTGACATATCGGAAAAAGTCCGGATTAGCAGGAGGAAGTCCGAATGTCGCTTTTAACGGAATTTCGCATTTTTCGGAATGGTTTGGTCCCCAATTAGTCCGTTATAGTGAGGTCTTACTGTACTTCTTGAATAGTTTTTTTTTTGGCAAATATTTTTTTAAAGGACAGTGTAAAACTTCAGCTTATCAGCTAACTTCTACTATATATATATATATATATTTTTTTTTGTATATACAGTACTGTCTTTTTGGACAATGTTCGACAGAGCAAAAGTCTTCATCGTCAAAGTGAGACCAAAGTGGCCTTCCTATGATGAATAATAACTTTCCTACAAGCGTTAGAAGTAAAATATCTCTGCGTGAACATTCTGAAAGCTCTTGAGCAAGGGTTACGTGCACAGCTGGAATTTACACTCCTTTCTTGACATGAAAGGGTTAAGCAAGGTTTTTCACTTGTCTGTGTTATGTCACCATGATTGTTCAGTCTGTATATGGATGGGATTATAAAAGAGATACAAGGTAGGGCAGTGGATGTTTGAGCGGCCTTAGGGAGAGAGGGCAGTGTTTGGAAACTCCCTGTACTGTTGTTTGCAGATGATACTGTGTGGTTGAGGGGAGACTTCATTTTTTTGGTTGAAAATGAAATTATGCATGAGTTTACATGAAATTTTACTGGATAATAGCTACATTTGGCAAAACTAATCCCTGAGCTTTATTTGTAAATGATTAATTTAATTACTGATATTTTTAAAATGATTATATGTTTACTCACTTAGGAGCAGTAGTCAGTGAAAGTTAGGTTAAATATATTAAGATTTTACTGAGTATTTTTTTCTTTTCTTCATGTATTGTCCTGAAACTTTTTACGCGCTTAAGTAGGTATCATAGCTATTATCCAGTAAAGTTTCGTGTAGATTGACGTATAATTTCATTTTCAACCTGAAGACAAAGGGGAGTTGCAAGGCTTGGTGGATGAGTTTGGGAGAGTGTGTAAGAAATGGAATCTAAAGGTGAATGTTGGGAAGAGTAAAGTTATGGTCTTCGAGAGAAGTGAAGTCAGTGAATGTACAGTACAGTGAGGTTGGATGAGGAGGAAATGGAAAATGTGAGTGCATTTAATTACAGTAAAAGTCCAATATTTCGTCATCCAAATCCCCGGCAAATCTGACATTTCGGCAGTTTTGAGAAATAGTCCCATTTACGAAAATCTCCGATCGTTCGGCAGATTCTCCGATTTTTTTCGTCAGTCTTGAAATTCTCCATGAGGCTCGCCAGCTAGCTACCCGCCTTTACCCGCCTTAGTGAGTGAGATAGTGAAAGTGATGGAACGAGTCTACCACTGCCATGAAGCTCAGAGGCTAGCTCTTTCTCCTATAGCATAAAGAGGGGACAAACATGTAGTGAGTCTAGCATGGGAAAGAGAATCTGTTTCGCCATTCTTCCGCCATTCTTCCGAGTTGTTGCCGTGCTGCTGCCGACTTCTCTTGATTCTTCTGTGTGCTTTGTGAACTTCGTACCGAAATACCTCTGAAATTACTATTCGAGTGTGCTGTAAGCACCGTAACATCAGACAGGAGCTTTGTAACACCTGAGTGGACCAGCCGTGTGTTGTGAACAGTATAAACATCTTCTGCGTGCTTTGAAAATAGCCTCCACGTGTGGAAAGTTAACTGGTGTTAGCAAGAAGCGTACACAAGATGTTGACTATTGCTTGGAAAATTGAGCTGTTGAAAAAATTAGAGGCTGGCATGAGTAGGAAACAGATTATGGATGAGTTTAACGTAAGCTCCTCTGCTCCCTCCTCTCCATCACCAACAGCAGTCTCTGAACCTCAAGCTCTACTGCCGCAGCAACAGGGAGAAGAGTCCTTAGAGCCTGTTGCAGGACCCTCTACTGCTTGGGACTTCTTCCAGCAGTAGCAGACTCCAATCAACCCCTTCTATTGTACATATGTAAATAAGGAACCTACTATAAGTTTAGGTAAGTGCATGTGAACTTGTAGGCTTACTGTACCATTACATTTATATACAGTATATTCACTAATTTCTTTATTTTTCATATTCATGTATAGTACTGTATTCATTACAGTATTGTACAGTATCAAACAGTATACAGTACTCTCTCCAAACACATTTGTAATGATGTGAGTCATGATGATAGTGTTCACCGAAACATATAAGGTACCGAGTGGGTAGGGTTTTCGATAATTCGGCAATTTTGATATTTCGGCACTTGCCTGGTCCCATAGATGCCGAAAATTCGGACTTCTACTGTACTTAGGTAGTGTAATGAGTAAGGATGGAAGTTTGGAGGGTGAAGTGCTTGAAAGGGTACAGCAAGGAAAAAAGGTTGCTGGTTCCTTGAAAGCAGTGATAAGAAACAGGAAAGTGAACATGAAGGAGAAAAAGTTACTACATGACTAATGTATTGTGATACCAGTGCTGATGTATGGAAGTGAAGCTTGGACCTTGTATGAGGGACACAAGTCAAGAATGAGAGCAATGGAAATGAGTTATTTGAGAGGAGCACGTGGAGTCACGTGGAGAGACAGATTGACAAATGAAGAAGTGAAGGAGTGTTGTGGTGTGGATATGGATGTAATAGGAAGCATTAGGAGAAAGACATTGAGGTGGTTTGGTCATGTGGAGAGGATGGAGAGTGAGAGACTGATGAGGAGAGTGTATGTAAGTGAGGTGAAGGTGGGGAGAGGGAGGGGAGGCCGAGGATGAGATGGAGGGATGCGGAGGAGAGGTATACGAGAGGGGGGGTGGGGTGAGCTGGGAGCAGGGCAGTGAAATGGCAGGGGACAGGGCAATATGGAGGCGATTTGTTTGTGGCCATCCCTTACGGGATTGAGGCGTCTGGCAATAGATAGATAAATAGATAAATATTTGTGATTTTTTACTGGAAGAAAAAATGGAGTAACCACTCATGTTTTGAACAAATCTACATTTACTTTGTTAGAAAAAAAAAAAAAAGTAAGTCCTGGATATTTCTGGCTATTAGAAATTTTTTATAATTATAATTAATTTTAATTGATAATTAATTATGGTACATATAATTATCCTTAGCTGAATATTGCCAATCACTGTTACGGCATTTGACATACCCAGCTGTCACGATGCTTGGTTGTAAGAAACACTGTCCTCAGTGATGCAAAAACCTTCAGAAGGCCAGTGAAGAGAGTAGGAGGGGGAAAAAGGAAGAAGAAACAAGATAATAATAAAAAAGGTAGTGTTGGACCTTTGATTTCCAACTACCTAAATACCCAAGTGCCACCTGAAACTTCATGACAAAGAGTGAGATGGTAACAAGCCAAAGAGAATGGAAGAGCCAGGTAAGGGTGAGCGGAGACCATGCTACCTGGGCCAAAGTAGTATCAGTGATCCACCGCTGGTGCAACATGCAATACGAGAAAAAAATATCAGGATACCACGTGTTGGGCCACCAGTGACACACTACTTTTATGAAAGCATATCCCTCACTGGGACTCAGTGAAGCAGTGTACCTCCTTTCGCTGTGATTGCTCCATGCATAATGGTGGGAGAGCGTTCTGAAGCGAAACGTGGCCTGGGAGAGAACTCATATTGCCCAAACGCGGGTAACGCGTTAAATCATCTGGTGATAGGTGGAGGAAAAGGAAAAATGTATCATTCAGTAGAATAGGTTAAGATAACTAGCAAAAATATTTAGATTGGGTGGATATTTCCTTAGGGATATGATGATACTACTGCCTAGCACTTTAGTTGCAAGCATCAGTATACATTATGCACAAGAAGATGATAGAGGATAAATTTTTTATCTGAGGATTCCAGTTTTCCATGATGTTAACTCTAGGGAGATAAGCAAACCATACTCTGGATCTCTCCACTGCACACAAATGTGTTACTTTAGGTTAGGATAGTGTTAGCTTGTATATAAAATGGAAACTTAACTCTTCTTAACCCCAGAGTGATGTGAAAACTGAAGGAGGAATGGTTTTTCTGTGCCTGGTTTTTGCTATCATGAGTTTATTGAATATTTACCTATGTGAAATCTTAAGCATATACATATGTGCAATAAAACTGTTGAGACTAAATGAAAGTAATACAGTGCTATATTAACCCATTTCAGGAGAAAGATCAATATAATAATGAGGTGGTTCGCTTAGGACGCCCCCTGCCTGTGGAGTACCTGCTCTTAGATTGTCCTGTATCCACTCCTAATGAGCCTGTGTATTCATTTGCGGTCAATGAGGCCAACTTCCCAGTGGCAAACAGGTAATGTTTTGATTCTCATAAAATCTATCGTATCTATGTGTTGATCTGTATATCTATATCTGTCTGTGTCCATCTGTATACTGCATATCTATATATAACCATCTATCTTCCATAGGTAAATATATATATATAGGTATGTGTATATATATATGTTACTGAGTGTATATATACTGTACATATATATATGTTACAGTACATGTATATACAGGCCGTCATTGTTCTATCAATGAGATGCATTCGATAAAAGCCCATCGTTGAGCCGGGGTATCGTTAAACGGGGACATTGTAACATATGAAGTATAGGGATGCATTTGGGAGCATTGGGATCTTCCCCCCAACCAAGTCCAAAAACCACCCAAATGAGTCCAACAACAAGTTTCTAGCTCACCTAAAGCCCCAAATAGCTTTAAAGCAAGGTAAACTAAGCCTAAAAGTAGTTTATAACTCTTAAATCCAAAAATAAGATCTGAAAATCATCAAAAATAAGTGGGAAAAAATCAAAATACAGGAAAAGTCCTCTCATTCAGCATCTGGTCTTTCGGCGGTTTTTATAACTACTCCCATTGCGAAAGTTTTCTGCTCTTCCAACACACATGCTGATGGTGCCCACAATGGGGTTGCCAGCTTGTTGCTGGCATCTGTGCGCCCATAGTTGCCAATTTGGCGCTCTTGGCGCTAGGTCTAGCACTTTTCATAATAATTTACTGCTTTTCATACTAATTTAGCACCAATAAATACAGTAATACCCCTAGATGCGATACTCTAGCTTAGTGATGGGCTTACAAATACCAGCAAGCCCCGATACCTGATGGGCGGGCCCCAGTTTAACGATGGACCCTCTGATGTTGCGCCCACAGATGACGAGCCAAAATTTTGAACTGTGTGCGTTCCTGCAGCCAGCTGAGCCTGCCTGCCTCCCAGGATGCTCAGAAATACTTGCACAGGCCCCATAGCCATCGCTAACCCCGCACTCACCCATATCACTTTTCTCATACCGGCCGTCTCTGAGTGAGGATCTCCCTCATGCTCGCCCGCCATGTACAGTATCATGTTGCACCACCACCGTTACGCAAGTTGCTATTGTAGTGGATCAAACTGTGTTCGAGCAGTGCCGTGAGTAGAGTAATGATACTAATCGTGTGTGAAGCGCAATGTTGTGTGATTTAGGGCCCAAATAAGTGTGATGATGTCTGGTAAGGGTGCTGCAAGTGGAGGTGCTGGTGGAGGCTCTAATGATGGTGGTAAGTGGTCTCCTAGTGGTGGTGCTGGTGATGTTCCCGTGAAGCATGTACGTAAGACTGTGTCACTGGAGGTGAAATTGGAAATCCTTAAGCGGCATGACAAAGGCGAAGGTGCACGTGCTATCGCCTTGGCTCTCCACCTGGCCCAGTCGACTGTCTCCACCATCATAAAGAAGGAGGCCATTAAGGCTGCTGCTGGAGAGGTTGCAACCTTATCCGCCTCCCATATCACCTGCCAGCGAGAACCTGCGATGGAGGGGCTGGACCTGATGCTCTGCACATGGGTGGAAGATCAGAACTGGTGCAAGGCACCCATGAACCAAGCCACAATATGCAAAAATGCTCTCTCGCTCTGGGACGAGCGAGCCATGGGTGGTTTGACTGATTCAAGAGGTGGGCAAGTCTCCACCACATGAAGATGTACGGTGAGGCAGTGAGTGCAGATACGGTGACGGCGGCAGCGTTTCCTGACGAGCTGAAACACATCATTGCGGAGGGTGGCTATAGTGCGAAGGTGTTGAATTTTGATGAGACTGGGCTCTTTTGGAAGAGAATGTCCTCTAAGACATATCTTGCAGCGGAGGAATGGTTTACACCAGGATTCAAGGTCTCGAAGGACCGGCTGACACGGCTGCTGGGGGGCAATGCCGAGGGCGACCTCAAGTTGAAGCTGCTTCTAGTCTACCACTCCAAAAACCCCAGGGCTCTGGTGGGGTATGTTAAGGAGAACCTTGGGGTTATCTCGAAGTCGAACAAGAGGGCTTGGTTGACTTCAGATATCTGTTCGTCATATTTCAACTCATGCCTTTCTCGTGTGCTGAAGAGGTATGCGTCACATGAAAATTTGGTGAACAGATTTCTCGTGGTGGTGGATAACGCGCCTAGCCACCCACCTGCGATGAAGGAATGGGCCAGCAATACTGAGGTGATGTTCCTGTTCCCCAACACCATGTCTTTGCTGCAGCCGATGCACCAAGGGGTGATCGCAGCCTTTAAAGGCCTAGTATCTCCGCCGCATGATGAAGCAGTTGATAAGGGCCTGCGACAGTGATGACAGGACAACAGTGCAGCAGTTTTGGAAATGGTATAACACACCACGCCCTTGAGAATATAACTGCTGCATGGGACGAGGTTAGCTAGGTGATGATGAACTGTGTGTGGTGGACTCTGTGGCCAGAGTGTGTCCACTCTTGCACAAGGCGGGCTTCGGGGAGGTCAACGAGGATGACATGGAGGAGATTCTCGAGAGCCACAGGGAAGAGCTCAGCAACGAGGAGCTTCTCAATATGGAGATGCAGCAGGCACACCAGGAGGCAGAGGAGGAGGAGGTTGTGCCTGAGGTTCAAACTCTCAACACCAAAATCCTGAAGGAGATACTAACCCCCCTCCCAGGACAAAACAGGGACACAGCTAATCGGCTCCAGGAGGGGTTGAAAGTCTACAGACTGACGTTGGAGGAGAAGAAAGCGGCCAGGCAGACTACGATCACAGCCTTCTTTAACCCGTTAACTGCTCTATACAGCCTGGGCTGTTCCGAGTGCGACTGCTCAATACAGCCCTGGCTGCTCAGGTGAATTTCGAATATAGTGCCATGGTGACCAAGGTCGACCCATGCAAGCATGTTTGAGCCTTCAAAACTGAAACCGAAACCGAAAAAGAAACCGAAAACCATACATTTCAATAGGGAATCAGACACTTCGATGTTCATCCATGGCTTTACCAAGGTAAATATTGAGCTAATATTTCGTTACTATATACTTTGGCATGTGTTCTCTCAATTCCTAAGACAAAATTTGGTCTCCGGGAAATTTCATTTTTACCCCTATGTCTGCGCACCACGAACATCTCCAAAAAACTGCCATGCACAGTTAACGGGTTAAGCTGGCCCCCACCAGGCCAGCAAATCACACAGGATCTCGCCAGCCCTTGACCAGCAGAGCATCTCCCCAGGCCTCAACTAGAAGAGCATCTCCTCAGGCCTCAACTAGAAGAGCATCTCCCCAGCCTTCAACCAGCAGAGCATCTCCCCAACCTTCAACCAGCAGAGAAACACCGAGGGACACCTCCCGCCGAGGACATGCTCGGCCTGTTGCACTGGGCCTAACCTCCAGCCGATCGCCATCTCCCATATCACCTGTGTCTCCACTATGGCACTCTGCCACTCCATTGCTGCCTTCCTTGTCCCGGCCTCCATCTCCCACACCACTTCAGCCTCGGTCTCTGTCTCCTTGCCACGACAAGAGCCACCGCAACAGACTCCGTCACTACCTCATCATTCATCGCAGCGGTCTCCCTTGCCACCTCATTGGACATTGCAGCTGTCTTCCTCACCACCTCTTCTGTCATCGCATCACAATCCATCATCACCCCTAGAACCATCACATCGCACCACATCGCCACCGCCTGAGCCAGTGCATTACACCCCATTGTCTCCCCCTGAGTCATCGCACCACACTCCATTGCCTCTGCCTGAGTCATCGCATCACATTCCATCGCCACCCCCCTCTGATCCTCCCCTGGAGATCGGGTTTGAGGGCTTTGAGGAGGAGAATTGAGTGTTGGGGAGCACCACGTTTCCCTTAGCCTTGGGAGGGATAGCAAGGATGATGACAGGGACTGGACACGGACTTAAAAGAAGTAAGTGGTGAGAGGTGTTTGATATTTTCTAACCTATTCCTTCTGATTTTCAGGCTTTATTTGTTCCTTTTAGTGAGTTTTTACAGATGTTAGGCTTGGGTTAGCTTCCTTGACAGCTGTTAAGCCATTTAGATTGCCTTTAAACCTGTTTTTGGGCACATCTGGGTAGCTTTAAGACTTGATTTGGGGGGAAACCCAAGGCTGATAAACAGTCCACATTGAAATACTTGTTAAATGTACCCCGATATACGATACCTTGCCTAACGATGGGGTTTTACCTAACTAATTAGATCATTAAACCGGGATATGCCTGTACTGTATTCTTATTCTAAGTATTGTATTTATATGTACAGCTTCATACAGTATTGTATTTACATGTACAACTTTATAGACCACTGAATTGTCCATGTAAAACTTCATAGAGTTAGATTAGGGTATGTTTGAGCACGTAGGACCGAACGACTCCCCTGATATAGCGAACTGCGTTCGGTAATCCCTTGGAAATACCAAAACCCTCAGATATAGCGAACTTTCGTATATAGCGACCCACCCCTCCCCCCAATTAGTTCATTATATCGAGGGTTTATGAACTCACTCGATGTAGTGCTGTTCTCGGGTGTCTGCCCTTTCCTCGCCTCCATCCTTCTTTCTTTCCGTCCTCTTCTGTCTTTCTTTCCTTCAGTCTTTCCTCATCCTTCGGGTGACTTTACACTCCCTCTTCTCTCTTTCTTTCGTTCATTCTTTCCTCTTCCTTCTCCCCACAGGTGACTTTACACTCTTCTGTCTTTTTTTTCTTCCATTCTTCCCTCTTCCTTCTGCCTGTGGGTGGCCCTACACTGAGTTACAAGCCAAATGGTCTCCTGTACACCAGGAAACCATTTACTAAGCTGGGTGGTAAATTTTGGTGCCTGGTGGTTTAGTGGGTAATTATTGCACTCCAGTCGGATTGAGCCGGCTAAGGTTTATATCCAGGGGGTGGTTGGAGTTTATTGCTCACGTAATGCCACTCAGGGATGAGTGAGGCTGGTCACTCATCTTAAATGTCAGGACCAACCTGCCTAGCCCTGGGCTCCTACACTCCTCATGGGACAATGTAAGATTGGATGATGGATGGATTATATATATATATATATATATATATATATATATATACTATATATATATCTCATCTCATCAGCCGATTGAGTGTCCACTGCAGGACCGGCCTATCCCGACCGAAGTGGGGATGATACAGCCAATGTATCTCTACCAAGTGGCTTAGGCTGTCTGGTAGAGATTGTATGTAGGGTGAGAAGTGCTTGTAAGTGTAATTGTAGTGTTGGAGTGGCTTTGGATGTGTTTGTAGTCTGTGAACCAAGTGTAATCGGCCCACACAAGCCGGCTGGGTGCAAGCATTCATTATAGTTAGCGACACTGGTTCAACCACAGCACCCCTTGCGTCCGCCAAAGTAGTACGTGGCCAGAAGAACGCTCCCAAAGTAGTAGTAGTAGTAATTGTTCCCTAGGCAGTCTGGCCGAACAGCCCCGAGCCCCTTAGGAAGGCCATGGCCGAGACCGGGCTTTCCCACAGAGCTCTCAAAGAATGTATGTTGTGTTGTTGGCATAGGTGATTGTGTGCAATGCAGTCTTCCATAATGTGCTTAATAGTATGGGGTGCTGTGTTGCAACCTGGACAGGCATCAGCGATGGAGTCATCCAGCCTCTTTTCGTAGCTTAAGAGGGCTGGATGGTGCCCACATCTCAGCCTGGCCAGGTGGACCGTCCTCACGAGGAAGATAGGATTCAGAAGGGTGGATGTCAGGAGGCCGTGCATGCAGCTGTGTGTTGTCTTTAAGTGGCTGAATGGAGCGGCGAGTGATCTGAGTGTGGATATGCTTCTGGAAGCTGGTCTGAGGTGGGCGAGGGGGGAGAGATGACGGTATTTGTGTATGGTATCGTGTGCTGGGTGTTGTTTTGATGTTCCTTGGTGAGGGTGGATGTGCTGCCATGTACTGTAGTGGATGTTGTGGGTTTGTGGAGGTTGCAGCAAGAAACTGGGTGCCTCTCATGTCTAGGTGATCCTTGACTTTGAGGACTTTGGTTTCTTGATGTAGGTGGTCTGTGGGTGTAGTTGCTGTGCAGCCTGTGATTATTTTTAGGGCCTAGTTCTGTATAGTCTGTAGAGTGTTGTAGTGTGTTTTGGTGAGGTTTGAAGCCCAGGCAGGGCTTGCATAATTCATCACTGAAAGTATGTATTGTTTGTATACTGTGGTGGTGGTTTCTTTGTTGTGTCCGAATTTTGTATGGGCAAGTGACCTCAAGGCATTGAGTCTTGGTGTTATTTTATTTTTAATGTTTATGATGTGTTGTTTAAATGACATTGATGTATTGTATGTTACACCAAGGATTTTGTGTGTGTGTGTGTGTGTGTGTGTGTGTGTGTGTGTGTGTGTGTGTGTGTGTGTGTGTGTGTGTATGGTAGGGGAGTGTTGTTTATGGTGAGGTGTGGGATGTGACTGTGTTCTGCTGTCCAGTTTGTGAGAAGAGTCACTGTAGATTTGGCTGGGGCTATTTTGAGCCTGTTTGTGGTGAACCATTCGTGTCTTGTGTTGAGTTTATTACCCTGGTGGGGCGCGAACCCTCGTCCTTCAGTGTATGAAAACGCACACTTTGCCACAGTATCACGGAGGCTTCTATATATATGTACTGCATATGGGCCTGATGGAGTCCCTCCTGTTGTTCTCAAGAACTGTGCTTCTGTGCTTACACCCTGCCTAGGCAAACTCTTTCGCCTTTGTCTGTCAACTTGTACCTTTCCTTCTTGCTGGAAGTTTGCTCTCATTCAGCCAGCCCCAAAGAAGGGTGACCACTCCCAACCCTACAAGTATCGTCCAATTGCTTTAACGTCTTGTATTTCAAAAGTTTTTGAGTCAATTCTCAATAGAAAAATTTTAAGGCATCTTTCCTATCACAATCTTCTTTCTGATCGTCAGTACGGGTTCCGTCAGGGACGCTCCATTGGCGATCTTCTCACCTACCTTTCAGACTCCTGGTCATCCTCCTTTCGGGAGTTTGGCGAAAGCTTTGCCATTGCACTTGACATCTCAAAGGCTTTTGATCGAGTCTGGCATAAATCTTTAATTTCCAAACTGCCCTCTTACGGTTTCTATCCTTCTATCTGTGCCTTCATCGCAAGCTTCCTTTCTGGTCGTTCTATAGCCGCTGTTGTAGACGGCCATCGTTCTTCTCCTAGATCTATCAACAGTGGTGTTCCTCAGGGCTCTGTCCTATCACCAACTCTCTTCCTTTTATTCATCAATGGCCTTCTAAGCTGTACATGTAACCTTATCCACTCATACACTGATGACTCCACCCTTCACCTTTCCATTCGGTTCCCGCAGTGCCTATCTCGGCAGTTACTTCAACAAACAAGGGATGAGGCTATGGTACACCTAATGTCTAACTTGGCTTGTATCTCTGATTGGGGTAAAAATAATCTTGTTGTTTTTAATGCATCTAAGACTCAGTTTTTACACCTATCAACCCGACAAAATCTTCCACAGGTATACCCACTAATGTTTAATAATATTCAGCTTAATCCTGCATCATCCTTGAAGATGCTTAGGGTTTCAGTTACTTGGAACTTGTCTTGGAAAGATCATATTACATCCAGCCAACATCCAATCCTACATTGCCCCAAGAGGAGCATAAGAGCCCGGGGTTAGGCAGTTGGTCTCGACATTTAAGATGAGAGTGACCAGCCTCACTCATCCCTGAGTGGCATTACATGAGCAGTCAACCCCAACCACCCCTTGGATATAAATCTTCACCGGCTCAATCCAACTGGAGCGCAATAATTACCCACTAAACTACCAGGTGCCAAAATTTGGTTATATGGTTTCCACCCAGCATAGTAAATGGTTTCCTGGTGTACAGGAAACCATTTGGCTTGTCACTCAGTGTAGAGTCACCCACAGGCAGAAGGAAAAGGAAAGAATGAAGGAAAGAAAGACAGAAGAGGGAGTGTAAAGTCACCCTTAGGCAGAAGGACAAGGAAAGAATGAAGGATAGAATCTCTCGTAAAATCTGCTTCGAAGAGATTAGGTGCACTAAGCCGACTCCGTTTTTTCTTTACCCCCGTACAATTGTTGACTGTATACAGGGGTTTTATCCGCCCCTGTGTGGAGTACAACTCTAATGTGTGGGGTGGCTCCCCACATACAGCTCTTCTCAATGGGGTGAAGTCAAAGGCTTTTCGTCTCATTAACTCTCCTGCTCTTACTGACTCCCTTCAACCTCTGTCTCTTCACCGCACTGTTGCATCTTTATCTCTTTTCTATCACTACTTTAATGGTCACTGCTCCTCTGAACTGTCTGCATGCATTCCTCCACCTCTACGACAGGCGCGTAGCACCCATCTAGCAGCAAACTCTCATCCCTCTTCTGTCCAACTCTCTAATGCAAGAGTTAACCGTTACTCCCAGTCCTTCATTTATGCAACAGGTCAACTCTGGAACTGTCTCCCTGTTTCCGTATTTCCTGCTGCCTATGATCTCCAGTCTTTCAAACGCAGTGTGTCTAGGCATCTTGAAGTGATCGGATCTTGAATTTGGCTCTCTATTGTATTTTGTTTTTCTCTTGGCGGGAACTGTTATTGCGGGCTCATGGCCTTTGGTTCCTTCTTCCTCGCATAAAAATATATATATATATATATCCATCCATCCATCATCCAGTCCTACTTTTCCCCATGAGGAGCATAGGGGCCCGGGGCTAGGCAGTTGGTCCCGACATTTAAGATGAGAGTGACCAGCCTCACTCATCCCTGAGTGGCATTACATGAGCAATCAACCCCAACCTTCCCTTGTATATAAACCTTCACCGGCTCAATCCGATTGGAGCGCAGTAATTACCCACTAAACCACCAGGCGCCAAAATTTGGTTGTATGGTAACCACCCAGCATAGTAAATGGTTTCCTTGTGTACAGGAAGCCATTTGACTTGTCACTCAGTGTAGAGTCATCCACAGGCAGAAGGAAGAGGAAAGAATGAAGGAAAGAAAGACAGAAGAGGGAGTGTAAAGTTACCCGTAGGCAGAAGGACAAGGAAAGAATGAAGGAAAGGAAGACAGAAGAGGATGGAGGAGAGGAAAGGGCAGACACCCAACAGCAGCACTACATCGAGTGAGTGGATGGTGAGTGCCATCACCTACTATATATATATATATGTATCTATATATATATGCCACATTCCACTTTAAAAATTTAGTAATTCTCATAACCCATTTCTTACAGAATGGTAGAGGGTCACCTGCAGGACTTCAGCGCCTTAGCCTCTTATCTTAGCAAGTTCAGCAATGATCAGTTCCTGGAAGCTATGTCTGATTTACATGTCCTCATATACATTGCAACCATGGACATGCTGCCACTCAGGGTGAGTATTGTAGTACTAAAATATTCCAGGCAAATCTTACAGTACAGATAAGTAGTTATCTGTTTGTTACTTGATGCTGTATCCAGTTATGATGTCTAGGATGGCCACAAGAGAGATATCTGTGCAGTTTGATCCTAACTGCAGGTCTTAGTTATACTTTATTTCATCTTCCTGTATATAATCACAGTTATCTTCCACCTCATGTTCTCCCTCTTGTTTAGCTCCCAGTCACTTCACACTTGTATATTTGTAAACTGCTGATATTCTGTCAGTGTTATGCTGTATTCAGGACTAACAGTCAGTGTCCATATAGTTTGAAGTAATGTTTAGGAACTGTATACTTCATGGAAGAGCACATTTGGTTGTTTCACTATTCCTTGGACACTATTGCCCCACTTGGGACAAAAAAATAAATAAATAAATGAATAAAAATCAGTATTTCAGTATTTCATTGCCAGACGCCATGTATCCCACACGGGGTGGCCAAGGGCTTAGAGTTAATTGTTTTACAGGGAGGGGCACTAATCCTCCACCAACCCCACTTGACGTAGGGATGCCAACAGCATCTGGTGTTCCCAGGCGGTCACCCATCCAAGTACTAACCAGACCCAACGTTGCTTAAAAAAATAAATAAATAAATGAATAAAAATACTATAAATAAAAAAATAAAATAGGAATTAAAAATAATAAAAAATAAGGTACATTCCATTTCTCCCAAGGATATAATGGTGTCAGTCTGAGTGTTTTTGTACCCAGTCTTACTTCCAGCCCTAATGGCTACTACAAGAGCCAACCCAAATCTCATACACAGCCACACTGTTTTACATGTCAGCCACTGTCAGATGAAATTCATTCACAGTCTGCAAAAGGTTAATGTTACTTCTGCAATCATCATTTGAGAAACTTTGCAGCTCTATGTTTCTTCAGCCAGTAAGGGCAGTCTTAGATATCGCTCTGTCTGCTTGTTCCTCTTCTTGTGTTCCTTATTATATGGAACATGAACAGCAGGTTGTGAGTTATTTTGTTCTTGCTGATCTCTAGATGAGCAGCATGAAATGTGTTATTTTTGTGGCATGTGATATGTTTTTTATGTTTTTACATTAACAAAGAAGGTTCCCTATTGGAAGAAATACACCTACATGTAGAAGTGTGTATAGAGAAGATACATTTCATCTTGACCTTCACTGCAAGAGAGCTACACTTAGATAAATATTCTGGCAGTAGAGAGAACAGAATTGAATAGACACCATCATATTGAAGGGTTTATTGAAGATTCCTTCTAACTCCAGTATGAGAGACCTCCCCTAACTTGTATAAAATCACCTTGAATTAGTACAAATAAAAATGTCATGATGTAATTGCTTGAAAGAAGTTACAAGCAGCACGTATAAAATCACCTTGAATTAGTACAAATAAAAATGTCATGATGTAATTGCTTGAAAGAAGTTACAAGCAGCACTTTGGTTAAGAATTATAGATGGATTATGCAGAAGAAAGATACTGTATATGAAAGTTATGGTACTGGGAAAGAACAGGATGTGCAGCAAGCTACCTGTATTGTGAAATGGTTGAAGAAAAGCATTCTTGGGTAGTATAGACATGTGGACAGAATAAGGGAAGGTAGTGACAGAGAGAATGTTTGAAACAAAAGAAAGCCTCGTAATACAAAGAGAAATTATTTAACAGTACAGTAATCTGCCCACTACCTGGACATTTTGGGCCTGGGACTTTGTAACCCCAAAATTGCCCCCCCCCCTCCCCCCTGCCCCCCCACCCCACCCCACCCCAAAAAAGTAACTTGAACTTGGCGCGTGGTGTGGACCAGCTATGTTTTGCCGTGTAGTTCCGCTGACGTCCGGCAGGGCAACGCTGCCTCCTCCCCACTTTCCGCTCATCCATAGGCCCTGCAGTTCCTCTCCTACCTCTTCCTCATGGGTGTCCGGAGGGGGGGGGGAGTTGCCCCCCCCCCCCTTGGAATTCCAAAGGGCTTCAGTTGTTCAAGGATTATTGAGAGATTTGAGACGATTCATGCATTCTTCACTCTGTGCATTTGATGTAAGTCATGTAACTCATGTCAGTATATTTCTATGCCTATTTGGAGAGTGTGTATTTTGATATAACTGCACATATATGTATAATTTCTTTTATTTTGCCCCCCTCACAAAAAATCCTGCGGACATCCTTGCTCTTCCTCGTGCGTGTGATGATGGCCCCGCCGCCCAAGTGGTTTTGACTCTGGAGAGGAAGAGGGAGATATTGGACAAGGTGGAGGCGGGATGGTCGACGTCAATCATCCTTCGTGAATTCAACCTGGCCCGCTGTACATTGTTTGATATCAAGAGATCCCGGGACAAGCTTACCCAGTATATGGCTGACTCCGCATCGAAGACCAAAAGCAGCGTGGAGAGGAAGGTTATGCACCCTCCCAGGTTGCAGAAATCGACTGCTCCACGCTGATTTGGTACTGACAGCAGCGTGCTGTTGGTGTGACTGTGCGTGGTACGGAGTTGAAGGCTGCTGCTGAGAAGTTCGGAAGGTTACACAACACCCCAGACTTCAAAGCATTCGAGGGTTGGCTTCTTACTTTCAAGTTATGGCATGGCGTTGCCAACCGTAAGGCCCATGGCGAAGCCCTGGACACCAACAAGGAGGGAGTAGAGGAGTTTCGGCAGAAGGTGAAGGGCTTGATTGACAGAGAGGGCCTCACTCTCAGTCAAGTTTACAATGCTGACAAAACTGGTCTGTTCTATTGCTCGATTCCAATGAACACTCTAGCAGAGGAGATGGAGAAGCATGTACCTGGCCGCATGCTTTGCAAGCAACAGATATCTGCTTTGTGTTGTGCCAGTGCTAACGGCATGCTCCGGCCCAAGCCCGTTATTGTTGGCCGTGCAAAGCAGCCTCAGTGTCTTTGTGGGGTGATGGATATTCTTCCTGTCGTTTGGTACCATTCTGTGAAGGCCTGGTTCACAGCCAAGATCTTCCTTCCTGTTGTTTGGTACCATTCTGCGAAGACCTGGTTTACAGCCAAGATCTTCAAAGACTGGTTTCACCACCACTTCGTCAAGGAGGTCATCCATTACCAGACAAACGCACTGGGAATCCTGCGCGAGCAGGTAAAGGCCCTCCTTCTTCTGGGTAATGCACCTTCGCATCTGTCTGACAAGGAGTTGGTGGCTGAGAATGGCTGCATTAGGTGCATGTTTTTGCCACTTAATACGGCTGCTCTCATCCAACCTATGGACCAAGGAATGATCGTGGCAACGATGAGGCTGTACCGTTGGAAGTTCCTGGAAGAGGTGATGGTTGTTCTCGAGGACGAGGATGAGCGCAGGGAGGGACTGGACATGCGAGGGCAGCAGACTGTGGAAAATATTTGCCGCTACAGCATCAAGTCATCCATCTACAACTGGGCCAGTGCAAAGAGGGAAGTCTTTGTCAAGACTCTGGAAAGTGGTTGGTCATGTATGCTTCTCATAGCCGATGTGGTGCATGACTTTCTATGTTTTGACATGGATGACTTCCGTGCATGTCTTTGTGCAGCTGGCGACGATGTTGATGTGGACGATGTGCGTGAGTGGTTGGATGACGACGAGGGTGATCCTGAGTATCAGATCATGTCTGATATTGAGATCGCATCTTCAGGTGCTGGTACCAGTACCCAGCTTGAAGATTCCACCGAGGACAGCGACGATGATGCAGACTCCTCTCAGTATACCACTAGTCCAGCTATCCCCAAGCTGAGCGCACTCCGGGAGCATGTCGAGTTCATTCTCGACTACCTGGAACACCCAGATTGTGACTGGGAGATGGGGCCCTTGGGACTTGTGGAGGAAGTGCACACTTTCAGGCTGCGCATCATCAATCACCAGAATCGCTGTTCCACATGTTAATCAGTCACTGACACTTTCTTCAGGCCCGTGACCCCTGCTGTGCCAAGCCCTGGCCCCACACCACTGCCTCCCCAGGACGGGCCTTCCACCTCCGAGCCACAGCCCAGCACATCGACCATGGTGGAGTCGCCACTGGACATGAGTTTACGCCTGTCTTTGGAGTCGTCTGCAGTGGGTAGTCCATCACCATCTACTCTCGGACTCTGAATATACAGCAAAAGCTCGCCGCTAGACCACACGGGAACTTACAGTGTTGTGCAGTGTAAAGAACATAATGCACAGTGTTAAAAAATTAGAATTCAGAGTGCAAAGACTTAAGTGCAGAGTGCAACATTGTTGAGAGTCAAGCGCAAGTGAGAAAAGAATGCACAGTGTCAAGAAATTAGAATTCAGAGTGAAAAGGCTTCAAGGCAATGCAGAATGCAAAAATGGTGAGAGTCAAGTAGAGTGCAAGTGAGAAAAGAATGTGCAGTGTTAAGACTTGTGAGTTCACAGTGCAAATGATTAACCCCTTCTTTACCGGAAATGTGTTTTGATGCACCCCCAGACATCTCTTGTAAACATCGTGAGACACCGGAACCGCATCCGTGGTACGCTGGTATACCCTCCAATGAATGGCAGCTTATGGGCCTCAGGGTAGCCCAATAAGGCTGTTTCTGAGGACCTTGTGATAGCAACAGCTCTGTGTTTTGACAACAAGGACTGATGAAGTTCTGATGAATTCTTACATCATAAGATATGTCATGACTGAGTTGCGGTGGCACCAATGGCTAGCTCACTCATCTGTGATGTAACCTCTTTTAGACCTGTCATTATTTTATTTATAATTTCTGCTACAGATATCATACTATATTTTCTGCTGACATACGGCAAAATTTACACCCCTTGGCCTGCCTGAGAGAGTCAGTTACCAAGCACTTGACCACGAGAGAAGGGTGTACGGGATATTTTTTTCGCATGGTATCTCTGGCAGATTCTGATAGTGAGGATACTTATTTAGATGTATCAGATGATGCAACAGTGTCTGATGTGTCAGTAGATGACTGATGATGACTGTGATCCTGAAAATGATAGCGAGGTTGATGTGAGTGAGAAGGAGGAGGAAATTAGTAGCGAGCTTAGTGACGCCACACTCTCGGCAACTAGTGGGTCAAGGTCACCATCACCGTCACATGTGTCCACACACTTCATGCTCAGCTTACAAGGTAAGTAAAGAAGCCATCCATCTGTGCATGACGTTTTTTTCAAGTCAGTTTGTACGGTAGTTACCTGGGTAACAATACTTTACTATAAGACATGTAAACTTATATATTGGGTTATTTTATCACCTTTTTTTAACAACAGCAACATCATGCTGGGTTTATGTGATCAGTATACAAGCAAATCACAAGGAGTGAATACCGGTAGTTTGGACGTGGCAAAAAAAACATTCACTACCCCTCACATTACAGGAGGGAGAAGTGTCAGGTCAGTATGAGGGATAAACGTACTGTTTACAATGGGGGGAGGGGTCAGTAAAGAAGGGGTTAAGTGCAGTGCAACACTGGATTACCGTAGGTGCATCAGGTGCACCTTATTACTGTCAGAGTCTGAGAGGGGGCGGGTTATTCATCGCGATTGCCACGGACTTGTTGTAAGTGCCCTGGATACTGCTTAATACTGTACAGTATTTTCCATACTCACCTCCAAATCCTTATTCCTTGGTTCCTTTTCATTTATTTCATGCTTTCTGTCCCCTGTTTATGTGATTAGGGCCTTAAATAGGTGCTATGCAGGTCTGGTAGGGAGTTATGTAGGTGGTTTTCTGAGTTAGGCTGGGTTAGGGTCCATAAGTAGCAGTCCAGGAGGCAGGGGCCCACTTTCCGGACATGCCTTTGGCTGTATTACAGTGGATAATGGGAAGATTACTGTATACAGTAAAATTCCCAATTATCTGTTGTTGCAATATCCAGCCCAATGCAATGTCCAGTGCCGTTGACGCTTCTCTGATAAAAGCAATACCCGGCAAAATTATGCAATAACCGGCGTTGGAGTATCAAGCAGCTCGTAAGCAGCAGCCAGTCAGTGCTGTATTACTGTATTACAGTGAAAGCTCAATTATCCATGTTCGGAACATCCAATTTTTGGCATATCCAGGCTGTCACCCAATGATACAGTGGTAGAAGAATACATAAAATTATCCATATGATACCTCCCATTTAAACAGTGAGTGTCCAGTTGCTAGCAAGCAAGCCATGCATAAGAGGGAGTGAGGCTACCCCCCACCCACGCCTCCTGCTCCCGAGGGTGTTGGGATGAGATTTGGTGAGGTAATTGATAAGGAAGGGAAGCCACCACCAGAGAGATGCTGTTCTTTGCTCATTCTTTTGTTCATTCTTGTGTGTATGTGTGAATGAGAAAGTATGACAAACAATAATATATTCCATTAATAAATCAGTCTAACAGTGCTTGTGTTGTTTCCGCCGGATTAATTGTGAATTCGAACTACTTCACACTATATAGCCCAGATCATCGGGCTATCACTGTACTGTACTTTATCATTATTTTATTTTATTTTTAGTTTTCATCTTTTATTGATGGGAAAAATTTTAGGATAGAGGGTCAAGACAGCTGGTAATACAATATCCAGCTCATTGTGGAATGTTGAGCCATTGGAGGTTACTATGCAGTATCCGACGTCTCGCTTTATTCAGTGTAGGGCTTGGCTGAATTCATCATCATCATCATCATCTGGACCTCCTTTCCCACCCTAAGGCAGGGTGAGGAGTAGCACTGTCCAGACAGCCCCAATTTGCCCAATCCAATGGGCCATACTTCCATTCACACACCATTCAAGCCCCCGGGCTCGATCTGATATGCCAAAAACATTCACCACGTTCTGTAGCTTCACATAAATGTATCTGACAGAGTCAGTCCAGATGCTGTCTCGTTAAAAAAAGAGGTGCCATATCCCTGATCATGCGCTTCTCCTCACAATATTCATGCAGCCGGCGTGATCTCTTGTCAGTCCCTTTGGCTTATTGACTTCCAAACCTCTCTTCCTCACACACTCATCCACCATATCCCTCCACCCTCTCTTTGGCCTACCTCACCTCCTCCCTCCTTCAAATTTTGCTCATAAACCTTTTTCACCTCTCTGTTATCCATTCTCTGCACATGACCATACAATCTCAGTACACTTTCTTCAATTCTGGTGTCCAAAGACTTCCTCATTCCACATCTTTCACGAATCACATTATTTCGTATCCTATCCACTCGCAGTACTCGACACACATTCCTCACCAGTCCCATCTCCACTGCTGTCACTCCTGACATTTCATTTTCATGCCACACCATAGTCTCACATCCATGTGTTAAAGTTGGCACTAACACTCCTTCATGTAAGCCTCGTGGATCAGCAACACTCAAGCCTTTGTTTCTTATCAAAGCCTTCATTGCACCACCTACTTTCCTTTCTTGTGTCACTCTACTTTCCACTTCTTTTGCACATTTTCCTTTCATTTCTGTCACTGTACCCAGGTATTTGAACTCTTTCACCAATTCCAGTCTCTCTCTCCATTCACTGTAACATCTCACTGGGAGTCACCTTCTCTCTCAATAACCATGACTTTACTCTTTTCTACATTTACTCTCAAGGCATGATGCTCACAGACCTCAGCAAAACTCTGCACTAGTCTACCAATTTCTTGTTCGGTATTTGCAAGCAGTACTGCAACATCAGCATACAACAAGTTTGAGATATTCCATCCATTACCATTCATTACCAATGCCATCCCCCTCTCCAGATCCAAGAGTGCCATAAACATCTTATAATCCTTCTCACAAGCCTTCTCCACTATCTGTCTTACTGCAAATATTTGATCCACACATCCTTAGCCACTCCTAAAGCCACCCTTTTCATTATTCACTAGGACTTCTGATATCTCTCTTACTTTCTCTGTCACAGTACTAATTTTGTTTATGATGGCTCCAACATGCATGCATCAGTCTTGGCTGCCTGCTGATGGCTTTTCATGCTGCTTAGCCTCTGACATCCTTTATATTGAATATCTTATCCTTGAGGTCACTCTGTATGACCTCATACCAAGTTTTTTTTTGGTCAGCCCCTCACAACTAACCATCAACATTCATACGTCTCACCCACCGTACTCAGTTGTTATCCTCAAACCTTTCCACATGTCCAGACCATCTCCCCTTTTCATCATATCACTAATACATTCAAGTCCCATCCTTCCTTTTAACTCTTCATTAATCGTTCTATTACTCCCCCCCCCCCCACCCATTGGTCATTCAAGGATGCACTACACATATGTCTTCCTATACAGGTACTGTAGATGAGAAGTGAGGGTGGAAGATGATTGGTTGAGAGAGTAAAAGATATGTAAGTGGAAAGAACAGCATGATTATTAAGGAAATTCTTATAACTCTTGTTTTAAGAACAGCTCTGTAAATTTAATTCTGACACATGCTAAGCAGTTTTATTTACTTAAAGACACTTGATGCATAAGGGGTAAAGTAATACAAATTCCGAGTTTCATAAATTGTAACTGTTTACTCCTGTTACAGGAATATCTGGGTCCACTTCTGCGTGCAGTAAGAGAGCGAGACCGAAGTGCAGCGCTGGAATGGAAGCGGTCTGACCATTGGGGCACAGTTGAACAACTGGTCATGGCTTCTGGAGCACAGAGTGGATCTAGTAGTGCAGCGGCGGATGTTGCTGGAAGTGGGACAGGACAGGCAGCTGCAGCTTCTACAAGTTCTTGGACCTGTCAGCATTGCACTTTTATCAATCAGACTGCTAGTGAGAACTGTGATATGTGTCACCTGCCGCAGTGAAAGTGTTAAGAAGTTTGCTTGCATTACATCAAGCACAACACTTAACTTATTTTCCTAGGAGTCCTGCACCAAGTCATATCAACTTGGTGGCTGCAGAACAATATAATATTGTTCAAAAATTCACAGGAATGTCTCCTAAATATATATAATAGTGTTTTTGCTTGTCTTATCAAGCATCGTAGTGCATCCTCAAAAGAGGATATTCAGGTTTTTAATAAAACTTGGTTGTAAATTGTTATGATAATAAAAATACTGTTGAGCTTTGCATAATTTTCACACGAAGGCTGCCTGTTGTAAGTAGTCTGTTTTGAATGTTTGAAATTAGTTTTTCTAAAGAGTTGAGACAAAATTCTGTAGCTGCAAAAGTGTGTATGCATCATAGATACTGGAGACAAAATTCACCTCAGAGAGCTGATAGGGAGCCATGCCAGTTGAGCCACAACCCACATGCCTTCAAAATCTATTTTCTGGCACACTTTGTATTATTTGTAATCCAATAGAAAATTTATAATAAATTTACTGTTGTTTAATTTCTATGCAATATCTGTGACAATGTACTATAGGCATTTTACATATTCAAACATTTCAGTCATTTTGTGTGCCTTCATGTTTCATTGCTAACGAAACTTCAGTCCTTGAATTACAAACAGGTGCCGTACAAGTCATTAAAGGTGTCTCAAAAAGGATTAATTCTTTTAATGAGTATAGTTCCATAAAAAACAACTCACAGATGATATTGGTCTCACTGAACAGTACAAGGTGAAGTAGGACCTTGTGTTGATGCTGTGGTTACAGTAATTGTTGGGAATTGCATAGCCAGAAGGGGAATAATTGTATTAATGGGAATTTTTTAAAGTATAGTTACAGTACTTGTCAGAGTAGTTACAGCAATTTTTTTAAAGTCCACAGTATAGTAAAGAAAAATTACTATCAAAGATCCATTGCTATCTGTAAAACTGATACTGGTATGTTTTACCCAAGTTTATGGTGTCATTGGTATGGAAAAAAAACATATTTTGGAACATAACCTGGATGTTTGACTGCCCCTCCCCTCCCCTTATTTTTTAATAAACTTTCTTGTATGCAATCAATATGGGTTGAGGGTTGAAAAGGCAATGAAACACTGTTAACACAAGGCCACATACAGTAGCTGGGCTTGAATCTGTCACTATAGGGACTTAGAATCATTGACTGAAAGTATGCTAGCCACACAGCATTCATAGGAAAGTCAGTGACAAATGAATAGAGTCAAAATCCAAGCTGAGACACACACACACACACACACTTCATTCATTCATCATCAAATCTAAGCAGCGTTTTTGTCATCCAAGCTGAGGGATTGGATCCGAAGCCATCTTCGGTAAAACTAAGCTGCGCTGTTTTTGTCGGCCAAAGTGATACGAAGCCGGCCCGAGCGTTTGTCATCAAAACCAAGACCGTCTTCGTATCCCACCCACGCGTGGTCGGGAGCAGTCTTGGTGTAGCTTGGGGAGAGTAAGATTGGCCAGCAAGGACACATAAATGATAAATATCTTGCAATTAACATTATGTATATAAAATTAGGGTGCAGGTGGCTAATATTAACAACATATAGAGCCAGTTCAACACAAATAACAGCTACATGTAAGTTGCATATTCGTCAGAAGATCGTCTTCGGCGAACCCCTCTGTTTACTTTGCGATTGACACGAAATTTTTCAGTTCTACGTATCCTGGACTGTTTTTGCGGACAAAAACCAAGCGCCCCAAGACGCGCTTCGAATCCCAAGCTCCAGCTTGGATGACAAAAACACGCCTCTAGTGTTGCCCCTTGAGGAGCACAGGAGCCTGGGGCTAGGCAAGTTGGTCCTGACATTTAAGATGAGAGTGACCAACCTCACTGATCCCTGAGTGGCACTATGTGGGCAATAAACCCCAACCAGCCCTTGGATATAAACCTGCACAGGCCCAATCCAATTGGAATGCCTTGAATGCCCACTAAACCACCAGGCACCATAATTTGGTTATATGATCACCACCCAGTGTAGTATATGGTTTCCTGGTAAACAGGAAATCATATTAAACACTTTAGATTTCATCTAATGGTAGGTGGGTGTGCTCGCCATCCACTCACTCGATGTAGTGCTGCTCTCGGGTGACTGCCCTTTCCTCTCTCCCTTCTCCCCTTCAACTTCTGTCTTTCCTTCGTTCTTCCCTCTTCCATCTGCAGGTGGCTCTACACTGAGGACAAGTCAAATGGTTTCCCGTATGCCAGGAAACCACTTACTACACTGGGTGGTAACCACATAAGCAAATTATAGCACCTTGTGGTTTAGAGTGTAATTATGGTGCTCTAATTGGATTGAGCCTGTGCAAGTTTATATCCAAGGGGTGGTTGGGGTTTATTGATCACGTATTGCCACTCTGGGATGTGTGAGTCAGGACCAACTTGCCTGGCCCCGGGCTCCTACGTGCCTCATGGGGCAACACAGGATAGGATGATGATGATGATTGATTTCATCTCTCCCAACACATTCCAGCAACTGTTAGGAAGTAATTAGCCGGTTTTGGCACTTGGTTTAGCTACCAGGCCTTATATAACGTCAGCTGTACAATGGCCAACCTCAGTAAGGGGATGCTTTAGATGGGGCATGTTGTCATTAGATTTACTTTGATTTTGATCTGAAATATCTTTAAAATATTACATTTTTGCAGCAGTATAATCAGATTTATTCTTCATTTAATTATTCAGATTGTTCGTAAATGCTCATTTTACAAATGAATGGAAAAGCTTTTTTGATCTGAAACCATAGAAATGGATGTAAATCAAGATGTTTGTATTTAAAAAGAAGCTGAATGAAACCTTGGGAATGTTTCTTGGATTTCTGTTTCAAAGGTTCATTACTGTAAAGATAAATGTACTATGAACTGGGACAAAATTTAAAACCAAATGATAAGCATATTCTCAGTCTGACAGAATGACACCTGAATTTATCCATTGCCAGATGCCATAATCCTGTAAAGGATGGCTGTTTGTTAGTTGTTTTATGAGGAGAGCCACCACCACCACCCTCTCCCTCCTCTCGCTCTCCATTTTCTCTCGCGATGCCTCCCCGAGTTTTATCTTTTCGTCTGCATTCTTTTCTTTCCCAACAAATCCAGAATAGTCATCAGGAATGTCACCAAGCAGATTCTCTTTGTTCTCATCATCATCACTCAGTTTCTTGTCCTTCATTTCCATGGAGGCCACAACTTCCCCCAAGCTCACGACGTTTGTTTAAATATTCCGTGACACCGGTGACTGTTTATCTTTCATTCACTTTCTTTGTATAGGTTTCACTGAGCTCCTGTTTGGTTTCTGTAGCAAAGCTAACACCTTTCCCGGGCACTCACTAGGCAAAGGTGACGGCAGATTTGAACCGCGCGCCCGGGATTTTTTTTCGTTAGATGGAAACTTCCTCGTTAGATACGAATATGGGTAGAGGTCCAATAGTGTCATAAGATGCGAATTCGTTGGATGTGAACTCGTTAGATGAAAGATCATATTGTACATTTCTCACTTGTCATGACGAGATTGGTGTGGCACTGGTATGCTGTGGGTATGCAGCCAGGCACCACGGAGTTTGGCATCACGCGTCTGCACCTCTCCTCTGACATGGGGCAACTGAGGTGGAGACCATTGGTATGGCACAGCCAATGCCATACAAGTGTCGAGGTAGGCGGTTGGGCCCCATGGATCTAACTGACATACATGAACACCCCCACTTTGCAAGAGTGATATTGAGGGGCACTGACTCGGCACTGAGGTGTATTGGACAGAGGCAGACTGTTTGGCACCGCGTGAGGGGCGGAGTTTGTAAAAAAGAAAATTCCCAGAAAATAAAGGGGAACCTTATATAACTTGGACAACTATTTATATCGTCCATTGTCTTTTTTTTTTTTTTTTTGCCTCCATGTTAAAAGGTCCTTCTATTTCTTAATGGCGATGGCGTTACATAAATATCCATATGGCTCGACATGTGGACACTTAGTGGATTTTGTTTTCCATTCTTTCCACCCAATCTACAGTTTATCACACCATTCCTGGCTTATTTCCCAGTGATATCTGTATTGCATTCGGATTCTACACTAAGTTATTGGCTGCTTAATCAGTTGCTTTGTACTATGATCGTATCGTATCGTTTATAAAGGCTCCAATAAGCTTGCATGCGTCAGCCTCTGTCACATAATGGCTCTCCATGCTGCTCCAGCCTCTGTCACATAATGGCTCTCCACGCTGCTCGATCTCTGGCAGCCTCTCTATTCAGTCCCTTATCCCCGAGGTCATACTCTATGACCTAGTCTCAGGTCTTTTTCGGTCTGGCTCTCGCAACCCTATCCCCGACTTTCACACTTCTTAGAAGACTTAGATCTATAATATCTGAATGTTTCCTGTGTGCCTCTTATCATTTGTAGAGGTTTCCTGTACTGTGTGTGTGTGTGTGTGTGTGTGTGTGTGTGTGTGTGTGTTTACTGCCACTTTGGATGAGTAACCTGTATCTCTATATGGGCAAATCTACACCTACTGAAACTCGATCTAATCTGCCACCCCGGTGTCACCCTGTCCTCCACACACCCCTCTTATAATACTGTACATCTCCATCTCATCACTCCACCTAATCCTTGGTCTCCTGTTCCTCCTCCACTCAGTCACATACACTCTCCTAGTCAGTCTCACATACTCCATGCTCTAAGCATAATCATCTGAGCATAACAGTGATATATATATATATATATATATATATATATATATATATATATATATATATATATATATATATATATATATATATATATATATATATATATATATATATATATATATATATATAGTAGTAATAGTAGTAGTTGTAGTAGTAATAGTAGTAGCAGTACGAGAGAGAGAGAGAGAGAGAGAGAGCGCACACACACACACACACACACACACACACACACACACACACCGCTCGCTGGCGCAGTGGTAGCGTTGTCGTTTGCCATCTGGTAGGCGGGAGTTCGCGCCTCGCTCAGGTTGCGAAAAGTTTCACTGACGAAGTGGGTGGTTACTGTCCCCCTTGAGCAAGGGGACGGGTGTGTGCGTGTGTGAAGGTCATAGCCTCGCCCTTAGATCGGTCTATATGAGCTCTCAGCTCCCTTCCGGGAGGGTAAAAGCTGACGATCACGACCATCACGTGATCCTGACCGACCCGGTGAATTACATACAGAGTAACAGACACATTTGCAGGAAAGAGAAGGGTGGGTGAACAGTATCCATTTAGATTTCAAGAAAGCATTTGACACAGTACCACACCAAAGACTTAATATGGAAACTGTACCATCAAGGAGGAATTCGAGGCAAACTGTATTGTTGGATGCAAGATTTTCTCATAAAAAGAGAAATGAGAACAGTACTAAGGGGAAATTACTCATCATGGAAAGAAGTGACTAATGGAGTACCACAGGGCTCAGTGCTGGCACCAATCATGTTTTTTGTGTATATAATTGATATAGACAGTAACATTGGAAATGAAAGCTATCTAAATATGTTTGCAGATGATGCAAAAATACAAATGAGAATTACTAACACAGGCTCTTGTAAAGAGCTACAAGAAGAATTAAATAAACTTCATGAATGGAGTAATACATGGCAAATGGAATTCAGTGTGGACCAGTGTCATGTAATCAAGCTTGGTAAAAGTGGAAAAAGACGTGATTGGGATTATTCGTTAGGAAATAAAACCCTACACACATCAGAAAGAGAGAAGGATCTAGGTGTGATTATCAATAACAGACTATCTCCGGCTGACAACATCGGTGAGAAGGTACTGCTTGCAAATGTGAGAACAGCATTCACATACATAAATGAAGACATGCTAAGAAAGATAATAACATCATTCATCAGACCAACCCTGGAGTATGCATCAGTAGTCTGGAGTCCTCATCTCAAAAAACACATAGACAAGATTGAAAAAGTTCAAAGGGCCGCTACGAGATGGGTACGAAGCTTAAAGGATCTAAGCTACAAAGAAAGACTAAATAAACTGAATCTACCAACACTACAGGAGAGAAGGAAAAGAGGTGACATGATTATGCTATTATAAATGCATGTCAGGGAAGGAGAAAATAGACATAAATGATTACTTAACCTATGTGGAAGCATCAGCAAGAGGACACTGCAAAAACCTGCATAAGAAGAGAGGTGATAAAGACGTAAGGAAATTTAGTTTCCCACATAGAGCAATTGATCAGTGGAATGCACTACCGAATGAAATAGTGTGTGCCAAAACAATTAATAAATTTAAGGATATGTACGATAAATGAGGTTTAAGACACGGGACAGTACGAGCTTGACTCATTTCTGTAAAGATACAATTAGGTAAGAACAATTAGGTAAGGTAAGAACACACACACACACACACACACACACACACACACACACACACACACACACACACACACACACACACACACACACACACACACACACGCACGCATGCATGCACGCACGTGCACACACACATACAGACACACACACACAGAGACACAGACACACACACACACACACACACACACACACACACACACACACACACACACACAACTCTTCATAAATCAAAGGGTATGTATGATAATGGTTAAAGAGTTTGACTCGTTCCTGTAAAGATACATTTAGGTAAGAAACACACACACACACACACACACACACACACACACACACACACACACACACACACACACACCACATACACACACACATACACATACACAAATGGAATGGAATGTGGACAAATGTCATGTAATAAAATTTGTTAAACAAAAAATAGAAAAAGACTGGGATTATAAGTTAGGAAGATCAACCCTACACATATCAGAAAGGGAGAAGGACCTAGGAGTGATTATCAATATCAGAATATCTCCAGCTGACCACATCAATGAGAAGGTACAGTACGTAACATTTATACATTGCTTGTTAATATGAGAAAAGCATTCACATATATAAATGAAGACATGCTGGCGAGCAGTTGGCTGTAATTTATAGGAGTCATGTGCGCTCTCAGCTTGAATATTGCTCACCCTTGTGGAGTGGATATGGAGAGGTTGCATTGAAATAGCTGGGTAGGGTTCAGAACGGAGCTGTTGGAATTATTAACGACCCTGCCATTACAAATAAATTACCTCCCCTAAAAGTAAGAAGGAATGTTGCCTTCCTTGCATTGTGTTGCAGATATTTTTGTAGCGCGTGTTCGGACGAAGTTGTGACCACGGTGCCACCTCTTCATGCCTTTCCTCGTTCTGCGCAGGCGTCTGATGGCGCTCATGACTGCAATGTCACTCGGCCATATTGCAGAGCTTCTGCCTGTCAGAATTCTTTCATTCCCCGATCCGAATCTCTCTCTGGAGCTCTTTTCTCCAGAGTTGTTTTCCTCCGGGCTTCAGCCTGCAGCTGCTCAGGTCTAACTGTTACAGATATTTTATGAACAGAGGACACCAGTAATCTGGCGTATGGATTATTTTTTTATTCATTTGTTTTTTCTTCCTCTGTTCTGTTATTTAAAAAAAAAAAAAAAAAAAAAAAGGTAATAACATCATTCATCAGACCAACCCTGGAGTATGCATCAGTAGTCTGGAATCCTCATCTCAAAAACACATAGATCAGATTGAAAAAGTACAAAGGGCAGCCACAAGATGCGTACCAAGCTAAAGGGACCTAAGCTACGAAGAAAGACTAGGAAAACTGAATCTACCAACACTACAGGAGAGGAGGAAAAGAGAAGACATGATTATGCTGTATAAATGAATCTCAGTGAAAGTGAAATTAGACATAAATAAATTATAGCCTATGGGGGAAGCATCAGCAAGGGGACACTGCAAAAAACTACATAAAAAGAGAGGCGATAAAGACGTAAGGAAAATCAGTTTTCCAAATAGGGCAATAGATCAGTGGAATGCAGTACCAATTGAAATAATGTGTCAAAACTATTCATAAATTTAAGGATATTTATGATAAAAATGGTTTAATACACAGGGCAGTACGAGCTTGACTCATTCCTGTAAAGATACAATTATGTAAGAACAATTAGATAAGGTAAGAACACACACACACACACACACACACACACACACACCGCTCGCTGGTGCAGTGGTAACGTTCTCGCTTGCCAACTGGTGGACGGGAGTTCGCGCCCCGCTCAGGTTGCGAAAAGTTTCACTGACGAAATGGGTGGTTACTGTCCCCCTTGAGCAAGGGGACGGGTGTGTGCGTGTGTGAAGGTCACAGCCTTGCCCTTAGATCGGACTATATGAGCTCTCAGCTCCCTTCCGAGAGGGTAAAAACTGACGATCACGACCATCAAGTGATCCTGACCGACCCGGTGAATTACACACACACACACGCACACACACAAAACCACTTATACACAGAACATGCGAAACTTTGAGTGTGACACCCGTAGACTCTCAAAGGCATATCGGTCTTAAAGAACGGATAGCTGATATCAACCTAGGCAGGGCTTGGTTAGATTTAGGTCATCTTTGGTTGGGTTGGGTTCAGTTGGATTAGGTGTAGACGGATTAGGTTAAACTAGGTTAGAATAGGTCGGTTCAGATATGTTTCGGTTGGGTTAGGTTAGGTTAGGCTGGATTAGGTTGGGTTTGATTAGGCATTTTAGGCTTGGCTGGGTTTGGTTAGGCTAGGTATGGTTAGGTTAAGTGAGATTGGGTGAGATTAGGTCGCTTTAGATAGGGTTAGGCTGCGTTTGATTAGGCTGAATTGGAGTAAGTTAGGTTAGGTATGGGGAGGTTAGGTGAGATTATGTGAGGTTATATATAGTTAGACTGGGCTAGGTGACACACACACACACACACACACACACACACACACACACACACACACACACACACACACACACACACACACACACACACACACACACACACACACACATTAAAAAAGGAGGGATGGGTGAGGCATGGTCGGAGAAAAGGATAAAAGTGAGGAAGGACTGAGGTGTAATGTAGATCACACTGGCCATCAGCTGTCATAAATGTTTGTTTTGTGCTTTACTTGTGCGTGCACACTTATGAATTTCCGTCGCCCTGTCCCCCGCCATTTCACTGCCCTGCTCCCAGCTCACACCCGGCCCTCTCTCATTTACATCTCCACTCCATCCCTCCATTGCATCCTTGGCCTCCCCCTCGCTCTTCCCCCCTCCACCTCACTCAAATACACTCTTCGTTAGTCTCTCGCTCTCCATCCTCTCCACTTTGCGAAACCACCTCAGTGAATATCTCCATGATGGGCCTATATCCTCTTCACAGAAGTGAGCATCAGTGGCCATGTCACCAAAAATACCTAGTAGCCTATCAACAAGTACACTTAGCACACGAAAGCTTTCACGAGTTGCACTTCATTCTGGACTGAATACTTAAGTGATACATGCCAGACTGCTTATTGATCCTAAGTACACATTGTAGACGACAAACGTAAGTTCCCCCGATGAGGTTACTTACGTGCTTCTCATTAGAGATGGAGGAGGACAGGAGGGGAGACCAATGATGATATGAATTGAAGGAGTGAAGATGATGGAGAATGAGAGACTGACTAGAAGTGTGAGAAGTGGAGGGAGAAACCAAGGATGAGATGAAGGAATAGAGTGCATAAAGGTGAAATCACAGCGGGCAAAAGTGGCTAATACATGTTAGCCACCTTTGCGAGCCATTTTCATTTAAACTTACCTCCTGCTCTAATTAAATATTTTATTCACAATTAAAAACAGTTGAAAAATCGATATTTAGCTAATCTGAGTCCTTATCATAGCAACAAACCTCGTAGGAAGCTGGATCCCACTGACTGTTGGTCATTCGGCTTGCAAAGCAGCAAACATGCTTACCGTTGCCTGCCCAGTGTGACTGGCTTAACTTATATCCTCTCCTGTCGTATATAATGGAAGGCTTGCTTTGTTTAATATACACATACTGGTCATCACCCGAGCTAAAAAGGGGCTGGGAATCTACGTTAGGTTAAAAAATACAGTGTAGCAGATACAAATCGCGCCAGTAATGCTACAAGAGTAGCGAAGACAAAATCAAGCAAGGTACGTCTGGCAAGTCTCACGCGGCAGGCAACGTACCAGATACCTCTATATATGCAATTGATGCCTATTATTCTCTATTTCACAATTATTCTAAGATAATTTTGCTTGAAAGGCTATCTATGTGTAACAAATCCTTAACATGTATATGAGAATCGTTGACAAACATTACTAGATTTAAAAACTAAGGTGTTGTTTACATTGTGTTGCAAGACCAAATTCAAGATGGCTTCCACTGCTAAGTGATGTTACCATATGAAGTTCGTTTTATTCGTCTCTGATTCAGCTAGCAGTTCTTGCTGCCTCCAGGCGATTTTATTTAACTGTTTCTCACTGAATGGACATTAAGTCTGAGTCGTATTCTGAGGCTTGTACAGTATTGTCGTCAGTCAAGGAAGCTCCCTAACACCTCTTCTTCAGCGATTTATTTTGCATATTCCTCTTATGCTGAGGATAAATAACACTGATATTAACTAGCCGTATCCAAAAATAATGCGCGAAGGTGCTGGGAAGCTTCTTTCTCGCACGAAAATACCTCTGTATGTGTCTGTGAAGGTTTTGAAATTAGTGATATTAAATGCAGTTCCAGTAAAGGTCAATTGTGGCCGGTCGTAAATTCGCAAGATTCTGTGTGTGTGTGTGTGTGTGTGTAATTCACCGGGTCGGTCAGGATCACTTGATGGTCGTGATGGTCAGCTTTTACCCTCCCGGAAGGGAGCTGAGAGCTCATATAGTCCGACCTAAGGGCAAGGCTGTGACCTTCACACACGCACATACCCGTGTCCCCCTGCTCAAGGGGGACAGTAACCACTCACTTCGTCAGTGAAACTTTTCGCAACCTGAGCGAGGCGCGAACTCCCGTCCACCAGTTGGCAAGCGGGAACGTTACCACTGCACCAGCGAGCGGTGTGTGTGTGTGTGTGTGTGTGTGTGTGTGTGTGTGTGTTTTCATAATTACCTTTCTTCTTCTTCTTTGTCTGTCTGTCTGTCTCATATTATACACAGCATAGGAGACAGAGGAGGTCTGAGAGTACAGGTGTGAATTGTGAGTTGAGGTGTGTAAATTTTGACTACGTAGAGAGGATGGCATTTACGAGACTGACTAGGAGAGTGTGTGTGACTGAGGTGGAGGAGAAGAGGAGCGGGAGACCAAGGATGAGGTGGAGTGATGAGGTGGAGACGTATATGAGAGGGGCTGTCAGTTGGAGAGAGTGCAGTCTGTCAGTTGGGGACAGAGTGTCATTAAGGTAGCTGATGTAAGTTTCAATAGATGCAGATTTGGCCATACAGAGATACACGATACTCATGCAAAAAGAAGTAGATTTTAGTCCAAGGGCAGGACAGTTACGTATGATAAGAAGCACACACACACACACACACACACACACACACACACACACGCACAGTGAACCTCTACAAATGGTAAGAAGCAGACAAGAAACATTCATATATGGATCTCAGAAGCGTGAACGTCGGGGGCAGGGTTGCGAAAGGCAGACCGAAAAAGACCTGAGACGAGGTCATAGAGTGTGACCTCAGGGATGAAGGACTGAATAGGGAGGCTGCCAGAGATCAAGCAGCCTGGAGAGCCATCATGTGACCAAGGCCGACGCATGCAATCTTATTGGAGCCTTTATAAACGATACGATACAGTACAAAGCAACTGATTAAGCAGCCAATAACTTTGTGTAGAATCCGAATGGAATATAGATATCACTGGGAAAGAAGTCAGGAATGATGTGATAAACTGTAGATTAGGTGGAAAGAATGGAAAACAAAATCCATAGAGTGTCCACATGTCCAGCCATATGGAAATTTGTTACATCACCGCCACTGAGGAATAAAACGACCCTTTAACATCGAGGCAAACCAAGAACAAAAGGAGAGGGAGAAAAACCGAAAAGACAACGAACAGTAGAAAATATTCGCCCAAGTTACATAAGGTTCCCCTTTATTTTATGGGAATTTTCTTTGTTCCAAGCTCCGCCCCCAAGGCGGTGCCTGGCTGTCTGTCCTGTACCCACAACACATCCCTAGGCCCATGCTCAGCAGCCTCAGTGGCACCTGGGGGGGGGCCCTCAGTATCACTATGACAGGGGAGTGGTGTAGACGTGTGTCGATTGCCTCCGTGGCGCCTACGTGTCTACCTCCACCTCGCACACCGTAGTTATGGAGCCATCCCAGTTCCCAACTGTTACCATCTCAGTGTCCCCGTGGCAGAGGAAGGATGTAGACGTATTCTGTTGCTTAACCTGTTCTCCGACCATGCCTCATCCCTCCCACCTTTGTGTGTGTGTGTGTGTGTGTGTGTGTGTGTGTTCAAACTGAAGGTCTAGGCTCCATTAAGGTATGCAGGAAAATCAGGCCCAATATAATACTGTGTGCGTGTGTGTGTGGGTGTGTGTGTTCTTACCTAATTGTTCTTACCTAATTGTATCTTTACAGGAACGAGTCAAGCTCATACTGTCCGGTGTCTTAAACCATATTTATTGTACATATCCTTAAATTTATGAATTGTTTTGGCACACACTATTTCATTCGATAGTGCATTCCACTGATCAATTGCTCTGTTTGGGAAACTAAATTTCCTTACGTCTTTATCGCCTCTCTTTTTAATGCAGTCTTTTGCAGTGTCCTCTTGCTGATGTATCCCCATAGGTTACATGTAATCATTTATGTCTATTTTCTTCTTCCCTGATATGCATTTAATATATCATAACCATGTCTCCTCTTTTCCTTCTCTCCTGTAGTGTAGGCAGATTCAGTTTTCCTAGTCTTCGTAGCTTAGATCCCTTAAGTTTCGTACCCATCTTGTAGCTGCCCTTTGAACTTTTTCAATCTTATCTTTGTGTTTTTTGAGATGAGACTCCAGACTACTGATGCATACTGCAGGGTTAGTCTGATGAATGATGTTATTATCATTCTTAGCATGTCTTCATTTATGTATGTGAATGCTATTCTCATATTTGCAAGCAGTGTATACATGTTCCGTACATTCTCACTGATGTGGTCAGCCGGAGATAGTCTATTATTAATAATCACACCTAGGTCCTTCCCTCTTTCTAATGTGTGTAGGGTTTTATTTCCTAACTTATAATCCCAATCACGTCTTTTTCCACTTTTACCAAACTTGATTACATGACACTTGTCCACATTGAATTCCATTTGCCATGTATTGCTCCATTCATGAAGTTTATTCAATTCTTCTTGTAGCTCTTTACAAGAGTCTGCATTAGTAATTGACCTTTGTATTTTTGTATCATCGGCAAACATATTATGTAGCTTTCATTTCCAGTGTTGCTATCTATATTATTTATATACACAAAAAACATGATTGGTGCCAGCACTGAGCCCTGTGGAACTCCGCTAGTCATTACTCTCCATGGTGAGTATTTTCCCCTTAGTACTGTTCTCTCTCTTTTTTTTTTTTTTATTGTGAGAAAATGTTGCATCTAACAACACAGTTTGCCTCGAATTCCTCCTTGATGGTACAGTTTCCATAAAAGCCTTTGGTGCTGTACTCTGTCAAATGCTTTCTTAAAATCTAAATAGATAATGTCCATCCATCCTTCTCTTTTCTGTAATGTTTCTGTTACTCGTCGTAGTAGCTCAACAGATTGGTAACAAGATTTTCCTTTTCTGAAACCAAACTGTCTTTCTGTTATCATATTGTGTTCTTCTAGATGTTATACCCAAGTTTTTCGTATCAGCTGTTCTAATACCTTGCTTACAACACTGGTTAGTGATACTGGTCGGTAGTTGAGTGGATTTTGTCTATTTCCATTCTTGAATAAGGGAACAATATTTGCTTTCTTCCAAATATCAGGAAGTTTACCTTGTCCCAAGGATTCCTTGAAAATTAAAAATAATGGTTTACCTAACTCCTTTGCACATTCATGTAGCACCCAGCATGAAATTTCATCAGGACCATTTGCTTTTCCTTTGTCTAATTTACATAGCTCCTCCTGTATTTCTTTTTCTGATATTTGTATATCTGGTAATATGTGTGGGCATGCCTGTTCCATATCATCGCTCTCAAAATTATTTTCTTTTGTAAAAACTGACTGGAAATTCTTGTTTAGTGCCTCACACATATCTTTCTCTTGTGTATAGGTGATCCCCTCATCCGTAATGGATTATATTTTATCTTTTACTTTGGTTTTGCTTCTGATGTAGCTGTAAAATAGCTTCGGTTGATCACTACTTTTATTTATGATATCCACTTCAAACTGTTTTTGGGCTTCCCTTATTATTCTTGTATAATCGTTTCTTGCCTGTTTATAGTTGTTATATACTCTCTCACTATTGTGTCTTCTGTATCTATTCCACAACTATCTATCTATTGCCAGACGCCTCAATCCCGTTCGGGGTGGCCACAAACAAATCGTCTCCACGTCGCCCTGTCCCTCGCCATTTCACTGCCCTGCTCTCAACTCACACCCCCCTCTCTCATATATCTCTCCACCCCATCCCTCCATCTCATCCTCGGCCTCTCCCTCCCTCTTCCCCCCTCCACCTCACTCACATACACTCTCTTCGTCAGTCTTTCACCCTCCAGCCTCTCCACATGACCAAACCACCTCAGTGTATTCCTCCTAACTCTTCCTATCACATCCACATCCACACCACAACGCTTCTTTATATCCTCATTTGTCAGCCTGTCTCTCCATGTGACTCCACAAGCTCCACTTAAATAACTCATTTCCACTGCTCTCACTCTTGACTTGCGTCCTTCCAACAACGTCCAAGCTTCACTTCCATACGTTAGAGTTGGTATTGTTACGGCTATAATTATTACTCCTCCGCCTCATCCCTCGTGAACTCCCATCTTTTGACTGAAGTCAAGCACTCGTCCACCTCACGCTACCAGCGCTCCATCTGTTGACTGGATTTGATACTACTAGTTTCCCAACATGTCACCTGACTTTCCCTCCCTTTTTCTGTGTGAAGCGAGGTTGCCTGATTATCTGGTTTCCCGCGCAAGTTCAGTTCACACTCATCCTCTGCCCTGGGAATATCTTAGTGAACCACTCCTGACCTTTACCTGGAAGCCTGTGTTATAGGGAACCCATCTTCAACGCCTTCTTTTGCTGTAAACCATGAGTATCAGTTTTCTCCTTGCATTAGTTCATTAATCTTCTGATGGTGAATGGCTTTAGGTATTTATATTGTTTTTTCTTAGGTTTAGTTAGGTTTAGGGTTGTAATTATTGTATGTTTAGTTTGTTAAATTAAATGAATAATCAACCAAATCATTATCAATCTACCCTGTAGTTTGTCTAGTTGCATAGTGTTCATGATCCTTCTCTTTTCTTATTGCTTTCCATGGGTCTTCATAGGGTAGATACAGTTAAATACTCCCCATGGATCGTAATAAATGGCGACCGTGACAGGACCTATTTCAGCCAGACAGACATTTACAGTAATGGTGTTTTGAGGGGTTGCTGTTGCTTGTTCCCATAGATTTTAAATTTTCCTTGATGTATTTAGCATTTTGGTATTAGTGTGAAACTTGTTTCCATTCGATTTAAAATCCTTGATGCAATAAACATTTTGGTATTTGTGTGAACTTGTCAGCACATAGGTTTATAGGTTCAGGAGTCTTCATAGAACTTATCTTTCATTTTTAACGAAATACAGGGTCGTTATAAGTTCTATCAAATGTGGGGAATATATCCGGATCGTTTATAATGCCGTATCCCACGCTCCAGTGAGGTCTACATCTGCTAGTTGCGATAGGGCAAGTGGCTAGTTTGATACACTCACTCTTCCAAGTCCCAGATTATTCAAGAATCAAAGTTGTTTTGTCTTATCCTATAATCAGGGGTAATCCGGATCATGCTAAAAGCCGTCATCCTCTGCTCTTAATCATAGACAACGACTTTCGTAAGTTAATATTTTGGTCAAGGCTCTGGAAGTTTCCAGGACTTCAAAGAGTTTTCTTCCTGTAATCTGTGTCTAAAATATAACTTACCATAATTTTCTCATACATTTTAATCATGTTTGACCTTCAAAAATTTGTTGAAAATCCTAGCCATGAGCAATTAAAAGACTTAAAGAAAGATGAGTGGAAAAGCATTGCTACCTACTTCCAAATAGAAATTGAATCTCGTATGACAAAAGAGGTCTTAAAAAACACAATTATAGAGTCTTTAGTTCAAAGGGAAGTCCTGGGGACAGAGGCTATTGATGTTTTAACTCCTATGAGTTATTCCTTTCCTACTAGGGTTGATAATCCTTATTCAACTCATACTAAACAAGGATACAGTGACCCAGTGGAGATGGAAAGATTAAGATTAGAATATCAGCTTAAGATAGAACAATTAGCTCAAGAAAAGATAATGAGAACAGAACAATTAGCTCAAGAAGAAAGAATGAGAACAGAACAATTAGCTCAAGAAGAGAGAATGAGAACAGAACAATTAGCTCAAGAAGAGAGAATGAGAACAGAACAATTAGCTCAAGAAGAGAGAATGAGAACAGAACAATTAGCTCAAGAAGAGAGAATGAGAACAGAACAATTAGCTCAAGAAGAGAGAGTAAAAATGAAAGAATTACAAATAAGAGAGCTTGAAGCAAATGCAAATTCAAACCTTAGGGAAAAGGAAATTGAATTGAGAGAGAAATTAACTGCGTTTAAACCACACAAGGAAGCTGCTTTATTGCCTCAGTTTGATGAGAATGATGTGGATGGATTTTTAAACACATTTGAGCACATTGCCAAGAAAAATGAGTGGCCTGAACAACACTGGATATCAGTCTTGGTCCCAAAGCTGATCGGAAAAGCTCAGAGAGTTTATAATAGTTTTGATGATAAAAATGATTATAATGGTTTAAAGACTAGTATTCTTCGTGCATATTCAATTTCTCCTGATGGATATCGACAGAAGTTCAGAAAACATGTAAAATCAATTTCTCATACTTATGTGGAGTTTGCAAATGATAAATTAAGACAGTTTAAGAAATGGCTTGAAACAACTAACACCTCAACATTTTCAGACCTGGTTAATCTCATGGTTTTGGAAGAGTGGAAGAGTAAGTTGCCATTCACCATCCTGAAGCATGTGGAGGAGCAAGGACAGAAGGATCTCATGAAAGCAGCGGAGTTGGCTGACGCCTATGATTTATTGATGGGATCTCTAAATAACAGGAGTGGTTCCATCTCAGGTGTTAAGTACTCCTCTGGTGTAAGCTCCGGTATGGTGGGTGGTAAGCAGAGCTCTTCACACTTGATGCCTTGGACTCAAAATATCTCCAATATATCCTGTAGTTATTGCAAAAAGCCAGGTCATTCTATCCAGTCCTGCAAACACCCTAATTGTAAAACTTCAAAAAACATGTTTAACCCCAAAGAAAAATCTCCTCATGAAACTGAAAAGCCAGTAGTGACTTATGATTCAAATAAGCCTCATCAGAATTCCTTCCTTCCTTTTATGTTTCAGGGTACAGTCTCACTGAATAAAGATGATGAGTCATATCCCATTACTATCTTGAGAGATACTGGAGCATCTCAATCAATTTTGGTCAGAAATGCTATTCCTTGTGTATCTAGTGCCTTCACTGGGGAGAAGGTGATTTTGTCTGACCTTTCATCTAATCCCTCCTATCCCTTAGCTGAAGTTTATCTCCAGTGTGACCTTTTATCTGGAAATGTTAAAGTAGCTGTCAGAGAAGACCCTTTGCCAGTCAAGGGATCTCATCTGCTATTGGGAAATGATTTGGCAGGAGAACTCATTGTGCCTATGGTTTCAGTGGTTGAAAACCCTTTAACTGAGAGCCCAACTGAGATTCTAGATACTGTTGCTCCCCACTTATTTCCCTCCTGTGTTGTAACTAGGTCACAGAAGGCTAAAAAGAACAAAATCAATCCATTACCACCACCTGCTCCCAAGGAATATCTGCTGGATCAGACTATCTCAAAAGAAAACCTAATTAAAGCTCAGAAGGCTGATCCATCACTTGCTACCCTGAGACATGCTGCAGTCGAAGGTAAAGACCTAAATACATTGCCTTGTTTTTACTTCCATGATGGCGTTTTGATGAGAGCTTATAGACCACCAGAACTAAAACATCTTGATACCTGGTCAGAAATCCACCAAGTTGTGATTCCCAAATCTGTCAGACAATCCATCCTTAAACTGGCTCATGACGGGATAGCTGGTCACCTAGGGGTCTTAAAAACTTACAAAAAAATCCTACAACATTACTATTGGTCAGGTCTTAGAAAGGATGTTTCTACTTGTCATGTTTGTCAAGTGGCTGGTAAACCTAATGAACAGCTTAAGTCTGCTCCACTCCATGCAATTCCTGTAGTGACAGCACCTTTTGAAAAGGTAGTTATTGATTGTGTGGGACCTCTACCTAGGACAAAGAAAGGTAACCAGTACTTATTTACTATCATGGATACTGCAACAAGATACCCTGAAGTCTATCCCCTCAGAAATATCACCTTTAAAACTATAATGAAATCCCTGCTTCATTTGTTCACTGCATTTGGCATCCCTAAAGAAATCCAATCGGATCAAGGGACGAATTTTACCAGTAGGCTTTTCAAAAAAGTTATGGAGGAACTAGAGGTTAAACATGTCACTTCCTCGGCTTATCACCCACAATCCCAGGGCTGTTTAGAAAGGTTCCACCAGACCTTTAAATCAATGTTGAAAAAGTATTGCTTGGAAAACCACAAGGAATGGGATGAAGGCATAGACTTTCTTCTTTTTGCTATAAGGGAGTGTCCTCAGGAGTCTTTAGGATATTCTCCATTTGAGGTATTATATGGACGACAAATAAGGGGTCCCTTGAAGCTTCTGAAAGATCAGTGGTTTAACAGCACTACTCAAGAAAGTCCATCTGTATCTCACTATATTGATAATTTAAGATCTAGATTATCAGAAGTCAGAACGATTGCTAAAGATACCTTATTAAAGGCTCAGTGTAAAATGGAAAGACTTCAACATCCATCGTCTGTTGCACACAGTTACTCCCCAGGAGACAAGGTCTTGCTCTTTCTTCCCATTCCAGGTAGTCCCCTCAGGAGTAAATTCACTGGCCCATATGTAGTTGCCAAAAAACTATCAAAGTTGAATTATGTAGTACACACCCCAGATAGACGTAAAGACTCTCAACTTGTTCATGTGAATTTAATGAAACCTTATTTTACTAGATGCCCAGAGGAGCACTATGCAGAGAGAAATGAGATGAACCCTGTACTGTTTGTGGGAACGGAGCCAGAGCCAGAGCCAGAGACTTCAGACTTGACAACCCAGAATTGGACCTACCCCAACCGTCCGGTAACCTACCTAACAGCATGATCATGGAATCTCTATGTGATTACCTATCAAGTTTGACCAACATACAAAAGGATGACCTAGAATTGTTATTGAAGTCTTATCCTGAAGTTACTGCTGATTTACCAGGGTTTTGTGGTCTCTTAAAACATGACATACGGTTGGTTAGCGATGCTACTAGTCCAATTAAACAGCCAGCATATCGTCTTAATCCTTTAAAAGTGAAAGTAATGAAAAAGGAAGTTGAATTCTTAACTGCTAATCACCTTGCAGAACCAAGTTTTTCTCCTTGGGCTTCCCCATGCCTTTTAGTTCCAAAACCCGATGGAAGCCACAGGTTCTGTACAGACTATCGTAAAGTCAATAAGGTCACTGTCTCTGACTCTTATCCCCTACCACTCATAGAGGACTTAATAGATTGCATAGGAAACTCCGAATTTATTAGCACAATAGATCTCCAAAAAGGCTATTACCAGATAGGTATGACAGACAGAGCTAAACTAATATCTGCTTTCATAACCCCATTTGGGTTATATCAGTACACTGTAATGCCATTTGGGTTATCTAATGCTCCGGCCACATTCCAGAGGATCATCAACTTCATCACACAGGATTTGGTTGGGACTTCAGCTTATCTGGATGACCTTGTGGTGATGGCTGACCAGTGGGACGAACACCTGACACGTCTCCATGCCCTCTTCAACAAACTAAAAGAAGTAGGATTTACCATCAACTTAGCTAAATCTACTTTTGGAGACTCTACAGTAACATATTTTGGACATGTTGTGGGACAGGGGCAAGTTCTACCGAAGGAGGCCAATGTGGAAGCAGTTCTAGCGTTCCCAACTCCAACCACCAGAAAGGAAGTCATGAGGTTTTTGGGGATGGCCGGTTTCTATCGTCGTTTTTGTAAGAACTTCTCCAGTGTTGCAGCTCCACTGACTGATCTCACCGCACTTCGAACCCCCCTCAAGTGGACCTCTGCCTGCGAGACTGCCTTTCAACGTCTGAAAACTTTTCTTGCCAGCAGACCTGTCCTCAGAACTCCTGACCACTCGCAACCTTTCCATCTTCATATCGATGCTAGTGGAGTTGGGGTTGGTGCTGTTTTGCTGCAAACCAACCCAGTGAGTGGTGTTCTCCATCCTATTGCCTACTATTCGTCGAAGCTGAAAGGACATCAACGGGGCTACTCCACAATTGAGAAAGAGGCTCTAGCTCTCGTGCTAGCAATCAAGAAGTTCGAGTGCTATCTTCGCCACCATCCTCATCCTACTACTGTCTTTACGGACCACAATCCTCTTGTATTTCTCCAGACTATGAAGAATTCCAATCAACGGATTCTACGATGGGCCCTGCTTGTTCAGCCATTTAATCTTCAAGTTCAGCATATAAGGGGTGTTGACAACATTCTCGCGGATACCCTGTCGAGACATCCCATCGAGGCTACAGAGTAATCTACCTCCTTCGTGCTTCCACTGCGTAGGTCTTTGTGGGGGAGGTGTTACGGCTATAATTATTACTCCTCCGCCTCATCCCTCGTGAACTCCCATCTTTTGACTGAAGTCAAGCACTCGTCCACCTCACGCTACCAGCGCTCCATCTGTTGACTGGATTTGATACTACTAGTTTCCCAACATGTCACCTGACTTTCCCTCCCTTTTTCTGTGTGAAGCGAGGTTGCCTGATTATCTGGTTTCCCGCGCAAGTTCAGTTCACACTCATCCTCTGCCCTGGGAATATCTTAGTGAACCACTCCTGACCTTTACCTGGAAGCCTGTGTTATAGGGAACCCATCTTCAACGCCTTCTTTTGCTGTAAACCATGAGTATCAGTTTTCTCCTTGCATTAGTTCATTAATCTTCTGATGGTGAATGGCTTTAGGTATTTATATTGTTTTTTTCTTAGGTTTAGTTAGGTTTAGGGTTGTAATTATTGTATGTTTAGTTTGTTAAATTAAATGAATAATCAACCAAATCATTATCAATCTACCCTGTAGTTTGTGTAGTTGCATAGTGTTCATGATCCTTCTCTTTTCTTATTGCTTTCCATGGGTCTTCATAGGGTAGATACAGTTAAATACTCCCCATGGATCGTAATAAATGGCGACCGTGACAGGACCTATTTCAGCCAGACAGACATTTACAGTAATGGTGTTTTGAGGGGTTGCTGTTGCTTGTTCCCATAGATTTTAAATTTTCCTTGATGTATTTAGCATTTTGGTATTAGTGTGAAACTTGTTTCCATTCGATTTAAAATCCTTGATGCAATAAACATTTTGGTATTTGTGTGAACTTGTCAGCACATAGGTTTATAGGTTCAGGAGTCTTCATAGAACTTATCTTTCATTTTTAACGAAATACAGGGTCGTTATAAGTTCTATCAAATGTGGGGAATATATCCGGATCGTTTATAATGCCGTATCCCACGCTCCAGTGAGGTCTACATCTGCTAGTTGCGATAGGGCAAGTGGCTAGTTTGATACACTCACTCTTCCAAGTCCCAGATTATTCAAGAATCAAAGTTGTTTTGTCTTATCCTATAATCAGGGGTAATCCGGATCATGCTAAAAGCCGTCATCCTCTGCTCTTAATCATAGACAACGACTTTCGTAAGTTAATATTTTGGTCAAGGCTCTGGAAGTTTCCAGGACTTCAAAGAGTTTTCTTCCTGTAATCTGTGTCTAAAATATAACTTACCATAATTTTCTCATACATTTTAATCATGTTTGACCTTCAAAAATTTGTTGAAAATCCTAGCCATGAGCAATTAAAAGACTTAAAGAAAGATGAGTGGAAAAGCATTGCTACCTACTTCCAAATAGAAATTGAATCTCGTATGACAAAAGAGGTCTTAAAAAACACAATTATAGAGTCTTTAGTTCAAAGGGAAGTCCTGGGGACAGAGGCTATTGATGTTTTAACTCCTATGAGTTATTCCTTTCCTACTAGGGTTGATAATCCTTATTCAACTCATACTAAACAAGGATACAGTGACCCAGTGGAGATGGAAAGATTAAGATTAGAATATCAGCTTAAGATAGAACAATTAGCTCAAGAAAAGATAATGAGAACAGAACAATTAGCTCAAGAAGAAAGAATGAGAACAGAACAATTAGCTCAAGAAGAGAGAATGAGAACAGAACAATTAGCTCAAGAAGAGAGAATGAGAACAGAACAATTAGCTCAAGAAGAGAGAGTAAAAATGAAAGAATTACAAATAAGAGAGCTTGAAGCAAATGCAAATTCAAACCTTAGGGAAAAGGAAATTGAATTGAGAGAGAAATTAACTGCGTTTAAACCACACAAGGAAGCTGCTTTATTGCCTCAGTTTGATGAGAATGATGTGGATGGATTTTTAAACACATTTGAGCACATTGCCAAGAAAAATGAGTGGCCTGAACAACACTGGATATCAGTCTTGGTCCCAAAGCTGATCGGAAAAGCTCAGAGAGTTTATAATAGTTTTGATGATAAAAATGATTATAATGGTTTAAAGACTAGTATTCTTCGTGCATATTCAATTTCTCCTGATGGATATCGACAGAAGTTCAGAAAACATGTAAAATCAATTTCTCATACTTATGTGGAGTTTGCAAATGATAAATTAAGACAGTTTAAGAAATGGCTTGAAACAACTAACACCTCAACATTTTCAGACCTGGTTAATCTCATGGTTTTGGAAGAGTGGAAGAGTAAGTTGCCATTCACCATCCTGAAGCATGTGGAGGAGCAAGGACAGAAGGATCTCATGAAAGCAGCGGAGTTGGCTGACGCCTATGATTTATTGATGGGATCTCTAAATAACAGGAGTGGTTCCATCTCAGGTGTTAAGTACTCCTCTGGTGTAAGCTCCGGTATGGTGGGTGGTAAGCAGAGCTCTTCACACTTGATGCCTTGGACTCAAAATATCTCCAATATATCCTGTAGTTATTGCAAAAAGCCAGGTCATTCTATCCAGTCCTGCAAACACCCTAATTGTAAAACTTCAAAAAACATGTTTAACCCCAAAGAAAAATCTCCTCATGAAACTGAAAAGCCAGTAGTGACTTATGATTCAAATAAGCCTCATCAGAATTCCTTCCTTCCTTTTATGTTTCAGGGTACAGTCTCACTGAATAAAGATGATGAGTCATATCCCATTACTATCTTGAGAGATACTGGAGCATCTCAATCAATTTTGGTCAGAAATGCTATTCCTTGTGTATCTAGTGCCTTCACTGGGGAGAAGGTGATTTTGTCTGACCTTTCATCTAATCCCTCCTATCCCTTAGCTGAAGTTTATCTCCAGTGTGACCTTTTATCTGGAAATGTTAAAGTAGCTGTCAGAGAAGACCCTTTGCCAGTCAAGGGATCTCATCTGCTATTGGGAAATGATTTGGCAGGAGAACTCATTGTGCCTATGGTTTCAGTGGTTGAAAACCCTTTAACTGAGAGCCCAACTGAGATTCTAGATACTGTTGCTCCCCACTTATTTCCCTCCTGTGTTGTAACTAGGTCACAGAAGGCTAAAAAGAACAAAATCAATCCATTACCACCACCTGCTCCCAAGGAATATCTGCTGGATCAGACTATCTCAAAAGAAAACCTAATTAAAGCTCAGAAGGCTGATCCATCACTTGCTACCCTGAGACATGCTGCAGTCGAAGGTAAAGACCTAAATACATTGCCTTGTTTTTACTTCCATGATGGCGTTTTGATGAGAGCTTATAGACCACCAGAACTAAAACATCTTGATACCTGGTCAGAAATCCACCAAGTTGTGATTCCCAAATCTGTCAGACAATCCATCCTTAAACTGGCTCATGACGGGATAGCTGGTCACCTAGGGGTCTTAAAAACTTACAAAAAAATCCTACAACATTACTATTGGTCAGGTCTTAGAAAGGATGTTTCTACTTGTCATGTTTGTCAAGTGGCTGGTAAACCTAATGAACAGCTTAAGTCTGCTCCACTCCATGCAATTCCTGTAGTGACAGCACCTTTTGAAAAGGTAGTTATTGATTGTGTGGGACCTCTACCTAGGACAAAGAAAGGTAACCAGTACTTATTTACTATCATGGATACTGCAACAAGATACCCTGAAGTCTATCCCCTCAGAAATATCACCTCTAAAACTATAATGAAATCCCTGCTTCATTTGTTCACTGCATTTGGCATCCCTAAAGAAATCCAATCGGATCAAGGGACGAATTTTACCAGTAGGCTTTTCAAAAAGTTATGGAGGAACTAGAGGTTAAACATGTCACTTCCTCGGCTTATCACCCACAATCCCAGGGCTGTTTAGAAAGGTTCCACCAGACCTTTAAATCAATGTTGAAAAAGTATTGCTTGGAAAACCACAAGGAATGGGATGAAGGCATAGACTTTCTTCTTTTTGCTATAAGGGAGTGTCCTCAGGAGTCTTTAGGATATTCTCCATTTGAGGTATTATATGGACGACAAATAAGGGGTCCCTTGAAGCTTCTGAAAGATCAGTGGTTTAACAGCACTACTCAAGAAAGTCCATCTGTATCTCACTATATTGATAATTTAAGATCTAGATTATCAGAAGTCAGAACGATTGCTAAAGATACCTTATTAAAGGCTCAGTGTAAAATGGAAAGACTTCAACATCCATCGTCTGTTGCACACAGTTACTCCCCAGGAGACAAGGTCTTGCTCTTTCTTCCCATTCCAGGTAGTCCCCTCAGGAGTAAATTCACTGGCCCATATGTAGTTGCCAAAAAACTATCAAAGTTGAATTATGTAGTACACACCCCAGATAGACGTAAAGACTCTCAACTTGTTCATGTGAATTTAATGAAACCTTATTTTACTAGATGCCCAGAGGAGCACTATGCAGAGAGAAATGAGATGAACCCTGTACTGTTTGTGGGAACGGAGCCAGAGCCAGAGCCAGAGACTTCAGACTTGACAAACCCAGAATTGGACCTACCCCAACCGTCCGGTAACCTACCTAACAGCATGATCATGGAATCTCTATGTGATTACCTATCAAGTTTGACCAACATACAAAAGGATGACCTAGAATTGTTATTGAAGTCTTATCCTGAAGTTACTGCTGATTTACCAGGGTTTTGTGGTCTCTTAAAACATGACATACGGTTGGTTAGCGATGCTACTAGTCCAATTAAACAGCCAGCATATCGTCTTAATCCTTTAAAAGTGAAAGTAATGAAAAAGGAAGTTGAATTCTTAACTGCTAATCACCTTGCAGAACCAAGTTTTTCTCCTTGGGCTTCCCCATGCCTTTTAGTTCCAAAACCCGATGGAAGCCACAGGTTCTGTACAGACTATCGTAAAGTCAATAAGGTCACTGTCTCTGACTCTTATCCCCTACCACTCATAGAGGACTTAATAGATTGCATAGGAAACTCCGAATTTATTAGCACAATAGATCTCCAAAAAGGCTATTACCAGATAGGTATGACAGACAGAGCTAAACTAATATCTGCTTTCATAACCCCATTTGGGTTATATCAGTACACTGTAATGCCATTTGGGTTATCTAATGCTCCGGCCACATTCCAGAGGATCATCAACTTCATCACACAGGATTTGGTTGGGACTTCAGCTTATCTGGATGACCTTGTGGTGATGGCTGACCAGTGGGACGAACACCTGACACGTCTCCATGCCCTCTTCAACAAACTAAAAGAAGTAGGATTTACCATCAACTTAGCTAAATCTACTTTTGGAGACTCTACAGTAACATATTTTGGACATGTTGTGGGACAGGGGCAAGTTCTACCGAAGGAGGCCAATGTGGAAGCAGTTCTAGCGTTCCCAACTCCAACCACCAGAAAGGAAGTCATGAGGTTTTTGGGGATGGCCGGTTTCTATCGTCGTTTTTGTAAGAACTTCTCCAGTGTTGCAGCTCCACTGACTGATCTCACCGCACTTCGAACCCCCTTCAAGTGGACCTCTGCCTGCGAGACTGCCTTTCAACGTCTGAAAACTTTTCTTGCCAGCAGACCTGTCCTCAGAACTCCTGACCACTCGCAACCTTTCCATCTTCATATCGATGCTAGTGGAGTTGGGGTTGGTGCTGTTTTGCTGCAAACCAACCCAGTGAGTGGTGTTCTCCATCCTATTGCCTACTATTCGTCGAAGCTGAAAGGACATCAACGGGGCTACTCCACAATTGAGAAAGAGGCTCTAGCTCTCGTGCTAGCAATCAAGAAGTTCGAGTGCTATCTTCGCCACCATCCTCATCCTACTACTGTCTTTACGGACCACAATCCTCTTGTATTTCTCCAGACTATGAAGAATTCCAATCAACGGATTCTACGATGGGCCCTGCTTGTTCAGCCATTTAATCTTCAAGTTCAGCATATAAGGGGTGTTGACAACATTCTCGCGGATACCCTGTCGAGACATCCCATCGAGGCTACAGAGTAATCTACCTCCTTCGTGCTTCCACTGCGTAGGTCTTTGTGGGGGAGGTGTTACGGCTATAATTATTACTCCTCCGCCTCATCCCTCGTGAACTCCCATCTTTTGACTGAAGTCAAGCACTCGTCCACCTCACGCTACCAGCGCTCCATCTGTTGACTGGATTTGATACTACTAGTTTCCCAACATGTCACCTGACTTTCCCTCCCTTTTTCTGTGTGAAGCGAGGTTGCCTGATTATCTGGTTTCCCGCGCAAGTTCAGTTCACACTCATCCTCTGCCCTGGGAATATCTTAGTGAACCACTCCTGACCTTTACCTGGAAGCCTGTGTTATAGGGAACCCATCTTCAACGCCTTCTTTTGCTGTAAACCATGAGTATCAGTTTTCTCCTTGCATTAGTTCATTAATCTTCTGATGGTGAATGGCTTTAGGTATTTATATTGTTTTTTTCTTAGGTTTAGTTAGGTTTAGGGTTGTAATTATTGTATGTTTAGTTTGTTAAATTAAATGAATAATCAACCAAATCATTATCAATCTACCCTGTAGTTTGTGTAGTTGCATAGTGTTCATGATCCTTCTCTTTTCTTATTGCTTTCCATGGGTCTTCATAGGGTAGATACAGTTAAATACTCCCCATGGATCGTAATAAATGGCGACCGTGACAGGACCTATTTCAGCCAGACAGACATTTACAGTAATGGTGTTTTGAGGGGTTGCTGTTGCTTGTTCCCATAGATTTTAAATTTTCCTTGATGTATTTAGCATTTTGGTATTAGTGTGAAACTTGTTTCCATTCGATTTAAAATCCTTGATGCAATAAACATTTTGGTATTTGTGTGAACTTGTCAGCACATAGGTTTATAGGTTCAGGAGTCTTCATAGAACTTATCTTTCATTTTTAACGAAATACAGGGTCGTTATAAGTTCTATCAAATGTGGGGAATATATCCGGATCGTTTATAATGCCGTATCCCACGCTCCAGTGAGGTCTACATCTGCTAGTTGCGATAGGGCAAGTGGCTAGTTTGATACACTCACTCTTCCAAGTCCCAGATTATTCAAGAATCAAAGTTGTTTTGTCTTATCCTATAATCAGGGGTAATCCGGATCATGCTAAAAGCCGTCATCCTCTGCTCTTAATCATAGACAACGACTTTCGTAAGTTAATATTTTGGTCAAGGCTCTGGAAGTTTCCAGGACTTCAAAGAGTTTTCTTCCTGTAATCTGTGTCTAAAATATAACTTACCATAATTTTCTCATACATTTTAATCATGTTTGACCTTCAAAAATTTGTTGAAAATCCTAGCCATGAGCAATTAAAAGACTTAAAGAAAGATGAGTGGAAAAGCATTGCTACCTACTTCCAAATAGAAATTGAATCTCGTATGACAAAAGAGGTCTTAAAAAACACAATTATAGAGTCTTTAGTTCAAAGGGAAGTCCTGGGGACAGAGGCTATTGATGTTTTAACTCCTATGAGTTATTCCTTTCCTACTAGGGTTGATAATCCTTATTCAACTCATACTAAACAAGGATACAGTGACCCAGTGGAGATGGAAAGATTAAGATTAGAATATCAGCTTAAGATAGAACAATTAGCTCAAGAAAAGATAATGAGAACAGAACAATTAGCTCAAGAAGAAAGAATGAGAACAGAACAATTAGCTCAAGAAGAGAGAATGAGAACAGAACAATTAGCTCAAGAAGAGAGAATGAGAACAGAACAATTAGCTCAAGAAGAGAGAGTAAAAATGAAAGAATTACAAATAAGAGAGCTTGAAGCAAATGCAAATTCAAACCTTAGGGAAAAGGAAATTGAATTGAGAGAGAAATTAACTGCGTTTAAACCACACAAGGAAGCTGCTTTATTGCCTCAGTTTGATGAGAATGATGTGGATGGATTTTTAAACACATTTGAGCACATTGCCAAGAAAAATGAGTGGCCTGAACAACACTGGATATCAGTCTTGGTCCCAAAGCTGATCGGAAAAGCTCAGAGAGTTTATAATAGTTTTGATGATAAAAATGATTATAATGGTTTAAAGACTAGTATTCTTCGTGCATATTCAATTTCTCCTGATGGATATCGACAGAAGTTCAGAAAACATGTAAAATCAATTTCTCATACTTATGTGGAGTTTGCAAATGATAAATTAAGACAGTTTAAGAAATGGCTTGAAACAACTAACACCTCAACATTTTCAGACCTGGTTAATCTCATGGTTTTGGAAGAGTGGAAGAGTAAGTTGCCATTCACCATCCTGAAGCATGTGGAGGAGCAAGGACAGAAGGATCTCATGAAAGCAGCGGAGTTGGCTGACGCCTATGATTTATTGATGGGATCTCTAAATAACAGGAGTGGTTCCATCTCAGGTGTTAAGTACTCCTCTGGTGTAAGCTCCGGTATGGTGGGTGGTAAGCAGAGCTCTTCACACTTGATGCCTTGGACTCAAAATATCTCCAATATATCCTGTAGTTATTGCAAAAAGCCAGGTCATTCTATCCAGTCCTGCAAACACCCTAATTGTAAAACTTCAAAAAACATGTTTAACCCCAAAGAAAAATCTCCTCATGAAACTGAAAAGCCAGTAGTGACTTATGATTCAAATAAGCCTCATCAGAATTCCTTCCTTCCTTTTATGTTTCAGGGTACAGTCTCACTGAATAAAGATGATGAGTCATATCCCATTACTATCTTGAGAGATACTGGAGCATCTCAATCAATTTTGGTCAGAAATGCTATTCCTTGTGTATCTAGTGCCTTCACTGGGGAGAAGGTGATTTTGTCTGACCTTTCATCTAATCCCTCCTATCCCTTAGCTGAAGTTTATCTCCAGTGTGACCTTTTATCTGGAAATGTTAAAGTAGCTGTCAGAGAAGACCCTTTGCCAGTCAAGGGATCTCATCTGCTATTGGGAAATGATTTGGCAGGAGAACTCATTGTGCCTATGGTTTCAGTGGTTGAAAACCCTTTAACTGAGAGCCCAACTGAGATTCTAGATACTGTTGCTCCCCACTTATTTCCCTCCTGTGTTGTAACTAGGTCACAGAAGGCTAAAAAGAACAAAATCAATCCATTACCACCACCTGCTCCCAAGGAATATCTGCTGGATCAGACTATCTCAAAAGAAAACCTAATTAAAGCTCAGAAGGCTGATCCATCACTTGCTACCCTGAGACATGCTGCAGTCGAAGGTAAAGACCTAAATACATTGCCTTGTTTTTACTTCCATGATGGCGTTTTGATGAGAGCTTATAGACCACCAGAACTAAAACATCTTGATACCTGGTCAGAAATCCACCAAGTTGTGATTCCCAAATCTGTCAGACAATCCATCCTTAAACTGGCTCATGACGGGATAGCTGGTCACCTAGGGGTCTTAAAAACTTACAAAAATCCTACAACATTACTATTGGTCAGGTCTTAGAAAGGATGTTTCTACTTTTATAAAAACTTGTCATGTTTGTCAAGTGGCTGGTAAACCTAATGAACAGCTTAAGTCTGCTCCACTCCATGCAATTCCTGTAGTGACAGCACCTTTTGAAAAGGTAGTTATTGATTGTGTGGGACCTCTACCTAGGACAAAGAAAGGTAACCAGTACTTATTTACTATCATGGATACTGCAACAAGATACCCTGAAGTCTATCCCCTCAGAAATATCACCTCTAAAACTATAATGAAATCCCTGCTTCATTTGTTCACTGCATTTGGCATCCCTAAAGAAATCCAATCGGATCAAGGGACGAATTTTACCAGTAGGCTTTTCAAAAAAGTTATGGAGGAACTAGAGGTTAAACATGTCACTTCCTCGGCTTATCACCCACAATCCCAGGGCTGTTTAGAAAGGTTCCACCAGACCTTTAAATCAATGTTGAAAAAGTATTGCTTGGAAAACCACAAGGAATGGGATGAAGGCATAGACTTTCTTCTTTTTGCTATAAGGGAGTGTCCTCAGGAGTCTTTAGGATATTCTCCATTTGAGGTATTATATGGACGACAAATAAGGGGTCCCTTGAAGCTTCTGAAAGATCAGTGGTTTAACAGCACTACTCAAGAAAGTCCATCTGTATCTCACTATATTGATAATTTAAGATCTAGATTATCAGAAGTCAGAACGATTGCTAAAGATACCTTATTAAAGGCTCAGTGTAAAATGGAAAGACTTCAACATCCATCGTCTGTTGCACACAGTTACTCCCCAGGAGACAAGGTCTTGCTCTTTCTTCCCATTCCAGGTAGTCCCCTCAGGAGTAAATTCACTGGCCCATATGTAGTTGCCAAAAAACTATCAAAGTTGAATTATGTAGTACACACCCCAGATAGACGTAAAGACTCTCAACTTGTTCATGTGAATTTAATGAAACCTTATTTTACTAGATGCCCAGAGGAGCACTATGCAGAGAGAAATGAGATGAACCCTGTACTGTTTGTGGGAACGGAGCCAGAGCCAGAGCCAGAGACTTCAGACTTGACAAACCCAGAATTGGACCTACCCCAACCGTCCGGTAACCTACCTAACAGCATGATCATGGAATCTCTATGTGATTACCTATCAAGTTTGACCAACATACAAAAGGATGACCTAGAATTGTTATTGAAGTCTTATCCTGAAGTTACTGCTGATTTACCAGGGTTTTGTGGTCTCTTAAAACATGACATACGGTTGGTTAGCGATGCTACTAGTCCAATTAAACAGCCAGCATATCGTCTTAATCCTTTAAAAGTGAAAGTAATGAAAAAGGAAGTTGAATTCTTAACTGCTAATCACCTTGCAGAACCAAGTTTTTCTCCTTGGGCTTCCCCATGCCTTTTAGTTCCAAAACCCGATGGAAGCCACAGGTTCTGTACAGACTATCGTAAAGTCAATAAGGTCACTGTCTCTGACTCTTATCCCCTACCACTCATAGAGGACTTAATAGATTGCATAGGAAACTCCGAATTTATTAGCACAATAGATCTCCAAAAAGGCTATTACCAGATAGGTATGACAGACAGAGCTAAACTAATATCTGCTTTCATAACCCCATTTGGGTTATATCAGTACACTGTAATGCCATTTGGGTTATCTAATGCTCCGGCCACATTCCAGAGGATCATCAACTTCATCACACAGGATTTGGTTGGGACTTCAGCTTATCTGGATGACCTTGTGGTGATGGCTGACCAGTGGGACGAACACCTGACACGTCTCCATGCCCTCTTCAACAAACTAAAAGAAGTAGGATTTACCATCAACTTAGCTAAATCTACTTTTGGAGACTCTACAGTAACATATTTTGGACATGTTGTGGGACAGGGGCAAGTTCTACCGAAGGAGGCCAATGTGGAAGCAGTTCTAGCGTTCCCAACTCCAACCACCAGAAAGGAAGTCATGAGGTTTTTGGGGATGGCCGGTTTCTATCGTCGTTTTTGTAAGAACTTCTCCAGTGTTGCAGCTCCACTGACTGATCTCACCGCACTTCGAACCCCCGTCAAGTGGACCTCTGCCTGCGAGACTGCCTTTCAACGTCTGAAAACTTTTCTTGCCAGCAGACCTGTCCTCAGAACTCCTGACCACTCGCAACCTTTCCATCTTCATATCGATGCTAGTGGAGTTGGGGTTGGTGCTGTTTTGCTGCAAACCAACCCAGTGAGTGGTGTTCTCCATCCTATTGCCTACTATTCGTCGAAGCTGAAAGGACATCAACGGGGCTACTCCACAATTGAGAAAGAGGCTCTAGCTCTCGTGCTAGCAATCAAGAAGTTCGAGTGCTATCTTCGCCACCATCCTCATCCTACTACTGTCTTTACGGACCACAATCCTCTTGTATTTCTCCAGACTATGAAGAATTCCAATCAACGGATTCTACGATGGGCCCTGCTTGTTCAGCCATTTAATCTTCAAGTTCAGCATATAAGGGGTGTTGACAACATTCTCGCGGATACCCTGTCGAGACATCCCATCGAGGCTACAGAGTAATCTACCTCCTTCGTGCTTCCACTGCGTAGGTCTTTGTGGGGGAGGTGTTACGGCTATAATTATTACTCCTCCGCCTCATCCCTCGTGAACTCCCATCTTTTGACTGAAGTCAAGCACTCGTCCACCTCACGCTACCAGCGCTCCATCTGTTGACTGGATTTGATACTACTAGTTTCCCAACATGTCACCTGACTTTCCCTCCCTTTTTCTGTGTGAAGCGAGGTTGCCTGATTATCTGGTTTCCCGCGCAAGTTCAGTTCACACTCATCCTCTGCCCTGGGAATATCTTAGTGAACCACTCCTGACCTTTACCTGGAAGCCTGTGTTATAGGGAACCCATCTTCAACGCCTTCTTTTGCTGTAAACCATGAGTATCAGTTTTCTCCTTGCATTAGTTCATTAATCTTCTGATGGTGAATGGCTTTAGGTATTTATATTGTTTTTTTCTTAGGTTTAGTTAGGTTTAGGGTTGTAATTATTGTATGTTTAGTTTGTTAAATTAAATTAATAATCAACCAAATCATTATCAATCTACCCTGTAGTTTGTCTAGTTGCATAGTGTTCATGATCCTTCTCTTTTCTTATTGCTTTCCATGGGTCTTCATAGGGTAGATACAGTTAAATACTCCCCATGGATCGTAATAGTATCACAATACTGTCATGTAGTAACTTTTTCACTTCCATGCTCACTTTCCTGTTTCTTATCAATGCTTTCAAGGAACCAGCAAATTTTCTCCCCTGCTGTACCCTTTCAAGCACTTCACCCTCCAAACCTCCATGCTTACTCATCACGCTACCCAAGTACTTAAACGTACTCACATTTTCCAATTCCTCACCATCCAACCTCGCTGTACATTCACTGACTTCACCTCTCTCAAAGACCATCACTTTACTCTTCCCTACATTCACCTATAGATTCCGTTTCTTACACACTCTCCCAAACTCATCCACCAAGCCCTGCAGCTCCCCTTCGTCTTCACGCAACAACACAGTATCATCTGCAAACAACAGTACAGGGAATTTCCAAACACTACCCTTTCTCACCAGGGCCACTCCAACATCCACTACCCTACCTTGTACCTCTTTTATTACCCCATCCATGTACAGATTGAACAACCATGGAGACATGACACATCCCTGTTTCAACCCAACCTTCAAAGAGAAAAATTCACTCAGTTCACCATCCACACTCACTGCAGCCTGAGCACCATCATACATACTCTTCACAGCATTCAACAACTTCCCATCTACTACATATATTCTTAATACTTTCCACAATCCTTGTCTATCCACCCTGTCATATGCTTTCTCCAAAAGAAATCTCCACAGCAAATATCATTTTTCTTTTTGTTTTTTACATTCTTTATTGATCCATTTTGTGTGTGTGTGTGTGTGTGTGTGTGTGTGTGTGTGTGTGTGTGTGTGTGTGTGTGTGTGTGTGTGTGTGTTGTTATTATTATTATTATTTGGCCAACCCTTATAGGATTAAGGTGTCTGACTATAAACAGACAATCTGTTTTATAGGTAGATTATCATTATTATTATTATTATTTTTTTTTTTTTCAGGCCAGACAACACCCTCTTTGAAGATGGCACACTGGCATTAACCCTGGAGTTGACAGAAGAGTAGCCCAGCAAACCTGCCACCATCAAGTTGGTCAGCAAGATGTTCCAGCCCAATGTTTATGCCGATGGTTGCGTTCGCTGGGACATTCTGCAGAACAAATGGTCAGCCACGTATGGTGTAGCCGGCATCCTAGCCTCTGTACAGGTGAGTGTTTGGATCTGTTTCATTGGATGTAACTGGGCCACTTGCACACGTTGAATACTTAGTTATGGTTGTAAGACATTTGGTGAGCCTTAGTTAAGTGCTTTAATGCTGTTTGAGGAGGTAAAGTCTTTTAATTACATATCCCATGACATTAATGTGAGAGGCCAGCTGGTTGTGAACTGAAGAAGGTGGCGGGAGAAAGAAGGGCATAGGAAGAGAGACAGAGACTTCCCCGAGGACTGATAAGCTCTTAAAGCTTGAAGAAGTCTGATTCAAATTTTTGGCATTTTCCCTTCCCTTGTCTCTTACTGATGATGATGATGATGAACACTAACAACTCGTTTGTTTACAATCGTTCTTGGATGATCCGAATCCCAGTTCCCCAGCCAACAGTTTGGCTGTGCACCATTATTAAAAGAACAAACATGAATATGAGAAGCATGTGTTCACCATTGTCGAGCAGAGCTGGTTAAATTTCCAGGTAAACCATAAATATAATTCTTTCACCTTAACTTGACCCAGGTTTGTTTCCTTTTGCAGCTTGCCACAGTTGTGAGGTAGGAATGAGTCCTTTAGTCATGGAATTTTGGTATGAGAGCAAGCCACTCATTTATATGTCTCAAGGATTTCCAGAATAACAGTAAAAGACCTGTTTGGCAGTCAGAGGAAGTGTTGGTATCAGACCAGATTATTAATATTATTAATACCGGGCTCCTATGCTTCTCAGGGGGCAATGTAGGACTGTATGATGGATGGATGGATGTATTATTATTATTATTATTATTATTATTATTTTATTTGGGAGATATGTTATGTGCTGCAGGTGGGGCTGGAGCAGCTCTGTGGCTAGAGTAAGGAGTGGTTGAACGAAGTTCAGGGAGCTGTTGCCTCTCCTGACATTGAGAGGGGTGTCCCTCTGTGCCAAGGGATCTTTGTATGTGGCATGTGTTAGGAATGTAATGCTGTATGGTAGTGAGACATGGGCAGTAAGGGAAGAGGATGCTGTATTTGTTGGCTCAAACATACAGAATTAACAGTGATTATATGGATGTGTAGTGCATCCTCGAATGCAAGGCATGGGGGGGGGGGGCAAGGTTTACAACTAAAGAATTGAGAAGAAGGATGGTACTAGAGTATATCGGTGTTGTGATGAGGAGGGGTAGACTGAGATGGTAAGGACATGTGGAGGGGATGGAGAATGACAATTTGGTACGAAAAATAAGAAATGTGAACGTCAAGGTTAGGGTTGCGATAGGCAGACTGAAAAAGACCTGGGACAAGGTCATAAGTGTGACCTCAGGGATAAGGGACTGAACAGAAAGACTGCCAGAGATCGAGCAGCATGGAGAACTGCCATTAGATGACCAAGGCTGATTCATGCAAGCATGTTGGTGTCTTTATAAAAGATATGATATGTTATAAATCTCATTATGCCTTAACTGTCTCCACATCAGAGGTAACAGCGCCTGAGAATACATGCCAGAATTATCCACCAGACAGACCTAATGGCCATCAACGGGACTCATCAGAAAATATGAATAGATAAGGTTAGAGTTTTAAGATGTAGTTTTTCATTGTCTTGTTTGCACAGTCTTATGGCTCTAGGTTAACAGATGCATCCTATAGTTTTTGTCTATTGGTGTTATGATTACTGATATATTTTAAACATATTCGTTTACATAAATATGGCAAACTTTGTACATTCCACAGATCCTCCAAAGGAAATTTTGTGTAATGGGAAATTCACCTTACATATAATCGTCATCCCATCCCTATTCTCCATCATAGGCATGTGGGTAGCATCGTGAAATTAAGTAAGGAAATGGTCAAGTAGGAATAAAAATCAGTCATGTGCATGTGTTATTGGCCTTCACATTTATTTATCCACCATTCAGTACTCTGAAATTTTGGAGACTTGTTTCATGAGTTGTATAACATCTACAACTGAGGTCATGCACATTTTGATGCAGCATTTATTTCTGTTCATCACATTTTAATTCTTCACCATCAATACCTGTTTTATTATATATATTTTTGATTTACTATTTCAATACTTTCACTTGCTAAATAATGGAATAAGTTATTACCTTCTTTATTCTTCCATATTTCATCATCATCATCATCATCATCATCATCATCAACCTCGTCATCCGGACTTCCTTTCGCACCCTAGGGTGGGACGAGGAGTAGCAACGTCCAGACAGCCAAAGTTTGCCCAGTTCAGTGGGACACACTTCCATTCACTCATCATTCAAGCTCACAGAATCCTGGCTCCATCTGATAGGCCAAAAAAATTTCATCCCGTTTTGTAGCTTCACGTATCCTTATCCAATAGAGCCAGTCTGAATGCTGTCACTTTAAAAATGGATGCCAAGTCCCTGGTCATGCGCTTCTCCGCACAATATTCATCCAGCCAGCTCGAGTTCTTGTCAGTCCCTTAGCCTCCATATTTACTTCAATTAAATATACCGTTTACTTAAAGGCCAGACTCAGCAGCTGAAGAGAGATGTTTTATGTATTTCATGAAAATTTTGCACTGTAAAACCTCAAGTCAGACAGCATGTTCTGTTTGATAGAATGGGAAGTATGGTGAATTACCCATTACAGTGATCGATATATATTTTTTTCTAACATGCGCTTCTTTCTTTCTTTATATATATGTAATGGCAATAGCATGTATTTGTCTAACTAATACACAAGTAAAAGCTTAATTAGGCCAGCCATATCCTTTGCTGTTGTACTAACGAGGGGCTTTCAGAGTGTCGTCTGCTACCTAGCTGGCCAGCCTAACTCAGTCGTAGGCTCAAAATCGTGACGTAACTATCGTGGCTGTTCTATATGTCTTGGTAAACTTATGAGATTTGCCAAGAGCAGTTACCACTCGTCACTGAAATGCTCATTAATAAAAAAAAACACACACACACACAGAAAAGAATATTTTTGACAGGCTGGTTTGCACTTGCATAAATTGGTCTTCTATCCAGCAGTCCCTTGCATTCAATCAATTCACTATTGAGTTCAGTGGAATTGGTTTCCATATCTACATTAGTATTATATTTCTGAGAAAGTAGTGTTGTATTGAAGCCTGTCATTGCCTAAGTTGTCTGGAAGTTAATATTTACCAAATACCACTCAATCGGATATGTTTGTGTGAAGCTACAGAGCGTGAATATTTTTGGTGTATCCGATAGAGCCAGGATTCCGGGGGCTTTGAATGATGAGTGAATGGAAGCGTGGCCCATTAGACTGGGCAAATTTGGGCTACTCCTCACCCTGCCCTAGGATGGGAAAGGAGGTCCCGATGATGATGATGATGATGATGACGATGATCATGATGATGATGATCATGATGATGATGATGATCATGATGATGATGATGACGATGATGATGATGATGATGATGATGATGATGATGATGATGATGTTGACGATGACCAAGTACCGCCACTTGACATTTGTTTGCACATTTTGTGGGGACCGTCCCAGAGTTAGAATAATACATAACTCACTCTTCACTCATTCTTGATGTGGGTGGATGTGCATAGGATTCATTAAATAGAAAACCTGTGTGGCCAGTGATCACAGCTTTGAAGTCCAATATTTGTTGGATTCTTATGATGAATCTTGATATATATCCTGTATTATAATAATGATAGTAATAATAATAATAATAATAATAATAATAATAATAATTATTATTATTATTATTATTATTATTATCCATCCATCCATCCATCATCCAATCCTACATTGCCCCTTGAGGAGCGTAGGAGTCCGGGGCTAAGCAGTTGGTCCCGACATTTAAGATGAGAGTGACCAGCCTCACTCATCCCTGAGTGGCATTACATGAGCAATCAACCCCAACCATCCCTTGGACATAAACTTTCACAGGCTCAATCCGATTGGAGCACAATAATTACTCACTAAACCACCAGGCATCATAACTTGGTTATATGGTTACCACCCAGTGAAGTAAACGGTTTCCTGTACACCAGGAAACCATTTACTATGCTGGGTGGTAACCATATAACCAAATTTTGTCGCCTGGTGGTTTAATGAGTAAGTATTGTGCTTCAATCGGATTGAGCCGGTGAAGGTTTATATCCAAGGATTATTATTATTATTATTATTATTATTCTCACTCTTATCTTAAATCACTCTCATCTTAAATGTCAGGACCAACTTGCCTAGCCCTGGGCTCCTACGCTGCTCATGGGACAACATAGGATTGGACGATGGATGGATTATTATTATTATTATTATTATTATTATTATTATTATTATTATTATCATCATCATCATTATCATGTCTTTCTATTTTACAGTGTGGTGGGTGTCACGGGGTTTTTAAAATAAAAGCCAATATTATTTAAATGACAATAATGTTCATTAATATTGAAGAGCAGGGACAATGATTGTCTTGCTAAATCAAGCAACGATTACTTTACGCTGGCTTGCTTCGCACGATTCTCTAAGAACGAGAATTTATAAACTTTCTCAACAGTACACAGCAGAGACTAATTACTCAATTGCTGTTTATTAGTACTGTTAGCCTCTGGAGAAAGTTACTTCACCCCTGACAATAAATAACTAATACTAATAATAGTATCAGGTTCTTGCTGGTGCTTAACTCCTAGAAGGCACAACGGATTTTAAACTTAATACAACAAGACTGGCCTAAGTACCAGTTATGAATGGCAAACGTTTATGCAAGCTAGGAGCTATAAGAGAAATAAGCTTAATTGCGGAGAAATGAAACAAGAGTTTACATTACATTAAGCTCAAGGAAAAGAACTGTTAAATTTATTGATTACAAAATAAATTTAACGTTACATTTCAAAATCAAATTAATGAGATCGCACTCACTCACTCACTCAAAAGCTAAATTCTTACGCCTAGGAAAAAACACAACATGCGGCGCAGCCGGCCAGCATGTAAGGAAACAGCACACTTAACTAAACTCTTAAACCTAGGAAAATACAAAAAGGAAATACTGGTCATTTAATGTGGTGTATCACCCAAAGAAGGGTGGGAGCCTGGAGAACTGTAATCTAGTGGAGTCTGGGTGCTAGCTGACCTCTCACTCTCCACTGCTGGAACACAGAACCTCTCTCCGTCACAACAGACACTGGACTAAATAAACTCGTGGGAAAAAGGGAGCGCTAGGGGCCGCATTTTTAACGGCTAGAGTGAGCGAAACGCGCCCAAAACAAATCGCTCAGCGGAAGCGCTAATGTCTCACACAAAGACGATCACTTATGACACTGAAAAATTGATTTGAAAGGACTCCCGCCGATGAGCGGTTAACTGAACGATAAACTGGGATTCCACTTGAGTTCGTGGTTTCCCACAAAAGCCAATGTCACTAGCCGACTCGTGACAGTGGGCAACAAGCACAGCAGCAGTCCTGTCTTGGAGCTCCTGAAAACACTTTTGGAGAATGGCCTGGTATCTCCAAACTTAGTCTACTGTGTATTTTGTCAGGTATGTCTCTATCTGGTTGCTTTATCTATTTTTCTATCTATCTGTCTCTGTCTATCTGTTACAAGGTAACTTATTCCTGTAAGGGGTGGCCACTAACAAATTGCCTACATGTTGCCCTGTCCCCTGCCCTCCCTTCAACTCACACCCCTCCTCTCTCATATCTTTCTCCATTCCATCCCTCCATCTCATTCTTGGCCTCCCCCTCCACCTCACTCAGTAGCACTCATCTAGTCAATCTCATTTTACCCATCCTCTCCACTCCATCCTTCCATTTCATTCCTGGTCTTCACTTCCACCTCACTCACATGCACTCTTCTAGTCAGTCTCTCATCTTCCATCCTCTCCATTTCATATCCATGGTCTCCCCCTCCACCCCACTCACATGCACTCTTCTAGTCAGTCTCTCATTGTCGATCCTTTCCACTCCATCCTTCCATTTCATTCTTAGTCTTCCCTTCCACCTCACTCACATGCATTCTTCAGGTCAGTCTCTCATTGTCCATCCTTTCCACTCCATCCCTCTCCTCAATCTTGGTCACCCCCGCCCCCTCTTTCTCTCCACCTCACTCACAAACTCTTCTATTCAGTCGCTCATCCTCCATCCTCTCTAAATAGCCAGACCATCTCAGAGTATTTCTCTTAACACTTTTCAACCACATCAACACCACAATGCTCCTTTACTTCCTCAGTTGTCAGTCTGTCTGTTTGTCTACATATCACAGCATAAAATAATATCTCTTCATCTTTACTCCTGAGATGTACAGAATATTAATGCTAGAATATGAAGCATTTAAGTGTAGATGTTTATGAGGTGGAGTCAGGATTCCAGGGGTTTTGATAGTGAGGGAGCGAGGCTCTGGCCCATTCAACTGGATGGGCTTAAGATGGTGTGTCATTCTGTAGAGTTATTTCTGGCTCTGCACCCTACCTCACACCATCCTAGGGTTGGAAAGTAGGTCTGGATGATGGTGATAGTGATGATGATGGTGATAGTGATGATGATGACTGGTGGTGGTGATGATGACAATGATGATGGTCATAGCGATGACTGGTGATGATGGAGAAAACGGTGATGATGATGATGATGGTGACAGTGATTGTGGTGAAGATGATGATAACAGTGATGATGAAAGTGACGGTGGTGGTGATGATGACATAGATAATGATGATGACAGTGATTGTGGTGAAAATGATGATGAGTGTGACCTCAGGGATAATGGACTGATAGAGAGGGTGCTAGAGATTGAGCAGCATGGAGAGTAGCCTTCCGGTGACCAAGGCCGACACATTCAAGCATGTAGGAGACTTTATAAATGATAGATGGACAGGTAAATAGACAGACAAATAGACAGATAGACATAAACAGACAGACAAACAGATAGCAAGATAAATAATGCTTTGTTTTGATGTACAATGAGTAAATTTAACTGATTTTCTTTTTTCTTTTTTTTCTAGATCTGGGAGTAGAGCAATGAAATGACGGGGACAGGGCGACATAGAGGCGATTTGTTTGTGGCCACCCATTACGGGATTGAGGTGTCTGATAATAGATAGATAGATAATAAAGCACACAACATGGCCTATAATGAACCCCATCAATGCTGCCTTCACTTGGACTCTGATGGGGTGACTGATAGGAAGGTAAGAGCATGAATTAGTGTAAGGAGTGGAATGTAATAGTAATAGTAAGGGTTTTAGTAGTAGTAGTGGTTGTAGTGGGAGTAGTAGTTACAGTAGTAGTAGCTGTTGTTGTAGCAGCAGTAGTAATAATGATGGTTGTAGTAGTGGTAATAGTAGTAGCACAGTAGTAGTAAAAGTAGTAGTTGTAGTAGTAGTAATAGTAGTAGTTGTAGTAGTAGTAATAGTAGTAGTAGTAGTACTTGTGATGGTTGTAGTAGTAGTAATAGTAGTGGTAGTAGTTGTGATGGTTGTAGTAATAGTCAGAGAGGCATTGATGTTTAGTTTATACAGGCATGTTGGAGCCTTTATAAACGATACAAACAGAGAGGTGTTGATATCGTATGTCCTATGTTCGTATCATTTATAAAGGCTCCAACTTGCCTTTATAAACGATACAAACAGAGAGGTGTTGATATCGTATGTCCTATGTTCGTATCATTTATAAAGGCTCCAACTTGCCTTTATAAACGATACAAACAGAGAAGGGTTGATATCGTATGTCCTATGTTCGTATCATTTATAAAGGCTCCAACTTGCCTTTATAAACGATACAAACAGAGAAGGGTTGATATCGTATGTCCTATGTTCGTATCATTTATAAAGGCTCCAACTTGCCTTTATAAACGATACAAACAGAGAGGTGTTGATATCGTATGTCCTATGTTCGTATCATTTATAAAGGCTCCAACTTTCCTTTATAAACGATACAAACAGAGAGGTGTTGATATCGTATGTCCTATGTTCGTATCATTTATAAAGGCTCCAACTTGCCTTTATAAACGATACAAACAGAGAGGTGTTGATATCGTATGTCCTATGTTCGTATCATTTATAAAGGCTCCAACTTGCCTTTATAAACGATACAAACAGAGAGGTGTTGATATCGTATGTCCTATGTTCGTATCATTTATAAAGGCTCCAACTTGCCTTTATAAACGATACAAACAGAGAGGTGTTGATATCGTATGTCCTATGTTCGTATCATTTATAAAGGCTCCAACTTGCCTTTATAAACGATACAAACAGAGAGGTGTTGATATCGTATGTCCTATGTTCGTATCATTTATAAAGGCTCCAACTTGCCTTTATAAACGATACAAACAGAGAGGTGTTGATATCGTATGTCCTATGTTCGTATCATTTATAAAGGCTCCAACTTGCCTTTATAAACGATACAAACAGAGAGGTGTTGATATCGTATGTCCTATGTTCGTATCATTTATAAAGGCTCCAACTTGCCTTTATAAACGATACAAACAGAGAGGTGTTGATATCGTATGTCCTATGTTCGTATCATTTATAAAGGCTCCAACTTGCCTTTATAAACGATACAAACAGAGAGGTGTTGATATCGTATGTCCTATGTTCGTATCATTTATAAAGGCTCCAACTTGCCTTTATAAACGATACAAACAGAGAGGTGTTGATATCGTATGTCCTATGTTCGTATCATTTATAAAGGCTCCAACTTGCCTTTATAAACGATACAAACAGAGAGGGGTTGATATCACATCCTCACACAATGAGTGCAAATTTAAAGACAGTTTTATTGTAGCAAGAAAAAATATTAAGGAAATTGGGTATTTGGATTTGGTAATTGGCTGTTTGGCGTTGGTAATGTACGCTGTATTGTAAATGAGTTTTTATTCCTATAGAGCAGTACTGATTGGATGAGAATGAATGGATGAGTGAAAGAACAGTAATGAGAAGCTGCACAGTCTGTTGCATAACACAAGCATTGTGGCCGACCTGGGTGCCGGTACGTACCTTCAGCTGGATGTGGGTCTTCCAGTCTGCCTGCACGTTTTTCTTTGAAGTGTATGTATGTATGTGTGTGTTCTTACCTAATTGTAACTTTACAGGAGTGAGTCAAGCTCGTATTGTCCTGTGTATTAAACCATTTTTATCATACATATCCTTAAATCTGTGAATAGTTTTGGCACACACTATTTCATTCGGTAGTGCATTCCACTGATCAATTGTCCAATTTGGGAAACTGAATTCCCTTGTGTCATTATCGTCTCTCTTTTTATGTAGTTCTTTGCAGTGTCCTCTTGGTGATGCTTCCCCATAGGTTAGATACTCATTTATGTCTATTTTCTCTTTCCCTGAGATGCATTTATATAGCATAATCATGTCTCCTCTTTTCCTTCTCTCCTGTAGTGTTGGTAGGTTCAGTTCTTCTAGTCTTTCTTCATAGCTTAGATCCCTTTAGCTTGGTACCCATCTTGTAGCTGCCCTTTGTACTTTTTCAATCTTATCTATGTGTTTTTTGAGATGAGTATTCCAGAGTACTGATGCATACTCCAGAGATGGTCTGATGAATGATGTTATCTTTCTCAGCATGTCTTCATTTATATATACAGTATATGTGAATGCCATATTCTCATATTAGCAAGCATTGTATACCTGTTATGTACCTTCTCACTGATGTGGTCAGCTGGAGATAGTCTGTTATTGATAATCACTCCTAGGTCCTTCTCCCTTTGTGATATGTGGAGGGTTGAACTTCCTGGGGGAGGCGGTGGCTGAATCGGTAGAGAGGCGGCCTGCAGTCCTGATGGACCCAGGTTCGAATCCCGGCTGGGGCAGGGAACAATTTAAGGATGTGAATGTCATAAAAAGCAGACTTTCCTGATCTACCAGATGACCCGCCGACATGTCGTAAAAATACCCCCGCTAATACCAATACACCAGTCCTGTATGAGACAGCCCTAGCATGTATTCGATGTGGACGGTGGGTGTTAGCCCCGAAGTGGTGACACGTGGAGGTGTAGGAGGACTACTGGGGCTTGGGATAGGCTACTGCCCCCGAGATATAGGCCATGAAGCCTTTGCCCAGAGTCGGACCCAAAAAAAAAAAAAAAAAAAAAAAAAAAAAAAACATAATCCCAATCTGATCTTTTCTCACTTTTACCAAACTTAATTACATGACACCTGTTCACATTAAATTCCATTTGCCATTTAGTGCCCCACTTTGTGTGTGGGGGGGAGGGGGGAAGAAGCAACCAGAGGCCAGTGAGTATCCATGTTGTAGGAACAGCCCCTTTCCATTGGCTGAAAATTATTTAGTATTGACTCAGAATTTTCCATCCACAGAAGCAGTAGTTCAGGCCCCTGGATCTGCAGCCCAAGAAGACCTGTGCCATCTGATGCAGCCTGACAGCGGCAGATGAAGCACCTCACACCTAAGATATCAAGAGGCGAATTTCCCACCCCGCAGGTAAGCCGTCAAGGCATAAATAAACATCGAAATATTTATATTTTATCCCCCACTGAACTGTTTTAAATTCCCCCGGAAGAGTTAGGTGGCTGCAACTGTGTATGTATGTTAGATGACTGCAACTGTGTGAGAATGTTAGATGTCTGAGCAATTGTGTGAGAATGTTAAAGGACTGCGGTTGTGTACGAATGACAGGGAATGTTTAATTATGTGTATCTCTTATCATTTTTTTTTTATCCCACAGTGAAAAATTAATTGTCCATAGTGTGAAATGTAAGTTTTAGTACCTAGGGTCATACCACAGGCTGCTTTTGCAGACTTAACACATCTCTGTGATTCATTCTCATTGCATCTCAGTATCCTTTTGTATGCAAATAATCTGTTTATCTATCTATCTATCTGTCTGTCTATGTGTTGCCAGATGCCCCAATCCCGTAAGGGGTAGCTACAAACATATCGCCTTCATGTCGCCCTGTCCCCCTCCATTTCACTGCCCTGCTCCCAGCTCACACACCCCTCTCTCTTATACCTCTCCACTCCATCCCTCCATCTCATCCTCGGTCTCCCCCTCCCTCTTCCCCTCTATGGAACTAATAATAAAAGAATATGATGCAGGGGATTACTGAGTTGCAAAAAGGAAGATAAATCACTAACAAAAAGGAGCTACAGTGCCTGCCATACAACTTATAATGTGGCCTCTTATAGGTTACGCCATCCACTCGTGTGATAGTTTTCTTTACTATTTACATCTTATAGATTAGTTACTTACATGAGCAGCCTAGCATGGACTAACCTACCTTAAATTTTCCCTTCATATGCTTTTTGTTTTTCCAATTTCTTGCAGTTATCCTTTCATGTTTTTTGTTTATGTTTTGTTCAACCAGTCTTTTGTAGTTAAATTTGCATGCTTGTTGTTGTCTATCTATCTATCTATTGCCAGACACCTTAATCCCTTAAGAGGTGGCCACAAACGAATTGCCTCCATGTCACCCTGTCCCCTGCCATTTCATTGCCCTGCTCCCAGCTCACACAGTCCTTTGCAGTTAAACTTGCATGTTCATAGTTACGTTCTTTGTTCTTCCAGGTTTTTGTAGCTACACTTTCATGTTCTTTATGTGCTGTGTTCCGTCAGTGTCGTATTATGTGTTTATGTGCTTTTTTTCTGCTAACCTTCTTCTGTTATGTTCTTTATGTGCTTTGTTCTGCCAGTGTGTGTTTTTGTCTGCCAACCTTCTTCATTTATCCTCAGTTATGTTCTTCTCTTAACTCAGTGCTTAGCAAGTTTTTTAAATCATGGCGTGTACTCTCGTCAGTTAAGGCAGCTCCCTAACACGTCAGTAATTTATTTTGCTTATTACCCCTTGCTGTCCTTTTGTCTATTTATCTATCTATTGCCTGACGCCTTAATCCCGTAAGGGGTGGCCACAAGCAAATCGCTTCCATGTCGCCCTGTCCCCTGCCATTTCATTACCCTGCTCCCAGCTCACATCCCCCTCTCTCATATACCTCTTCACTCCATCCCTCCATCTCATCCTTGGCCTCCCCCTCCCTCTTCCCCCTTCCACCTCACTCACATACACTCTCCTCGTCAGTCTATCACTTTCCATCTTCTCCACATGGCCAGACCACCTCAGTGTGTGTCCTTTTGTACGTTATTTAAATTATTCAAATACTATCACCATACTCTTCCTACAAAACGTACAAAATCCTAATACCTAGCTGTACCCAAAAATAAATAGCTAAGGACTAGGGAGCTTGCTTATTTAATGAGAATACAACCTTATGTACCATGGCTTACCTCAGTTTGGGGATTCCTTTAGAAAAAGGATGGCATAATTTGATTTGAGTGTTCTATTAAATCCTTCAGTATTTAGCTTCATATATTGTTTTCACTTCACTCACCTAGATATGAACTCAGGGGACTGGTGGTCAGCATCCCCTGAACGGAGGATGGTGATCTGCCGCTGAGGACTTAATATGCTTCTGTAGACAATAAAGCAGGGAAAGGATAATAGAACAGGTAAATGAGAGCGCCTTCGTTAGTAGTGGGCAGTGGTGTTTAGCATAGAAGGCAGTCCAGCACCTGAGACCTTGTGATGTGTTTTGCTGACCTTACACAACTCTTCTTCTCTTACTGATGTATGAACGGTGGCAGTTTTTGACCATAAACAGGGGAACATTGATATGTATATGCAGAAATAAATTGGTAAGGAAAGGTGCTTGTGTGTCTCCCCAACCAGTGGGAATATGACTTACTCTTTTACTTAGTCACACTTGTGTAGGAGCTGCCTAGTGTGGGCCAACTGGTGTACTGTATTATAGTACCAATATTTCTTTGATGGGTGACAGAAGGTTGGAAATACTACAAAATAATATAAAGGTGGAACCAGCAAAGGATTGAGGTAAGTGACTGTGGAGGTAATTGGAGTGAGGTAAGTTGCCTACAGAATATAATAATGCTGATCCAAGAGGGCTTTCCCTGAAAAATATAACCTAACAGACTTTAAGGTATTGCAAACCCCATATAATTGAAGATCTGTTAAAAGCTCCCCAAATGTGATGTAAAACCAGTAGAGAACATCCCAGTACAGGTAAGAGGAGGGAAGGAGACTGATGAAAAGGAGGAGGTGGAGAAATGAGAGAAGGGGGAGAAAAGAAATGTGTGGTTGGGTTGGTGGAGTGATGTGACGTCAGGCGAGGGACACGGCTCACACAACTCATTAGGCCACGTGTGCATATCATTGAGCCACGTGTTTACATATTAGGCCACGTGTATGCATATTAGGCCACGTGTTTACATATTAGGCCACTTGTATGCAGATTAGGCCACGTGTATACATATTAGGCCACGTGTATGCATATCATTATCAATAGTAGATTTCTCGTACATTTATAGTTAAAGCATTTTTAGTTGGCATTTAACAACTCTGACACATTATGGGTTAGTGTGATATATAAAGGAACGAGTACTAATTGCAGGATAGACGTGTTGGTTAGTTTATATTTACACGTAGTTAACCCTCCTTTTTCATACTTGATTATTCCTCTTCCTTGTTCTCCATCATCATCATTATTTCCTCTTCCAGATTCTCTTCTTTTCTCCTTCTTCCTCTTCCCCCTCCACCCCTTTCTCTTCCTTTCAGTTTCCTCCCTCCATCGTCCTCCTCCTCCTTCGTCTTCTCCCCCTCGCCCTCCCCCACCTCCTCCTTCCCTCCTCCCCCTCCCTTCTTCTTCCTCCTCTTCCTTCTTCTCTTTTTCGTTTATCATCTCATCTTCTTTCTCTTCCTCTTGCCTTCTCTCCTCTTCTTCTTCTTTTTCTTTCTCCTTCTTCATATTCTTCCTCATTCTCTTCCTCTTCTTCTACTTTTTCTTCCTCTTCCTCTTCGCCCTCTTCCTTTTCCTCTTCCTTTTCATTTTCCTCTTCATTTTCATTTTCCTTTTCCTCTTCCTTTTCCTTATCTCCTTTCTGTTCCTCTTCCTCTTTTTCCTCTTCACCTTCCTGTTCATCTTCTCCCTCTTCTATTTCCTCTTCCTTTTCCTGTTCCCCTTCCCCTTCCTCTTCTTCATTTCCATTTTTCTCTTCCTCTTCCTCTTCATTCTTTTTCTCGCTGTTTGTGAGAGGTTGTAGGGACTGTAATTTCGGCGGCAGTGGTGAAGGCTGCTGAGATTTGATGTTCGTGTTCTTCCAGGTTGTCTGAAGGTTCGAGTTGGGTTATGATTTCTTCCAGTGACGCTGTGAAGAGTCTCCAATTGGCTTTTTGTGTTCACTACCTAGGCGGGGGTCCGGGGGGTCGGGGTAGTGGGGGGAGATTAAGTGTGCAGACGATGCCATAGTGATCCGATGTCAGGGTTGGGTGGAGGTCCCATTCGGTGTGTGTTACCATTCCTGTGGATAAAAGCGTGAGGTCGAGTCTGCCGCCTTGTAAGTGTGTGGGAGAGCCTTGTAAGTGTGTGGGAGCGCCTTATAAGTGTGTGGTAGTGTTGGGGTCATTTAGGTGTCGTATGCCAGGAGTCAGGGTTAGGAGTTCTGATATGTGTCGTCCTGCTGGGTTGGTGGGGGATGTGGATCCTAGGCAGGGGTTATGGGCGTTCAAGTCGCCTCCAAATAGAGTCGGTTCATTGGCTGCGAGGGAGGAGTTCTGCTAGGTCGAGGGCGGCGCTGGGTTTGCGATAAATGTTGAAGATTTTTAGGGAAGTGTTGGCTAAGGTGATGGATACACCCTGGATTTCGACCTCTTCGCCGCAGTGTGGTGGTTGTGGGATATGGTTTGCCTGAATGTGATGACGCATGAGAACGGCACAGCCTCTGGGGCCGCCCCGGGAGTGCGGAAGGAGAAAGGAGTTAAAGCCCTTTAGCTTGAGGGAGTGTTGCTTGGTGATAAGGGATTCTTGCATGAGGAAAATGTCTGTTTTGTCTCTATGCGCAGCATCGTGAAGAAGGATAAGTTTGTTTTTGGCGGCAAGGATGTTCCATTGTATGATCTTTATGTTGTGTGTTGGGGGTGGTGGGTTTGCTGTTTGGTTAGGACAGTGTTGTGGCCCGGTACTAATTAGGGGGGACGTATGGTACGTATGAACATTGTTTAGTCTTCTATGGCTGTTGTGGACTGTTCTTTGATCGGGGATCGGGAGCGAGGGCGTTCTCGTTTGTCTGGGCCCGCTGAAATGCTCCGTTGTTTGAGGCGTTGGGTTTGTGGAGGCGGGAGGGTTAGGCTGGGATGATGTGGATTGGGTGTGTCTGGTTGTTTGTGAGAGGAGGCTCTCGTTGCTAAGGTGTGTTCTGGGTCGGGGACGGAGGTCTTTGTGGATTGTATTGGGTTTTGTTGGTTTGGCTGAGGATCACTGAGCTGGGCAAGACTGTTGGAGAAATGTGTTCCCTCTATCCAGTGGCGTTATCAGGGGGGGGGGGCTAGGAGGGGCTTAGCCCCCCAAATCAAGGACTCAGCCCCCCCAAAATTGCAGCCTCCCAAAATAATAATAATAAAAAATCACCAGCTTACATAGTATGCTTGCAGCTCGGCATTGACCCATCTAGCTTTCCCCCAACCCCCTACCGCCAATCCACTTTTATTCGTGCATCCATATTAGTTTAATACAATATTATTTATAGCTATATAATGTGATTAGTTATTCACAATTTACGTAAACCTATGACTCAAATCATAATTGTTATAATATATTAGTTTCCCATATACTTTTTCCAAGCTTGGTTTTCTTTGAAATATATTTATTGCACAAAGAATGCAAGATTGTATTAAATTTATCAAACTTATAATATATTTACAATATATAATATGGTATATATTAATCACGGAGCTTTAATATTGGATTATGCAGTCTAAAATATCTGATCTATGCAATTTTTCACAAATTCGAATGTTCAGAGTATCGGAACTCGGAATGTTTGTTTACATTGAGAAGTGTCTGTGAACTGTGGCTAAATCCTGTGCTGTTTTCGGCTTTATTTGAATGTATTGGTTTCAGTGGCTGTATAGACGTTACTACGTTCCGGTATATTGCTAGCCACCTCACTTTACCTGTTCATTTTTGTTTTTACGGATATGAGATCTAGCCTATACTATATACAGAGTCAGCAGTACTTGGTTCAGTCGACACTCGACTGTCAGAACTGAATGTCATTTCCTTTTTATAGGCTATTCTACAATAATACATTTGCGGATATCAGCCATCAGCCACTCAAGTGATGAAAAGGTCATCTAAAAATCCTCAGGGACAGGGTGACATAAGGAAATTCTTTCGCACCTGCACCTCCAAAGATGACTCAGATGAGTGCCAAGAAAAAGTGGCTGTTATTGGGAATGAGGTGCCAGAAGCAACCCCAGATAACCCCAAAGCTGAACCCATTCAGACATGTAAGTAGCCCTATATCAAACTTTTTCAGTAGTCATTTTATGAAGCTTAGGCCAGGATTTTTTTAATTGATTTATTTTTAAATTGGCTAGGCCTAGGCTATTTCTCAGTGTTGCAAATATATTGTCCTAAACGTACAGAGTGGGAAAGTGAATGGCTTTGTTTTCCTATCACAGTGCCGGTAATGGAAGATAAATCTTGGCAGTTATATCTATATACATTGAGCTTCTTTGAATTAATCAAATTTAATATGGTAAGTCTAAGAAACCGTTATGATACCACATAATACTAGCAGTTTAAGAAAAACTTATCTGCAAAAAAGCTTTATACAATTACCTTGTACACATTATATCATAAGGTTTACTGATACCTAGTATTAGGCCCATCAATATTCATGTGTCCTATAAGTTTCTTATTAATAGCCTGTGAGACCTTATTTTACTTTTTCTTCATCTATAGGCCTCAAAAATTCCCCTAAAACTGCTCAATTTCCGAAAAATTTTCCGGGGGGGCTTACAGCGTCCCCCCGTACCCCCCAGCTGCATAGGCTCGCTTCGCTCGCTCCCCCCCTTCTGCCTACACCTGGGCCACAGCCCCCCCCAAAATCTGACCCCTAGTGACGCCACTGCCTCTATCCAGTTGTCTATCATGGCATTGAGTGCTGAAGTGAAGAGTTGGGGGTTGAGGGGGCGAGGAGCTGATCCCCAACGTATTTTATGACGGTTGTTTCGAGGTAATGACAGAAAGATCGTAGGGTTTCTTTGCTTTGTGCGACGTTTTCTGGGTTCGTGACGAGGGTGTGCAAAAGGGACGGTGCTGTTGTTCCTGAGGTGGAGGGGGAGCTGTTTGGGTTGCTGCTTCTTCTGTTACGGGGGCAGGAGACGGAGGGTGGTTTGTTCGTGGGGGTGAGCCTTGTAGAGGGGATGGAGGAGTTGTTGTCTGGCTCATCTGGCGGGTTTGTGAGGGGGTACGGGGTTTGGGAAGCAGAGGGAAGTGGGTGTCGGAATGGATGGTCGGTAATGTGATCTGGGGCTTTGGGAACTGCTGTCCCCAGACGAACGCGCTTGGGGGAGCACGGGTCGTTTGTTGTTTGTTTAGAATCCAGTTGGCTTGGCGTTTGATCCCCGGGCAGACTCTTTCTAAGCGGGCAGGGCAGGCGCGGTGTGGTTCCAGGCGTGGTGATTTTGTTGGCAATTTGGGGATTTGGAGGTGACAGTCTGTTTGGCTTTTAGTTTGTCCAGACAGTTTTGGGTCTCGTGGTTTAAACTGTATGTGGCGCACGTTGTTGGACGAGTGCAGTTGGTTTGGTGGTACCCATAGCGCTGGCAGTTGAAGCACCTTAGTGGTTCTGGGGTGATAGGACTGAGGGAGTATTTCCCCCAGTTCCCTAGGTCGAGGTGTGTCGGGATGGGGTCTCTCAGGGAGAAGCTTATTTGCCCGGTGGGCTCGCCAGAGGCTTTGGTCAGACAGCGGGTGGCTTCCTCCACTTGTGGGTGTCGAGTGATGAGGTGCCGGGGGTATTTGAAGGGGTAACCCATTAGGGTCACTTTTCGGGTGTTGAGTTGAGGGTCGATCTTCTGTAGTAGAATGGGTTGGTTTCCTGCCGTGTCGATCGTTGCTAGGAGGTTGAGGGAATCTTCGTTGAGTGGAACCACGACCGTGCTGTTGTTCTTGCCAGGTATGACTGTGATTTTTAGTTCAGGGTGTTCCTCTTCCAGGGCCATGACAATGTCGTAGCTGGTTGTGAAGGGTCCTGTCGTGGAATCCGGAAATCTGGGAATTTGGGTGGGGGTGAGGTTAGGGGTTTCACTGAGGCCATGGGCTGTCTTCTGTTGTAGGTGCTGGGTTGCGGTGATGGATGGCTTCTGGCCCAGGAAGTGGCGTTTCCCGAGGGTTCTGGTACGTGAGAGGAGGGGAGGGGGGTCGCTGTACTATGAGGCGAGTTCTCAGTTAAACTGCCACTGTTTTCTTTTCCGCTCCTTTTTTTCTTGGAGGCAGGCTGGAAGCCGTCGTCTTCGATGGTTGTTGTGGAAGGGGTGGAGGTGGATGCAGTGCTGGCGGTTTCGTCTGGTATGAAGGCGGTGGTTGTTCGTGAAGCGAAAGAGTTTGAGGAGGTGGTTGTGCGTGTTTCCTCTGTTGAGCTTGTGTTTATTGGCTCCTCCTGATTGTGGGTGGTTTGGTTGGGAGGAGTCGCATGCGAAATGTCCATGGGGACATGATGTTGATGGCTGTGGCGGGGGGTTCTCCTTAGTTCCTTTGCTGGGGAGTTGCTTCCTCGTTGTGGCAAGCTGAGGTGTGGGTGGCTGTGGCTTTTTTGCTTTGTCGTTTGCACGTTTCTGTGCTGTTGCTTGTTTTTTTGCAGATGAGCTTTCTGGATTGCCTCTGTGGATGGTCTTTGATCCCGATCTCGAATCCATTGTGTGAGATAGTAAAGTGGAGTGCCCAGGCCTACCTATGCCTGAGATCCTGGTCGCTGGGTTTTTACCTCCCCCGCCCTCTAGAGGACGTCGTGAGGAGGGAACCTGGCGCCTACTCTGGACTGCCCCTTGACGGGGAACCTAACCCTATCAGCGGGGTGCCTTCCTTTTACCCCCTGGCTCCCCAGTCACTTTAGTGACCCCCCTCGTGGCGGCCCTAAACGGCCTTCCCTCGGGGTTCAGTTCGCCAGTAGCTGGGTGACAGGAAATCCTACGGCAAAGTGGGCAAAGAGAGCAAGGGGTAAAGGGGATAGGGTGTACTGAGTGTGTGTGTGTGTGTATGTCTGATGTTGGAGGACTGGGAGGAGGAGTGAAGGAAAAGGAGAAGTGTGCGAGGATCAGAGAACTACCTGACTGCAGTATACAGCCGCCGAGAGAAGCAGTGTATATCTGTAGTCGAGGTGAAGGAAATCTTGGTAGAGACGATGGTGGTAATACAGGGTCGGGAGGTGGTGTGGTCAGAGTAAGTGAAACTGTGGTAGCAATGTCCGTAGTGTTTACTGCAAGACGGGTGTGGTCAGAGTAAGTGAAACCGGGGTAGCAATGTCCCTAGAGTTTTGTGCAAGACTGCTGCTGGGCGAGAAGTCTTTTCTCAGCAGCTTCTCGACCGGATCTGTGGGAGGTATATGAGAGAGCGGGGGTGAGCTGGGAGCAGGGCAGTGAACTGGCTGGTGACGGGGCGACATGGAAGCGATTTCTTTGTGGCCACCCCTTACGGGATTAAGACGTCTGGCAATAGATAGATAGTATTCAAAAGGGTATATGATATTTTGGGAGGCTCATGCACTGATCTTAGCCACGCTGCTCGGCCAATAGGGAAGGACAGAACAATCGGTAGCACCTGAAACGGAAAGCTTGGGTTATGGTGCGGCCATGCTTGAGCCAAACATGTGACCGACAAGAGGAAATGAAGCTCAGGGACCCTTCCGATGATCAGACTCGGATATTGCAGCGGCTCTAACCCGGTGCTTTGTGTCGTCTTCTCGGTCACATGTTTCGTGCAAGTTTGGCTGCACACTAAGAGTTGCTCTCTGCTGCAAAATTAATCTAGATGTAATTCTTACTCCTGTGGTCTCATCAGCTTAAGTACCGTATGCTTTCCCTAAGCTTTCTCCATAGCGGTATCCCAGTACCCCTGCTTGTAGTAAGAGGCCAGTAAAAGGGGCCTTTCTGTCTCCCATTTTTCTCCCCTTACTGTACTCTTCTTCTCCTCTGTCCTACCTCTCTTCTTGATATTTCCCTGTTTCTTCCGGCCTATATATTTCCCTCTGTTTCAGCATTGCTATATAGCCATACTACAGCTTGCTTGCTCTTGATTATTCCTTCCTTCCCTCCGTAGCGATATTTTGTGTTTATTGCTCCTAGAAACTGTATTGTGCTGTCTGCAGAGTGTATTTTTATGATATCAATGCAGGCTGCGTGAATAACATACAAGAATGCATTAACTAATCGGATAATGAAATAAATTGGTAAGTTACAGGTATTAGGGAGCTAACATGTATGGTATACAGATTTCTGGTGAATGACTGAAGGGAGGCTTGACAGAAAATAAGAGCGAGAGAGAGAGAGAGATTGGTGTGGATAAGGGGGTATGATGATGATGATGATATAGATAGAAAGATAGGCAGATAGACAGACAGACAGATAGATAGAGATAGATAGATAGATAGAGAGATAGAGAGAGAGAGAGAGATAGATATATAAAATCATGTGGAGTAGGAAAAAAATATGCTGGTGATGGGGGGTAGGCCACAGGAAGTTGGTGATAAATATTGCCATCATATTGGTAGATGATGGCGACCATCATCCACTCACTTGATGTAGTGCTGCCTACTTCTTTCTTAGCCTTTATCATTCTTTTTTCTGTGCCTGCCCTCCTCTCTTCCTACTTCTCCCATCTTTCCTGTCACTTCTTAATGCTTTTCTTTCCTTTAGAGGTGGCTTTACATTGAGTGACAAGCCATATGGTTTCCTGTAAGTCAAGAAACCATTTACAACGCTGGGTGGTAACCATATAACCAATCCCTACGTGTTCCTTACGTCTCAACAAGTGAATTGGTGGAGGGTTAGAGCCCCTCCCCGTAAAACAAATAACTCAAAGTGAAATGGCCACCCCTTACGAGATTGTGGCGTCTGGCAATAGATAGATAGGTAGATAGAATATTGAGACTGGCAGGAGCTAAGGGGAAAGAAGAATGTGTAAGGGATATAAAAATGTGCCTGGAAAGGATGTAAGAGGAAGAAGAATGTGTAAAAAAAGGGCAGATACTGCTTATGTTATGTGGATGTTATGTGGTTGTTATATGGTTATGTTATGTGGTTATGTGGTTGTTATATGGTTATGTGGTTATGTTATGTGGTTATATTATGTGGTTGTTATGTGGTTATATTATGTGGTTGTTATGTTGTTATGTGGCTATATTATGTTGTTATGTTATGTGGTTGTTATGCTGTTATATTATGTGGTTATGTTATGTGGTTGTTATGTGTTTATGTGGCTATATTATGTTATGTTATATGGTTATGTGGTTATATTATGTGGTTATGTTATGTGGTTGTGTGATTATATTATGTGGTTGTTATGTGGTTGTTATGTGGTTATATGGTTATGTGGTTATGTTATGTGGTTGTTATGTGGTTATGTTATGTGGTGATGTGTATGCATTCTAAAAACTATTCAGATATGTCCCTGTACTCTGATAATGTAAAGACTGTAACAACGAAACGAAATACATGTAATACTCACTTGGACATTTCCCTGCAGTGGTGTGAGTGGGCGTGGGCGGTACAAAGGCCCCTGGGGGGGTACCGGGAGGGTGGGCGTGTCGGATAGAATGGGGGTGGGTGGGTGGGACGCCAAGGACCCCACCTACTGAACCCACCCAGGCCATAGACGCCATCTGTCGGAGCAACAATAGTGGTGAGTGAGTGTTGACATTTATCTTTTCTGATTTTTTGTATTTCCATTTTTTTTCTTTAATGTGTGTGTTTACCCGATCAAAAAAAGTATCTTTAGGCTTTCCTGTCTTTATATTTTGAAACCATGGACGAGCCAATCAAAAAAAATAATTTTCATTGCTGTGTCTGCCTGCCATTGCTATCAACACCTCGTATAGCATGAAGTTTATACAACATATAAAATCAAGCTACCATTCACAATTATTTGCCTTAGGAGGAAAACGCTAGTAGCATCAGGGCTCATTTGAAACCATGGATCATACAACATATCAGATCAAACTATCATTCAGAACTGTATGCCTTAGGAAGACAATAACAGCAGCAGCAAGGCTCATTGTGAAACCATGCATCGTTTCGTTTCGTTTCGTTTATAAAGGCACCAACCTGCTTGCATGCGTCGGCCTTGGTCACCTGATAGCGGCTCTCCATGCTGCTCGATCTCTGGCAGCCTCCCTGTTCAGTCCCTTATCCATGAGGTCACACTCAGTTACCTCGCCCCAGTTTATTTAAGGTCTGCCTCTCGCAACTCTAACCCGACTGTTCACATTTCTCACTTCTGCTGCTTTATTACTTGGCAAGTTATTAACAAGGCAAAAGCTAAACACTTGTAGTCATATTAAAAGTGTTCAGGAACGACAGAAGCAATTCTCTTTGTAAACTGTGTTTAGGTGAACACCGAATGAGTTTGACATAGTATGATGGCCAGCATGACTTCACGATTAGAAATTTAAATGGATGTAATATATTCGCGCTTAGTCTCTCACTCTCCATCTCCCCAACTTACACCTCCCTCTCTCCTGCACCTCTCTACTCCATCCCTCCATCTCATCCTCGATCTCCCCCTCCTCTCCCCTTCTCCACCTCACTCACATGCACTCTCTTATCGTGCAAGAATAGACTGTCGAATGTATTAGCTACATGGTTAGTCTCTTTTTGTTATTTGTTGTGTGTGGATAAACTTATGTCTTTAGGTCTTTTATCCCGTTACATTTCAGGAATTACTGAAGATTGCTTTTGGTATATTAACCATTTAACTTCAGTCTTCTTAGTATAATAGGAAAAGTATATGGCAGGATACTTATTGACAGAGTTAGAGGAAGAACAGAGAAATTAGTTGGAGAAGAACATGGAGGCTTTAGGAAGGGAAGAGGTTGTGTAGATCAGATATTCATTCTTAGATCTTTAGTGGAAAAGTTTCTAGAGAAGGGAAAGAAGTTGTATGCGGCTTTCATGGATTTGGAGAAAGCATATGACAGGGTGGATAGACAAGGATTGTGGAAAGTGTTAAGAATATATGGAGTAGATGGGAAGTTGTTGAATGCTGTGAAGAGTATGTACGATGGTGCGAAGGCTGCAGTGCGTGTGGATGGTGAACTAAGTGAATTTTTCTCTTTGAAAGTTGGGTTGAAACAAGGATGTGTCATGTCTCCATGGTTGTTCAATCTGTACATGAATGGGGTAATAAAAGAGGTACAAGGTAGGGTAGTGGATGTTGGAGTGGCCCTGGTGAGAGAGGATAGTGTTTGGAAACTCCCTGTACTGTTGTTTGCAGATGATACTGTGTTGTTGAGTGAAGACGAAGGGGAGCTGCAAGGCTAGGTGGATGAGTTTGGGAGAGTGTGTAAGAAACGGAATCTAAAGGTGAATGTAGGGAAGAGTAAAGTGATGTCTTTGAGAGAGGTGAAGTCAGTGAATGTACAGCGAGGTTGGATGGTGAGGAATTGGAAAATGTGAGTACGTTTAAGTACTTAGGTAGTGTGATGAGTAAGGATGGAGGTTTGGAGGGTGAAGTGCTTGAAAGGGTACAGCAGGGAAGAAAGGTTGCTGGTTCTTTGAAAGCAGTGATAAGAAACAGGGAAGTGAGCATGGAAGTGAAAAAGTTACTACATGACAGTATTGTGATACCAACTCTAACGTACGGAAGTGAAGCTTGGACATTGTTGGAAGGACACAAGTCAAGAGTGAGAACAGTGGAAATGAGTTATTTAAGAGGAGCCTGTGGAGTCACATGGAGAGACAGGCTGACGAATGAGGATATAAAGGAGCGTTGTGGTGTGGATGTGGATGTGATAGGAAGTGTTATGAGGAACACACTGAGATGGTTTGGCCATGTGGAGAGGATGGAGGGTGAAAGACTAACGAAAAGAGTGTATGTGAGTGAGGTGGAGGGGGGAAGAGGGAGGGGGAGGCCGAGGATGAGATGGAGGGATGGGGTGGAGAGGTATATGAGAGAGGTGGGTGTGAGTTGGGAGGAGGGCAGTGAAATGGCGGGGGACAGGGCGACTTGGAGGCGATTTGTTTGTGGCCACCCCAAACGGGATTGAGGCGTCTGGCAATAGATAGATAGATAGACACTTCAATTAGTATATGTTTTAATTCATGTTTCATACGTACGCCTGATAAACTCATCTATCTACGCCTGATAAACTCATCTATCTATATTGCCAGACGCCTCAATCCCGTTTGGGGTGGCCACAAACAAATCGCCTCCAAGTCGCCCTGTCCCCCGCCATTTCACTGCCCTGCTCCCAACTCACACCCCCCTCTCTCATATACCTCTCCACCCCATCCCTCCATCTCATCCTTGGCCTCCCCCTCCCTCTTCCCCCCTCCACCTCACTCACATACACTCTCTTCGTCAGTCTTTCACCCTCCATCCTCTCCACATGGCCAAACCACCTCAGTGTGTTCCTCATAACACTTCCTATCACATCCACATCCACACCACAACGCTCCTTTATATCCTCATTCGTCAGCCTGTCTCTCCACGTGACTCCACAGGCTCCTCTTAAATAACTCATTTCCACTGCTCTCACTCTTGACTTGTGTCCTTCCAACAATGTCCAAGCTTCACTTCCGTACGTTAGAGTTGGTATCACAATACTGTCATGTAGTAACTTTTTCACTTCCATGCTCACTTCCCTGTTTCTTATCACTGCTTTCAAAGAACCAGCAACCTTTCTTCCCTGCTGTACCCTTTCAAGCACTTCACCCTCCAAACCTCCATCCTTACTCATCACACTACCTAAGTACTTAAACGTACTCACATTTTCCAATTCCTCACCATCCAACCTCGCTGTACATTCACTAACTTCACCTCTCTCAAAGACCATCAATTTACTCTTCCCTACATTCACCTTTAGATTCCGTTTCTTACACACTCTCTCAAACTCATCCACCAAGCCTTGCAGCTCCCCTTCGTCTTCACTCAACAACACAGTATCATCTGCAAACAACAGTACAGGGAGTTTCCAAACACTATCCTCTCTCACCAGGGCCACTCCAACATCCACTACCCTACCTTGTACCTCTTTTATTACCCCATCCACGTACAGATGGAACAGCCATGGAGACATGACACATCCCTGTTTCAAACCAACTTTCAAAGAGAAAAATTCACTTAGTTCACCATCCACACGCACTGCAGCCTTCGCACCATCGTACATACTCTTCACAGCATTCAACAACTTCCCATCTACTCCATATATTCTTAACACTTTCCACAATCCTTGTCTATCCACCCTGTCATATGCTTTCTCCAAATCCATGAAAGCCGCATACAACTTCTTTCCCTTCTCTAGAAACTTTTCCACTAAAGATCTAAGAATGAATATCTGAGCTACACAACCTCTTCCCTTCCTAAAGCCTCCCTGTTCTTCTCCAACTAATTTCTCTGTTCTTTCTCTAACTCTGTCTATAAGTATCCTACCATACACTTTTCCTATTATACTAAGAAGACAAATGCCCCTATGATTACCACACACTTCTTTTTCCCCTTTTCCTTTGTACAAGGGAATAATAATTATACCTGACTTCCAATCCTCCGGGACTCTACCTTCCTCCCAGGCCAATCTGCACATCTTCCACATCCATTCTACTACTATCTCTCCCCCATGCTTCAGCATTTCACCACACACTCCATCTGTCATAAAGGACTTTGTGGTTGAGTTATATATATATATATTAGACTTGTGGGCGAGCGGTTTTTATATCCTGGAGTAGCTTGTAAGTAGATAATCTTCTTTCCCATTTGTCATGTAGTGACAGGAGAGGTAAAGAATAGTATGGGACTATTTTTATTTGTCTTGGAAATATTAACAAGTCTCTCACACAGAGCGAAGTATAGAGTCCCGCTAGCTATCTCTCTGTCTCGCTCTCGCTCCCTCTCTCTCTCTCAAGTTGCTAAGCCCTTCTCCCCATTACCTGCCTGTTCTATGGCTAACCTCTGTCTGAGCTCTCCTAAATTCTGGTGTAGCAGGGGTTGTATCACGTGTGTTCCCTGTGATGGAAAGTTCTTGAAGCCTGTGTGTGAGTATGTGTGTATGTGTGTGTATGGTCACTAGGCGCTGTCGTGTGCCTATCAAGCATTCCTTGAGTTAAGAGTGTGTAAGCATGTTTAGCATTGCTCGATTCTTGCAGACACAATACCTTCTCATCATCTGACTCCCTGCTTCTATCTGTCTCTCTATCTATCTATTTATTATGATTTGTAATTATAATATGGAGTCCTAACACATAGCTCGGCCGCGCGAAAATGGCGTACCATCGACAGTTAATAGTCCTAACATATTAATACACACTATATACACATTATAATGAACTTATAAGCTAATTAAGTGAAATACATAATATTGTAAAAGTAACATAATTGTATGAATATTGTATACATATAATATTTATAGTAAATAGTGATTATTTAGTAATATTACATTTTAAACAAGTTGTATACATATTTGAATAAATGCATTAAAGTAAATTATTTAACTGTAATACAGTATGTACTTGGGTTTTTGTAGTGAAATGCATACATGTGTTGGCCTTATAATTGTAGTTACATTTTGTTAATGCAATTGTTACATAAGTGTCTTGGCCTTATAATTGTAGTTAAATTTACTTAAAAGTTACATCTTGTTAATGCAACTGTTAATTGGCAAAGTGTGACATAATGCAATCGTTTGTCGTTACATAATTGTTACATATCGTTTGTAGTTACATAATTGTAGTTAAAGTTACATAAAAGTTACATCTTGTTAATGCAGCTGTTAATTGGCAAAGTGTAACATAATGCAATCGTTTGTCGTTACTTAATTGTTACATATCGTTTGTAGTTACATAATTGTAGCAAGTGTAACATAATGCAATCGTTTGTCGTTACATAAGTATAATATGGAGTTACATAATTGTTACATAATTGTAATAATTGCAGTCCTAACACACATCAATTCCTGGGGCTTTCCCCGATTTAACTTTCTTCATTGTTTCCACAACTTCTATCCTACTGATTTCTTCCTGTCTTCTCACCTCCCTCCTTCTCCCAGCCATTCCCCAGCCACTTATACTCGCATTACTTCCATCCTCTACGTTCAACAATTCCTTAAAGTGTTCTCTCCATCTGCTCACTTTTTCTCCATTCTCCACTAGTAATCTACCATATTTATCTTTCACCCCCCTGCTAACTTCATTTCCACCCTGTCTTACTCTTTTCACTTCTCTCCAGAACATTTTCTTACAGTCCCTCCACTTTACACTCAAATTCCTTCCAAATTCCTCATCCACTCTCTTCTTACTCTCTCTTACTAATCTTTTCACCTCTCTCTTTCTTTCCACATATAACTCCCTCTTCCGCCTCTCAACTTCTTCCATGCCCCTATTTCTCATCCATTCATTGTATGCTTTCTTCTTTTGTGCCACAGCCTGTTTCACCTCTTCAGTCCACCACGCTGTTCCTTGCACCCCCCTCCGTCTTCTCTTCCTTCCACACACCACATCACATGCTGCACACATTTCTTCTGTAAATATCCTACACACACCTTCCACGTCTCCCATCTGCTCCAATTCATATTTGCCCAATCGTTCCTCCACTTCTCTCTTATACTCTGCCTTTTTCTCATCCTCTTGTAACCTTTCCACTCTCCTTGCAACTACTCCTTCCTCTCGTCTTTCCCTTCTTCTATTCCTCCATCTTACTTGCATTCTAATTCTGGCCACCACCAAGTAGTGGTCAGAAAGTCCACTCCCCCAACCTCTATACACTCTTGCATCCATTACACGTCTTTGCATCCTTTCATCCACACACACATAATCAATCATTGCCTTCCTTTCATTCAGTTCACCACCCACCCTTCTCATCACTCGCCATGTATACCTGTGGATCATTTTATGCCTGAAGAGGGTATTGGCTACCACCAACCCCCTACCAGCACAAATGTCCACTAAAGCACTCCCATTCTCATCTATCTCAGCAGGCACACCCCACTCACCAACTATTCCATCCACCTTCACATTCCCAACTTTACCATTCATATCACCAATCAAAAACACTCTCTCATTCCTTCCAAACTTTTCCATGCACACTTCCACATTTGTCCAGAACTCTTCTCTCGCTCTTCTAGCACGATCTTGCGTTGGCGCATACACACACACAATCGCCCACATTTGTATTCCAACTTTCAACTTTACCCACACAATCCTTGACCCAGCTGATCCATACTGTCTTATGCTCCTCTTCCATCTTTTACTCACAACTATACATACTCCTTCCTTTGCCCTCTCATTCTCACCTACTCCTGGACATATACCCCATCCATACTCCTATTCTCTCACACTTTCTCCTCTCCATTTTGTTTCAGTTATTCCACATACATCCACTTTCACACCCTCAAGCACCTGGACAATCTCTCTCTCTTTCACCTCATCATTCGCTCCTCTTACATTCCATGTACTCATTACCAAGTCCTTTGTCCGGTCCTGGGTCGTCATCGTTTGGTCAGTCCTTGTCCGAGGCTTCTTGTTTGTTTTTTTAGTTAGTTGTTTTCCGGGGAGGGGCACTAACCCTCCGCCAACCCTTTTAGTCGCCTTTTACGACAAGCAGGGATACTGGGGGAGTATTCTTGAAAACCCCTCTACCACCAGGGGGGTAAAATTTGTACCAAAATAACGTTTTCTATTATTCCGTCACAAAAGAGAACGTAGAAAAAGAGATTGGAAACTAGTGTATTTTACAACAACGGTGAGACAAATGAGGAAGTAAAGGAGTGTTGTGCTGTTGATGTGGATGTGGAGTTACGTGGAGAGACAGACAGACAAAAAGCTTTGTGTTGATGTGGATGGGGAGTGAATAGAGAGAGAGATAGTGAGGAAGTAAAAGTGCGTTGTGGTGTTGATGTGGATGTGGAATTACGTTGAGAGACAGACAGACAAATGAGGAAGTAAAGGAGCGCTGTGATGTGGATGTGGATGTGGAGTTACGTGGAGAGACAGACAGACAAATGAGGTAATAAAGGAGCGTTGTGGTGTTGATGTGGATGTGACTGACAGTGCTGAGAGACGTACCATGAGATGCGTTGGTCATGTGGAGATAATGGGGAATGAGAGACTGACTAGGAGAGTGTGTGTGAGTGAGATGCAGCGTGAGAGAGGGAGAGGGAGGCCGAGGAAGAGGTGGAGGGATGTGGTAGAGAGAAGAATGAGAAAAGTGTGACTGAAGGGGGGAGAAACAGATGCTGGAGGACAAGATGATATGGAAGCCATTTGTGGCAAAGCACTTCTTCGTGACTAGCTTCATATGAGAGTTTGTTTCACGTAGCTCAGTGACAGAATAAGGCAATGCTGCAGCTCCACTTACATTGCAGTTCTTCGTGACTAGCATCATATTCCAGCGTTAATCTATTGTTACATCTCAGCAGTGATGATGGAGAGGACAATAATAATCATTTCCTTTCTTTTTTTTTTTTCTTTTCGTTTCGTCCTCCAACATGCATGCGTCGGCCTTAGTCACCTAATGCCCGTTCTCCATGCTGCTCGATCTCTGGCAGCCTCCCTGTTCAATCCCTTATGATCTCGTCTCGGGTCTTTTTCGGTCTGCCTCTCGCAACCCAACCACCAACATTAACACTTTTCACTTTCTGCACCCAACTGTCATCCCCCATCCACTCCACATGGCCAAACCATCTCAGTCTACCCCTCCTCTTCACAACACCAATACACTGCAGTCCCATCCTTCCTCCCAAACCATCTCATTCTACCCCTCCTCTTCACAACACCAGTACACTCCAGTCCCATCCTTCCTCTCAAACTATCTTAATCTACTCCTCCTCATCACAATACCAATACACTCCAGTCCCATCCTTTCTCCAAACCATCTTAATCTACCGCTCCTCATCATAACACCAGTACGCTCCAGTCACATCCTACCTCTCAACTCCTCCATTGTAAACCCAGCTCCCCCAGGCCTCGCACTCAGGGACGCACTTCACATCCACCTAATCATTGTCATTTCTGTACATTTGAGCCTGCGAATATCATCCTTTTTTGCCAAGGTCTCACTACCATACAGCACTACACTCCTAACACATGCTGCATACAAAGATCCCTTAGCACGGAGGGAGAGCCCTCTCAATATCGGGAGAGGCAACAGCTCCCTGAACTTCTTCCAACCACTCCTCACTCTAGCCACACAGCTTGCTCCATCATCATTATCATCATCATCATCATCATCATCATCCGGACCTCCTTTCCCACCCTAGGGAAGGGTGAGGAGTAACAACGTCAAGAATGCCTAGGTTTGCCCAGTTCAATGAGCCACGCTTCCATTCACTCATCATTCAAGCCCCGGAATCCTGGCTCCATCAGATAAGCCCCCCCCCAAAAAAAAAAAAAAAAAAAAAAAAAAAAAAAAAAAAAAAACATTACGTTCTGTAGCTTCACATACAGTATACCTATCTGATAAAGTCAATCCGGACGCTGTCACATTAAAAAGGGGTGCCAGATCCCTGGTTATGCACTTCTCACAACATTCATCCAGCCAGCTCGATCTCTTGTCAGTCCCTTACCCTCACCGACCTCCATACCTCTCTTCCTCACACACTCATCCATCATATCTCTCCATCTTCTCCTTGGCCTACCTCGCCTCCTTCCTCCTTCAAATTCGCTCAGATATACCTTTTTCACCACTCTGTTGTTATCCATTCTCTCCACATGGCCATACCTTCTTAGTACACTCTCTTTGATTCTGGTGTCCACCGACTTCCTCAATTCACATCTTTCACGAGTCACATTATTTCGTATCCTATCCACTCCCTGTACTCCACATGCATTCCTCAGCAGTCCCATCTCCACTGATCTCACTCTTCATTTTCATGCCACATCATAGTCTCACATCCATATGTTAAAATTGGCACTAACACTCCATCATGTAAGCCTCATGCAGCTGCAACACTCAAGCCTCTGTTTCTTATCAAGGCCTTCATAGCACCACCTACTTTCCTTCCTTGTGTTACTCTACTTTCCACCTTTTTTGCACATTTTCCTCTCTTTTCTATCACTGTACCCAGGTATTTGAAGTCTCTCACGAATTCCAATCTCTCTTCATTCACTGTAACATTGTACTGGGGGTCACCTCTCTTAGTAACCATCACTTTACTCTTTTTTACATTTACTCTCAAGGCACGACGCTCACAGACATCAGCAAAACTCTGCACTAGTCTACCAAGTTCTTGTCCGGTATTTGGAAGTAGTACTGCATCATCAGCATACAACAAATTTGAGATATTCCATTCATCACCATTCATTACCAGCGACATCCCTCACTCGATTACTCGTGTTATTACTTCTCTCATCACCCCATCCATATATATATTGAACAACCATGGGGACATCACACAACCTTGTCACACGCCCACACCGATCGTGAACCATTCACTTACTGTAGATGCCCATTTACCCTCACACATGCTTCACTACCGCAATAATAATAATAATAATAATAATAATAATAATAATAATAATAATAATAGTAATAACAATAATAATAATAATGATAACTGATGATGATGATGATGATGATGATGATGATGATGATGATGATGATGATAACGATGACGATGACGATGACGGTGGTGATGATGGTGATGGTGATGGTGATGGTGATGGTGATAGTGATGGTGATGGTGATGATAATGATGACGTTTTTTGTCGACAGATAGACGTAAGGAACTGAAGGAATTCCACGGCAAGCCACGAAGAAAGCCAGGGGAAAAGCCAGTCAGCCAGCCAGTCAGTAAGCCAGTCAGTAGGCCAGCCAGCCAGCCAGTCAGCCGTCACTTCCCTGTGTTTAAAGCTAAGTTATGTTTCGCCTGTTAGATTAAATAGATGGATGGATAGAGAGATGGATGGATAGATGGATGGATAGATTGAGGGGTAGATGGATAAATAGATAGATGGATGGAGGGATGCGTGGATAGATAGAAAGAGATATAGATATATAGATAGATGGATGGATGGATGGATGGGTGGATGGATAGATAGATAGATAGATAGGCAAGTTCACACTGCCACGCTTCACTAAAACACACATAATACACTTCATACTGACACACACTCACACACACACACACACACACACACACACACACACACACACACACACACACACACACACACACACACACACACACACACACACACACACACACACACACCAACTAAAGCATGCCTACCTTACCTAATAAATGTGAGATTAACTAGGAGAGTGATGTGGGTGAGGTGGAGAAGGGGAGAGGGAGGGGGAGACCGAGGATGAGATGGAGGGGTGGAGCAGAGAGGCATATGAAAGAGAGGGGTGTAAGCTGGGGGGAAGGCAGTGAAATGGCAGGGGGCCGGGCGACATGGAGGTGATTTGTTTGTGGCCACCCCTTACGGGATTAAGGCGTCTGGCGAGAGAGAGAGAGAGAGACGCCAAAAGGCCTGTGTGTATCAGAGTTCATAATTAAAATATCATTCACGTCTATCTATTTATTTATCTATAAACTTACGTAAATCTACCAGACCAAAGCTAATCTACCTTTACTGACTACCCCTACCCTACCCTAACCTACACTACCCTACTCTACACTACCTTACTATACCCTACCCTACCATACCCTACCCTGCTCTACCCTACCCTACCCTACCCTACCCTACCCTACCCTACACTACCCTGCCCTACACTATCCTACCCTACCCTACCCTGCCCTACACTATCCTACCCTACCCTACCCTGCCTTACCCTACCTTATCCTACCCTACCCTACACTACCCTGCCCTACACTGTCCTACCCTACCCTACACTACCCTACCCTACCCTATCCTACCCTATCCTATCCTATTCTACCCTACCCTACCTTACCCTACAGTACTCCACCTGCCCTACCCCAAGGTCTAGTGACGTCACGCGGCACCTGAGCCCACCACTCCAGCAGGGTTTAGATTTATGCCCCAGGGTGAAACGTCCAATAGATCGGGGTCTCATTTACTACGTGCAACCTGGGGGTGGGATAGGTAGAATAGGACTGACAAACAACAGCTTGCAAACTACATCCGTTTTTCGTTACTAGGCGCGCACACACACACACACACACACACACACACACACACACACACACACACACACACACACACACACACACACACACACACACACACACACACACACACACACACACACACACACACACACACACACACACACACACACACACACACACACACACACACACACACACACACACACACACACACACACACACACACACACACACACACACACACACACACACACACACACACACACACACACACACACACACACACACACACACACACACACACACACACACACACACACACACACACACACACACACACACACACACACACACACACACACACACACACACACACACACACACACACACACACACACACACACACACACACACACACACACACACACACACACACACACACACACACACACACACACACACACACACACACACACACACACACACACACACACACACACACACACACACACACACACACACACACACACACACACACACACACACACACACACACACACACACACACACACACACACACACACACACACACACACACACACACACACACACACACACACACACACACACACACACACACACACACACACACACACACACACACACACACACACACACACACACACACACACACACACACACACACACACACACACACACACACACACACACACACACACACACACACACACACACACACACACACACACACACACACACACACACACACACACACACACACACACACACACACACACACACACACACACACACACACACACACACACACACACACACACACACACACACACACACACACACACTGCAATGGAGGAGGATGGAGTTGACACTGGTGAGGGAAGAGGTTGGCACTGGCACTGACACAGGAAAAGGTTGGCACTGGCTCTGGCAGAGGAAGAGGTTGGCACTGACACTGGCACAGGAAGAGGTTGGTACTGGCACTGCCACAGGAAGAGGTTGGCACTGGCACTGGCACAGGAATAAGTTGGCACTGGTAGAGCAGGAGGATGACACTGGTAGGGGAAGAGGTTGGCACAGGAGGAAGAATGGGTTGGCAGTGTGGGAGGCAGTGGTTGCTGCTGTAGTGCAAGTAAGGCACTGGAGGCGCCATCTACCAGGCTTAAAATCTGTGGCCCAGGAGGACCAGCCTGGCATTGAAAACACAAAAGTGCAAATATCTCGAAAACGGTGCATTTTAGAGCAAAGCTGAGCGACGGCGATAGTTAGAATCAACCTACCCCATTTTTTACTGCTCTATCCCGTGAGCTAGGTCTCATCACGATACCTTCACAGGGAAATGGGTAAAAATGGGTCACTTTTTAAAATGTGACATTATAGAGAAAACCAAACGAGATATTTTGCCCAAAATGAAACTGATAATAGATGTGGGTTTTATCTAAAAATGGTATCCAAGATTTTTCCTGTAAATACTAGAGTTTGATAGGTATAATAGGGAGAAAAAAAATAGATAAATAAATCTACGGGAGTTTCACTCCTCTGTTCAGACAGTTTCCTCTATCTGACCGCGTTTCTTCATGAATGTTTACCAGAAAACCGATATAGGAAATCTTGTGATAGAGGCATACCCCTTGTAGGTATAGCAGTTGTTTGTCAGCTCTATTCTACCCATCCCACTCCAGGTTATACGTAGTAATTCAGAACCAGATTTATTGGAGGTTTCACTCTGGGACAAATATCTCCTTTCGTTTCCTTTAAAATGCCTCTTCACCAAATAGACCTATTTACCTATTTACCTACAAGGGGTGTGCCCTAATCACAAAATTTCCTATTTCGGTTTTCGAGTTAAAATCCATAAAGAAACGAGGTTAGATGAAAGAAAATGTCTGAAAAGATGTGTGAGACACCCGTAGACTTTATTTCTCATTTTTTTTTTTTTTTTCTAACAATCGAACTCCAGTGTTTACAGGGAAAATCTTGGATACCATTTTCAGATAAAACACACATCTATTACCCATTTCACTTTGGGCTAAATACCTCATTTGGTTACCTCTAAAATGCCACATTTAAAAACGTGACCCACTGTTACCCATTTCCCTGTGAAGGTATGGTGATGAGACGTAGCTCACGGGATAGAGCAGTAAAAAATGGGGTAGATTGGTTATCAACCATCGCCGTCACTCAGTTTTGCTCTAAAATGCACCGTTTTCGAGATATTTGCACTTTTGTGTTTTTAATGCCAGGCTCGTCCTCCTGGGCCACAGATTTTAAGCCTGGTAGATGGCGCCTCCAGTATCTTACTTGCACTACAACAGCATAGCACTGAGAACACAAAAGTGCAAATATCTCGAAAACGGTGCATTTTAGAGCAAAAGTGAGCGACGACGACGGCCGTGTTATCAGTATGGCCCATTTTTTACTGCTCTATCCCGTGAGCTAGGTCTCATCACGATACCTCCGAAGGGAAATGGGTAAAAATGGGTCACTTTTTTAAGTGTGGCATTTTAGAGAAAACCAAACGAGATATTTTGCCCAAAATGAAACGGGTAATAGATGTGGGTTTTATCTAAAAATGGTATCCAAAATTTTTCCTGTAAATACTGTGGTTCGGTAGGTATAATATGGAGAGAGAGAGAAAAAAAAAGTAAATCTACGGGAGTTTCACTCTTGTGTTCAGAGAGTTTCCTCCATCTGACCGCGTTTCTTCATGGATTTCGACTAGAAATCCGATATCGATCCGCAGTGTTTACAGGGAAAATCTTGGATATCATTTTCAGATAAAACCCACATCTATTACCCGTTTCACTTTTGGGCTAAATATCTCATTTGGTTTCCTGTAAAATGCCACATTTAAAAAAGTGACCCATTTTTACCCTTTTCCCTGTGAAGGTATCTTGATGAGACCTAGGTCACGGGATAGAGCAGTAAAAAATTGGCCAAGTTGATCAAACGGCTGTCGACGTTGCTCAGTTGTGCTCTAAAATGCACCGCTTTCGAGATATTTGCACTTTTATTATCTCAGTGCTATGCTACTGGAGGCGCCATCTACCAGGCTTAAAATCTGTGGCCCAGGAGGACGATTATTAACCCAGTGAATCCTAGATCACATTTTTAATTTTTTCTTAATATCTCAAGACGATTTTATGTGACATACTAAAGATCTGTGGCAGTGAAGGTTAACTAAGATGCTAATCCTTTCGCAGGAGTGACTAGCTATGTGTTTTTTTACTGCAGTGTGCCACCATATCCCGCCCCACACCACCACACATCCCCGCCAGTCCCTCTCTACTCACCAGTCTTCGAAACGACCTAACATCATCTTTCCAAAGCCACATGTGCAGATGTTGATACAAATAAACGTGAAATACAATTATGTCTGAGTTTCTCTCTTAACCTGAGCATGTCATCAAATAAATAACCGCAGTCTTGTACAATTACCCTCTTTTAATATTAACAGACTTAAATATTAACCGTAAATAACATGTCTAATTAGATAAGCATTCTGTGAAAATGCTCTGAGTACTTAATGGGTGAACTGGGGACACCAGAATTTCAGGACAAACCAAAGAAAAGCCAGCGAACTCAGGCATGACCAAAAGCACCCCACATGGCCTCCCTAGCATTGGAGTACTGGATATGTTGGTACTCCAATATCTGTGTTAGTCATGAAGGCTCAGTAGTACCCTTAAGACAAACTACTATATGAAAATCTGGTTGGAAAATGAGAAAGCTTTGAAGTGCATAGACTTCAAGAACTGAAATAATGTTCAAAATGTCGTCTATTGCATTAAAACGAACCGATCAAGTCAGACACTGCTCAGGTGTCGTAACTCTACCGGACATTTCTAGCCTGAAGGTTCCATGATATTCGTCAATGAAATCTGGAATGCTGATCTCTCAAACTACTACTACTACTACTACCAGTACTACTACTACTACCAGTACTACTACTACTACCAGTACTACTACTACTACCAGTACTACTACTACTACTTTCCAGTACTACTACTACTACTACTGCTAACAGTAAACTCCCAGCCCAAAAGCAGTCAAGATACAAAGAGTTCCCAGCCCCTACATCACTTCAAAATCTCTTTACCTAAAATCTCGTGGCCAAGGACGTGCAAGATTTTCGCATAATAATCTGTACGTAGAACGAATAACATGTTAGTTTATGGAATACAGGAGTCTGCCACAACTCTCCATTTGGGGAAAAGAATGGTTAAAGGAAAAAACGTAGACAGAGGCGAACGGCAGAAGGCTGTGGTATCAGACTCCTAGGGGGTACTATCGATATTTTCACTACATTTTTCCTTCATATAGAAAATGAAACTAAAGCTTTATTAATCCCCAGATACGCACATCATTGCTGATTAATGTGATCTGGTACGAATAGGGCTCAAACAAAAAAAAAAAAAAAAAGATAATGAGAAAACCGACCCATATATATATATATATATATATATATATATATATATATATATATATATATATATATATAGATAGATAGATAGATATAATTTTGCTAGAAGGTCTTATTACAACCAACCGATAAAGAGCGATGAAGCTATGTGTTTGGCCGGGTTTATAAATCCTTCAGTCTGTCTGCCTGTCTGCCTGTCTGCCTGTCTGTCTGCTTTGTCTGCCTGCCTGTCTGTTAGCAAGTTTATGGGAAAAATTTTGAATTTACCTTTCTGTACAAACCCTTACGAACTCGGGAACGTTGTCGCTGGAATCCAAGCAGGAAGAGTCAGCGGACAGTGACAGACTAATTTTTCGCAGTTACCCATCCATTTTACTGCTTTCTCTGAATAGGAAGCTCACCCCGACTTAATCTGTGGTATCAGAAAAGGTGCGAGGGGAAGTCAAGCGTGCAGATCATCTCTGTCATTAGACTTTGAATTAGGTTAGGATGAAGTAATTTGTTTTTTTTTATAGCATTCAGCAAGAGGTCAGGGCTACAAGACAGGGATAAAGGTTCAGTCAGCAGTCATGCCCAAGTGAGAGGCTCATCAGTTTCGAAGCATTGTGACGAACACGCAATAAACAGTACGTCAGAGGTAGACTCCGTGGAGAGAGTGCATCAGTACATCGTGTCTACACAATTATTTTACTTTTTGTTACCACACTTCAGAACTAGAGGTGTTTATTGATAAAGTGAACGGGCGTTTGAACCGATTATGAGGCGCGAGTGTTGCTGGTGTCGCTTCATAAGCTGGTGGCTAGATTTTGCTGGATTTTTCCGCTATTGTCCTCCTGCCTGCGATGTGTCGCCTTGTTCCCACTGCACCCACCAAAGGTATGCTGTTTGACTTTATTCTGTACCCATTTTACTCTGACTTGGTCGAAAATTTCTATCTCTCCAGCTTGAATACTGAGTCGCAGCAATAGATTAATACTAGAACATGTAAGTCACAAAACAGTGCCATTGAAGAGGAGCCGTAACGCTGCCCTTTTCTGCCAATGACCCATATGAAGTAAGCGGCAAAAGGACGAAAATCTGGGTCAAGTTACCCTGAAAAAAGAAGTATAATGCAAGATACTATGATATTCTAGGAAGCTGTGGACAGTTGAGAGTTGTCTGTGGTTTGCAAAGCTAGACAGGAAGAAAGAAAGACATACAGACAAAAGACAGACAGACGCAAGGCAAGGAGACAGGAAAGGGGAGAAGAAGCGTGGCGTTATTTTGAGTGAAGTTGACTTCATAGCACATTCCATTATATTTGTGTCGCAACTTTAATAGCATGTCTTCTTATGTATAACCAAGGTCCTTTGACGAGTAGTGAGCTAACACACACACACACACACACACACACACACACACACACACACACACACACACACACACACACACACACACACACACACACACACACACACACACACACACACACACACACACACACACACACACACACACACACACACACACACACACACACACACACACACACACTGCAACCACATCAAACTATACACCCCCACCCCCTTCCACACACAACATATTCACACACACACACACACACACACACACACACACACACACACACACACACACACACACACACACACACACACACACACACACACACACACACACACACACACACACACACACACACACACACACACACACACACACACACACACACACACACACACACACACACACACACACACACACACACACACACACACACACACACACACACACACACACACACACACACACACACACACACACACACACACACACACACACACACACACACACACACACACACACACACACACACACACACACACACACACACACACACACACACACACACACACACACACACACACACACACACACACACACACACACACACACACACACACACACACACACACACACACACACACACACACACACACACACACACACACACACACACACACACACACACACACACACACACACACACACACACACACACACACACACACACACACACACACACACACACACACACACACACACACACACACACACACACACACACACACACACACACACACACACACACACACACACACACACACACACACACACACACACACACACACACACACACACACACACACACACACACACACACACACACACACACACACACACACACACACACACACACACACACACACACACACACACACACACACACACACACACACACATCAAACTATACACCCCCACCCCCTTCCACACACACACACACACACACACACACACACACACACACACACACACACACACACACACACACACACACACACACACACACACACACTACAACAACATTAAACCATATACCCCCCACCCCACCCCACACATAGAACACATCCACCTTCACACAAACACAGAGACACACAGACACACACACACAGACACACACACACACACACCCACACACCCACACACACACACACACACACACACAAGTATTCTATGACTGGCCTTGCTAATTGGAATATATGTGTGTGTGTGTGTGTGTGTGTGTTTGTGTGTGTGTGTGTGTGTGTGTGTGTGTGTGTGTGTGTGTGTGTGTGTGTGTGTGTGTGACTGCGATGGTGTGGTGAGGTGGGAAGGCTGCCATGGTAACACAGACTCCCTGCACCAGCCAAGTTAAGACCATGCGTATTGCCCACTGAGTCTCGCACTTTATATAAAACATCTTTGTACTCATATTCAATGCTAATATTGCCGTGGAGTGGGTGTCTAGCGATGCATTGTTGTGAGACACACATGCACTCACAGTCACATATTTACACACGCGCGCACACACACACACACACACACACACACACACACACACACACACACACACACACACACACACACACACACACACACACACACACACACAAGACTCTGTAATGGATCTTGCTGGTGGAGAAATGTGTGTGTGTAACTGTGGTGGTGTGGGAGGTTGCCATGGTAACACACAGGCACCTCCCACCAGTCAAGTAAAGACTTCCTTTACAATTTATTTTTTAATGGGGCTGGTTAAGAGAGCTGTATGATCATGAGAGTTAAGAGAGACAGCATTAACGCTCTCAGAGTAGTATGGCTCACTCTCAGCTGAAAGCTATCGCCAAGCAGCGACTGGAATAGAATATTAGAGTTGCCCCTACCACCAGAGGGCCCTGGTACCATCTAGTGGTTGTGAAAGTAGCTGGAAAAGTTTCTCGTCTTGGTAGGCGTCGCTACTTGGCTGCTTTTACTAGTGACCGCCGGACACTGGAATTACGAGTGTGTGTGTGTGTTGCTGTTGCATCACTCCCCTGAGGTAAATGTTGGATATTTGCTGTTTTTAGCCATTTAGATGACTACATTAGGACACAAGGATATCGCACTGACAGCCAAGAAGTATCATGGCCCAAAGAAATAATACCTATAAGGCTAATAGACGTAATTCTGATGAGACAAGGGGTTTGTTAGTGTGAGGGAGATGAAGAGGCCTTGTACCGCCTCAATCTTGGTAATTCACCGGGTCGGTCAGGATCACCTGATGGTCGTGATCGTCAACTTTTACCCGCCCGGAAGGGAGCTGAGAGCTCATATAGTCCGATCTAAGGGCAAGGCTGTGACCTTCACACACGCACACACCCGTCCTCTTGCTTAAGGGGGACAGTAACCACCCACTTCGTCAGTGATACATTTCGCAACCTGAGCGAGGCGCGAACTCCCGTCCACCAGATGGCGAGCGAGAACGTTACCACTGAGCCAGCGAGCGGCGTCTCAGCACCAGTGAAATAGCAGTGTGAGTGTCATCCTATAAATTCTCGTGCCGATCAGACTGGTGGACTAGATTTGCCTGCCCCCTTGTCCCTGTCCACCCAACAGTACAGTTTGGGACTTGAATGTAAACTGATAAGTGCTTCAGATATCAGAGGGACAATGTGATGGAAAAAATTATTGTATGTAAATTATTTTGTCCTGAAGTGCACACACACACACACACACACACACACACACACACACACACACACACACACACACACACACACACACACACACACACACACACACACACACACACACACACACAAACACACACACCACACACACACACACACACACACACACACACACACACACACACACACACACACACACACACACACACACACACACACACACACACACACACACACACACACACACACACACACACACACACACACACACACACACACACACACACACACACACACACACACACACACACACACACACACACACACACACACACACACACACACACACACACACACACACACACACACACACACACACACACACACACACACACACACACACACACACACACACACACACACACACACACACACACACACACACACACACACACACACACACACACACACACACACACACACACACACACACACACACACACACACACACACACACACACACACACACACACACACACACACACACACACACACACACACACACACACACACACACACACACACACACACACACACACACACACACACACACACACACACACACACACACACACACACACACACACACACACACACACACACACACACACACACACACACACACACACACACACACACACACACACACACACACACACACACACACACACACACACACACACACACACACACACACACACACACACACACACACACACACACACACACACACACACACACACACACACACACACACACACTGTATATTGTGGTGTTGTTCTTTTATTTTACCAAGGCCGAGATAGTGGTCTTTTTTGCAGCTTATTTCCCGTAGTTCAGTGAAAGAATTAAACTTACAGCTCTACATCATTTCCATGGCACTTCTTCGTGACTAGCACCATTCTAGTGTTAACCCTTTGTCACAAAACACAATTTAAGAAAAAGATTGTAATTTTACGCCAAGTTAGAGTGAAGAGGGTATAGTAGTGATGCTGCAACACACGTATATTAAATTTTGTCCTCTTGTATAGGTCACTCCACACGCAGTCCTTAGGTCACGTCTTTCACAGAACAGGTAACGCGTGGACAACCAGCCTAACTAAATGGCAGGCCAGAGATGGAGTGAAAGGAAGAGGTACACAGAGAACAAGAGGGATAATACTCGCAGATCCACCGAGCTGGGGCGGAACAAGCAATCATCCAAAGGATCGGAGTGGAAACAGGTGAGAAGGGTCCTTATCCTGCAGTGGTATGTCACAGGCTATGATGATGATAATACTGTTGTCGGAGATGATGGTGATAATGTTGATAGTGATGCTGCTGATGACAGTGATGTTGAAACTTCTGAACCAACGAACTAGACCGAGATTATGGTGAGTGTAATGATGATGAAGCAGCTGGGATAATGATGATGATGATGATGATGATGACGATGACGGTGATGGAACTTATGTAGTAACTCTTTAACAGCGTTGTGATGATTGCCGCGCTTGACGCTGTTGCTCCTGGCGATGATGATGATGATGACGACGATTACGACAACGATGATGATGATGATGACGACTACGACAACGATTATGATGATGATGATGATGATGATGATGACGATGATGACGATGATGATGATGACGATGATAACGATGATGATGGTGATGATGATGACGATGATGATGATGATGATGATGATGGTGACGGCGACGATCTTCATGTCAATGGCTGAGTCACCTCTGCTTTTTCGTTTCTCTTCAAATGTAGTTGGTGATTGTGTGTAGGAGAGAGAGAGAGAGAGAGAGAAATGTGTTTGTGTGTGTGGTGTGTGTGTGTGTATGTGTGCGCGCGCGCATGTTTGTATGTATTTGTGTGCGTGCGTGCGTGTGCACAGTACATCCCACACACTGGAAGTATTTATATCATAAGGGGGCAAATGAGGTCAGGGATATCGCTCTTCTTGGCCATACATTTTTTTTTTTTTTTTAATAGAACGGAGGAAGGAAAAACAAATGGGAAAAAAAAATAATCCATACACCAGATTGCTGGTGTCCTCTATACATAAAATATCTGTAACAGTTAGACTTGAACAGTTGTGGGTTGAAATTTGGAGGAAAACAACTCTGGGGAAGCGAGTTCCAGAGAGATGCAGTTCGGGGAATGAAAGAATTCTGATAGGTAGAAGTTCTGCAATATGGTTGTGTGACATTCCAGTCATGAGCGCTACCAGATGCCCGTGTAGCACGAGGGAAGGCATGGAGAGGTGGCACCATGGACGCAACTTCGTCTGAGCATTTGCCAAAAAAATTTCTGTAAAATAATGCAAGGGAGGCAACATTCCTTCTTACTTGCAGTGGAGGTAGTTTATATGTAATGGCAGGGTTGTTAATGATTATAACAGCTTTATTCTGAATTTTGTCTAGTTGTCTTAATGCAACCTCTCCACAACCATTCCACAAGGGTGAGCAATATTCAAGCTGAGAGCACACATGACTCTTATAAATTATAGCTAACTGCTCATCGGCGAAGAAGTTACGGACTCTACAATAATCCAAGTTTCTTTGAGGCGGTTTTAGCAAGTGATCTGACATGAGAGGTCCAGCCGAGGGCACTGTTAAGTGAGACACCAAGAATTTCAATACTTTTGGAGATGGGAATATTAGTAGCACTGAAGGTAATGTAATACTAAACACTTACACAATATTCTGAAAAAACATACTGGATTCCTAAGGAGTAGACTGTAGCACCAGTCGAGCAGGGCAGTACTTCCAAGGTGGATGGAAAGCTGATGACAGGGAGAGTTGGAGCTCCCGTTTCATCAGTCCTCGGGACTAGGTTCCGACCATCCCCTTTTGCTGAACTTTTTCAGTGTCTCAGTTACACAGAGAGTAGGCCAGCATGCTCTCCAATACAAGTTTCTCTAACTGTCAACACCAAACTACATGCACAGTACACACTACACTTCCTTTTCAAAAAAAAAAAAAAAAAAAAAATCATGGCAGCTCAACACGTGGCCTCGGAGTCCCCGGGGGGGGGGGGAACCATATTTGCCCCCACCTTCCGCCCCTCTCCCGGTGACGACTAGAGCTGCAATGAACCACTGTCTGACTCTCTTCATCATTTCTGCAACATTCGCGGCCTTTCCTCTAACTTTCGCTCTGTTGAACACCACCTCTCCTCCTATGAACCTCACCACCTTTTTCTAACTGAGACTCAGCTGTCTGAGGCAACTGACAGCAGACCCTTTTCTGTATCCTCCTACTTTCTCTATACTCATTTCAAAGCCAAAGGTGGCTGTTGTGTATATATACGCAACAACTTATCTTGCTCTCGTGTTCCTAAACTCGATTCTTCAGAATTCTCTACACTCTACACTCTGACTTCGGCTTTCCTGTCATTCTCTGACTAAATATATCTGCGCTGTTTACTTATCTCCTGATCCTACTGACCATTAAAAATTCTTCGACTATCTTACTTCTACGATGGAACACATTCTATCCATTTCTCCTTTCTCTGAAATCTCCATTCTAGGAGATTTCAATGTTCACCACCACCTTTGACTCTCGTCTCCTTTCACTGATCCATCTGGTGAACAAGCCTACACCTTTTCTATCCTCAATGACCTAGAGCGGCTTGTATAGCACCCTACCCGTATCCCTGACCGCCTTGGAGAGAGCTCCAACGTACTTAACCTCTTCCTTACAACTAATCCTTCTGCTTACACTGTTAATCTTTTCTCTGCGTTGGGCTCCTCCGATCGCAACCTTATCACCTTAACCTGTCCTATCGCTCCGGTACGACCTGTGGACCCTCCAAAAAAACGTCGCCTGTGGCACTTTGGAGCTGCGGATTGGAGGCCCTCAGGCAGTACTTTTTTGATTTTCCCTGGAATGATTATTGCTTCCATGGCCAGGAACCATCTGAATGTGCCTTATGCATTACGGAGGTTATTTTCTCAGGCATGGAAGCATACATTCCTTTCTCATATCATTTGACTATTGCAAGAAAGCCTTGGTTTAATCACGCTTGTTCTAATGCTGTCCGCAACAAGGAGAGGGCCTATAAAAGGCTCCGGAGCCAACCCACCCCTGAATCGCATCTTTTATACGTTTCTGCCCGGAATCGTGCTAAGTCTGTTCTTCACTCTGCTAAAAATAATTTCATCCTTACTAAATGCTCTCAGCTCTCCAACTCGAATTCTTCCCGCTCCTTCTGGCACCTTGCCAAAAACCTTTCTAACAACTTTACCTCATCATCCTTCCCTCCCCTTTTCTACTCTAATGGCTCTGTAGCTATTTCTTCTACTGATAAAGCAGATCTCTTCGCTCAAACTTTCTCCCCCAATTCCACCTTAGACGATTCCGGTGCTGTTCCTCCATCACTTCCTCTCTCTGACTTCCTCATGGCTGACATTAAAATTTCTTCAGTTGATGTATTTTCTGCCATCACAGGCCTCAGTGCTAATAAAACATATGGGCCTGATGGAGTCCCTCCTGTTGTTCTCAAGAACTGTGCTTCTGAGCTTACACCCTGCCTAGGCAAACTCTTTCGCCTTTGTCTGTCAACTAGTACCTTTCCTTCTTGCTGGAAGTTTGCTCTCATTCAGCCAGTCCCAAAGAAGGGTGACCATTCTCAACCCTCTAACTATCGTCCAATTACTTTCACATCCTGTATCTCAAAAGTTTTCGAATCATTTCTTAATAGAAAATTTTTAAAGCATCTTTCCTATTATAACCTTCTTTCTGATCGTTAGTATGGGTTCCGTCAGGGACGCTCCACTGGCGATCTTCTCACCTACCTTTCAGACTCCTGGCCATCCTCCTTTCGGGACTTTGGCGAAAGCTTTGCCATTGCACTTGACGTATTAAAGGCATTCGATGGAATCTGGCATAAATCTTTAATTTCCAAACTGCCCTCTTACGGTTTCTATCCTTCTATCTTTGCCTTCATCTCAAGCTTCCTTTCTGGTTGTTCTGTAGCTGCTGTTGTAGACGGCCATCGTTCTTCTCCAAGATCTATCAACAGTGGTGTTCCTCAGGGCTCTGTCCTATCACCAACTCTCTTCCTTTCATTCATCAATGACCTTCTTAGCTGTACATCCAACCCTATCCACTCATATGTTGATGACTCCACCCTTCACCTTTCCATTCGATTAACTCAAGCGTCCATCTCAGCAGTTACTTCAACAAACAAAGAATGAGGCTATGGCACACCTAATGTCTGACTTGGCTCGTATCTCTGACTGGGGTAAAAATAATCTTGTTGTTTTTAATGCATCAAAGACTCAGTTTTTACACCTATCAACCCGACAAAATCTTCCACAGGTGTACCCACTAATGTTTAATAATATTCAGCTTAATCCTGCATCATCCTTGAACATGCTTGGGGTTTCATTTACTCGGGACTTATCTTGGAAAGATCATATTACATCTCTGCTTCCAAGACTCCGTTCCTTCTTTACCCCTGCACAGTTATTGACTCTATACAGAGGTTTTATCCGCCCCTTTGTGGAGTACAACTCTCGTGTGTGGGGAGGCTCTCCACATACAGCTCTTCTCAATAGGGTGGAGTCAAAGGCTTTTCGTCTCATTAACTCTCCTCTTCTTAATGACTCCCTTCAACCTCTGTCTCTTCGTCGCACTGTTGCAGCTTTATCTCTTTTTTATCGCTGCTTCAATGGTCACTGCTCCTCTGAACTGTCTGCATGCATTCCTCCACCTTTACGACGGGCGTGTAGCACCCGCCAAGCAGCAAACTCTCATCCCTTTTCTGTCCAACTCTCTAATGCAAGAGTTAACTCTTTCTCCCAGTCCTTCATTTATGCAACAGGTCAACTCTGGAACCGTCTCCCTCTGTCTGTGTTTCCTGCTTCTTATGATCTCCAGTCTTTAAAACGCAGTGTGTCCAGGCATCTCTAAATGATCGGATCGTGAATTTGGCTCTCCCTTGTATTTTGTTTTTCTCTTGGAAGGAACAATAATTGCTGGCTTGCTGCCTTTGGTTCCTTCTTGTTCACATAAAAAAAAAAAAAAACTCACTGGGCTTCAAAAATCATTGTTCACTGTCTCTCTGTTTATCGCAAGGAAAGGGATGGATGTGTGTCCGAAATAGTAGCTCAATTGTGGTCTTTCTCAGGACCGTGAATTATTTAAATGGAATAATTATCCTTATTTATATTGGTTTAGTTGTGAGGATGCAACACACGTTTTGTTTCCGTTTTATCAGGGCACATCAAAGAGCGGCCATGTCCATCTGCTTCTCACTATTGATTTTCGAACGAGGCGCTACATTCCTCTAGATTTTTTGGGACAGTGAAGCCACACAGCACCACAACACGCCATACAATACCATACCATACCACACCACAAAACCCCACAGCACACAAGCCCACACCACACCATACAACCCCACACCACACCACACCACACCACCCTAAACATTACCACACCAACCACCCTCTCACACCACACCACACCAAGGGGATTAACCAAAGGAGCCTGAAGCTCCCGCATCTAGTAATTCTGAGTTTGTTTCCAGGTAACTCCACACACACACACACACACACACACACACACACACACACACACACACACACACACACACACACACACACACACACACACACACACACACACACACACACACACACACACACACACACACACACACACACACACACACACACACACACACACACACACACACACACACACACACACACACACACACACACACACACACACACACACACACACACACACACACACACACACACACACACACACACACACACACACACACACACACACACACACACACACACACACACACACACACACACACACACACACACACACACACACACACACACACACACACACACACACACACACACACACACACACACACACACACACACACACACACACACACACACACACACACACACACACACACACACACACACACACACACACACACACACACACACACACACACACACACACACACACACACACACACACACACACACACACACACACACACACACACACACACACACACACACACACACACACACACACACACACACACACACACACACACACACACACACACACACACACACACACACACACACACACACACACACACACACACACACACACACACACACACACACACACACACACACACACACACACACACACACACACACACACACACACACACACACACACACACACACACACACACACACACACACACACACACACACACACACACACACACACACACACACACACACACACACACACACACACACACACACACACACACACACACACACACACACACACACACACACACACACACACACACACACACACACACACACACACACACACACACACACACACACACACACACACACACACACACACACACACACACACACACACACACACACACACACACACACACACACACACACACACACACACACACACACACACACACACACACACACACACACACACACACACACACACACACACACACACACACACACACACACACACACACACACGACATGTCACGTCTTTCACTGAAGAGATAACAGAAGGACAGCGAGCGTAACTGAATGGCAACCCAGAGATGCAGTGAGAAGAAGAGGTGCACAGAGAACAAGATAGATCATATGATGCAGATCTATCTAGCAAGGACGGAACAAGCTAACAATCAATGGATCAGAGTGGAGAAAGGTGAGAGGGTCTTTGTCATGCAGTGGTGTGTCACAGGTTGATGGTGATGATATTGATGGTGATAATGATGTTGGTGCTGATGATGGTGATGCTTTAACATCTCAACGTATGAGGTTACAGAATGCACAGTGAGGCTGGATAGCCATGAAATGGAAGAATATGAATGCATTTAGGTATTTATGTAATGCGATGAATAAGGATGGAAGATTAGAGGATGAAGTGACTGAAATGATACTTACATAAGGGAAGGAGGGTTGCTTGTTCTCCAAAAAGCAGTGAGTAGGAATAGGGAACTGAGGATGAAAGTATGGAAAAAAAAAAGGGGGGGGGGGCACTGTATGCTGTGATTCCCACTTTAAAGTATGAAAGTGAAGCTTGGATCTTGCTGAAAGGACACAAGTCAAGAGTGAGAGCAGTGGAAATGAGCTACTTGGGAGGAGCATGTGGAGTTTCATAGAGAGAGAGACAGACAAATCGGCAGGTGAAGGAGCGTTGTGATGCTGATGTGGATGAGACTGAAAGCGTCAAGAGAAATACTTCGAGATGGTTTGGCCATTTGGAGTGGATGGCGAATAAGAGAATGACTAGATGAATGCCTATGAGTTAGTTGGAAGTATAGAGGGGGAGGGGGAGACCGATGATGAGCTGGAGGGAAAGAGTAGAAATATATGAGTGGGATATTTGAGCTAAATGGCAGAGGACAGTACATCATGGAAGCGATTTGTTTGTGGCAACCCCTTACGGAATTAAGGCGTCTGGCTATAGATAAACAGACAGATATAGATAGATAGACAGGTAATGATGATAATATGTTAATAATGATGATGATGATGATGATGATGATGATGATGAGCAGGAGGAGGAGGAGAATGATAATAATGAGAATGAGGGTGTAGATAATGATGATGGTGATAATGAGGACGACAACTACGATGATGATGTTTATGATGATGATGATGATGATGATTTTTGTCGGCAGGTGGAAGGACGAAACAGCAGGAACTCTACCATCGGTTGAAGCATCCACGATTCCACATCCACCCATCCTTCCATCCATCCATCTCGCATGATGTTAAAAGCTAAGTCCATTTAACTTAATTAGTACCAATTGCATCTTCATAAGCTTTCCAGCTGTCTGAACAGATCTGCAATAGTTTTAAAAACTAAAATAACTCGGTTCTGGTGTTCAATTTGGTACTTTTTTTTTTCTTTTATCACCACTGGCGAGGCAAATTTTGAGAAAAGTCCCTCAAGTAACTCCTATTATTTTTTTTTTACTAGGTTTCTAATGATGTCCATAGATCCTTGTGGCTTTAATAGTTTCCTAGACAACACTGTCTTGGCGCTGTTCTCTGCCACCCTATTATACCATGTCATAGTGTTCTCGCTCGTTTGCTCTGTACGCTCGCTCGCTTGAACAATAAATCACAGAAGAAAAGGTGGTATAAAGCCCCCTAAGCCGCCACAGTATTATAACCCTCGGTATGCAGTCCGTTCCCTGTGGCCTTGTAACTTTGTGTACCCGGAGCGCTTACAAAATAACATGCAATAATTTTCCTTTCATAACTATACTCGCTTCACTCTAAATTGGCCTGAGTTGTTGCTGTTACGCCTTAGGCTCCTCTGGTTGTGAACACAGTGTTATGTTGAAGTACTGTCTGTGTTGTGGTAGTGTGGTGCAGGAAGTGAGTGGGTGTGCTGTGGTGTGGGGGTGCCAGTTTGCAGCATGAGCACAGGGGATTGTATGTGTATTATATTTTGTGTTAGTATTGTAGCAGGGAAGGTTTGTGTACTCGTGTCTCTGGGTTCGGTAGTGTCTGAAAGGTGTATGTCTGGTGGTGGCACATGAAGGAATCTGTTTGGCAGAAAGTTTTGGATGGCTGGGGTGTCCATGTGTTTATGTATGTGTTTGGCAGAAAGTTTTGGCTGGCTGGGGTGTCAATGTGTTTATGTATGTGTCTGGGAAGTGTAGAGTTGAGTGGAGAAGGGGATATGTTGCAAAGATAATCTGTATCGTGTTGGGCGGTTGTTCGATTTTGTTTCCTTGTGGAGAGAATGATGCAACATAAGGTTACAAAGGTGGGACGGATCTTGAGCTGAAGTGATGAACTGTGTGCCTTTCACATTCACTTGGTCTCTGGCTGAAATTAGTTATGTTACTTGGTGTAGGCTGTCAATACTTGTGGTCTTAGTGTCTTCTGCTATTAAGGTATTGTTTTCTGTTCTTTAAAGCTTCTTCGTGTTTGTGTTGGGTAAGATTAAGGCTCAGCCTGTGCGACAGTAATTCATGGTTGTTCTGATGAATTACTTATAAGTGGAGGATGGAGTTGGCATGTATATGAGAGAGGGTGTGTGTGAATTGGGGGGAGTGATGCATAATGGCAGAGGACAGGGCGGCATAGAGGCGACTTGCTTGTGGCCACCTCTTACGGGATCAAGGCATCTGGCTATAGATAGATGGATAGACAGATAGCTTATAAATAGTTTCCATACGGTTTACAGAGTAGTAGCGATAGTTTTCACTAGAATATGATGCTAGTCACGAATGAGCGCTGTGGAAAGGATGTAGAATAGTAGTATTGGCTGTTCCTGCTACTGATCTGCGTGACATTCTCGTATGCTTTAAATGAAACTTTGAGCCAAGTTAAAGTGAAAGGCGTGTATGTTTGTGTTGGAGGAACAAGTGACAAGGAGGAATTCTGTGGCCTGTTTTCTTTGTGCTTCATACAAGACACAATAATAGTTATGACGGGGCATTGATGGCAAGTTTGTGAGTCAACACACACTTACGGCCTCTCATTATACAAGGTGGTCCATATATTGTGCCACCCAGTTCTTGTGTGTTGCGGGCACAGCTCAGTGAACATTACTAGTGTCTGTCCTGCATCATTATCTACTTTCCATAACTCTCTTCAGGCTTAGCTTCATAATATAGGCTTTAATTTAGATCCCTTGATTGCATGGTGGAGAGATCCCTTTTTATGTTCAGCTTCATATTATTGTATTGTATATTCTTTTATTTATGTCCACTTATCACACGGCCGAATAGTAATTTGGTGAAGCACTCAGATTGTCTTACCTCGTCACAAAAGCCGTCCCCACAACACACAAGACTGGAGAGTGCAATATACTGACCACCTATATTAAGTCAAAGCCAAAGTTAAAAAGATAAGGAAACAACACAGAAAATTTAAGTTTTCATTATCAATACTTCAGTATAGAATACATTAACAGAGACAGCAATATAAAATATGCATTCAAAAGTAGTATTTGCCCACAGAACATCCTGGAGGGGAGCGACCCGGCTTGCAAGGCAGATCACACCACCACCACCAGGCTTCTCACGGCAGGGCAAACCAAACTTAAGCAGGGTATGACCAATGTGGCAAGGAAGCAGCGTCAAGGCAGCAGACTCCAGCACGACCTATGGACCTGATGTGTATTAGTTCAAATCAGTGTTAGCTTTAGTTATTTAATCTTACATTGCAGAAACTTCATCTTGGCACTATTCCTTGTAGCACTTTTTTCTTAAGATTATTTCTACGTATGTTATTAGTGTACCTTAACGTGTAATATGCAACACAGCCAAGAAAGAGGTGCTAGGGAGTCTCAGACAACGGGACTATGTACCTTATATCCACACTAAATCAAGTGAATAAGTCTAACATTTAGGGACCCAAGGCTAGAAGAGCTTAGTTATAGTGATGTATTTTATATCAGGAAAGAGGTAAATCATGCTAGTTTTCACTCAGTTCGTCTCTGAAGCCTATGTGAGCCTCAGTTTTTAGGTATAGATCTGAGTCTATTAATTACTTAGCGAAAACGTGAGCCGTAATTCAACATGTAATTATTGTCATTACATTCAGATATACGAGTAATTGTAACCAATAAAATTTATGTTACGAATTCTGAGTATGTTACTGATCCCCATGTACAACAAAATGGTGTCTTTGAATATCTGACTTTCTGGATTTATCGAAAAAAGGCCAGATTGGCTAGATTTTACGAAAACACGAAAAGTTTTAGATTCATCATTAATAATCAAAAGGAATAAATGTACTAAAGTCAAGACAAAGTTGGACTGATAGAATATACGGGGCAAACCCGATGGGCCTCAGAAAAATAAAACATCCCAAAATAAATCCTGGGACACTGTATAATACCATAAGAACACTACTTGCCTCGACAGAGAGGAGCCAGACCAGAGTGACGGGCTAAGTAATCTGGTCTACGTCAGACAAAGAAATAAGCTGCCAGGCCAGATGTTTCACTGTCATAGCCTTTGAATCACCACATCATCGCCACCCTTACCCACACACACACATACACACAGAGCTGCATCGTTAGCTATGGTCGACACTGCTTCGGATATCATGTGTCATATGATGACGATGAGGGGAGACCAAAATATTCTAGTTCCCCCTAAAATTTCCGGTCCAACCGTTTTCTATTATTAAAAAAAGGGGTAACTAGGGTAAACTTATTATTTTTAATATCCTTTCCTCGGGTTCCTACGCTCCTGAGGGTACAATGAATGTTACTCGGTGGTGTGTTCCATTTATTAGATTGCAATAAAATCAATTACACACTCGTAGACTTCGTTTTAATCACCTCTTGTTGCTGTTGCTCCTACTGTTCTTGTGGTCGTAGGTTGGTCTGTACGTGATCCCAGTGGACTACAGGCTGAATTTTCGCTTTCCTGAAGTTCATTGTCCTCCTGTAGGGAGATAGGGGGGGTTTAGGGATGGTTATGTGACCTGGCAGCTGCACCGCCTGTTGTGGTGTGCTGGGGTGTGTTGTGGTGCATGTAGTGTGTGTATGATGATATGGTGTGCTGTGCTGGGACAAAAACTACCCATTAAATAAATATAAATAGTAAAAAATGTCAATTATTGATCCAACCTTCCGTTGTACGTCTGGCAAACCAATCTTTCAGGCATTTGATCGTACAGCATATATAAAGCAATAACTTTACCAAATTATCAAAATCCCTCTAAAAACGTTAATAAATCGCTGGTGTATTACCTTATAGTGGAAAAACAGGTGGAATTAAAAGCAAATTAAGGAGAATAGACTGGAAAATCCTCCGAGTTGGTGTCAGCTTGGAGTCGGGGCGAGTGTGGCAGCGAGAAAGATATCAGTTGCAGCCAGACTTCCGTGGTGTGAGGTTTGGTGTGCAGCTCTACTCTGCCAAAATCTGTTTCGCTGTGACTCTGTCTTTATCTCTATCGCTGTCTATCTCCACTTCTATCCCTCTGTCTGTCTCTCATACACGCACACAAACACAGTTTTACACCATATCATCGTCACACCATTGACATAATTATATACTGCATCATTCTTTAACATATGCACCTCCCAACCTCTCTCTCTCTCTCTCTTTCACACACACACACACACACACACACACACACACACACACACACACACACACACACACACACACACACACTCTACACACTACACACACACACTCTACACACTACACACACACACTCTACACACTACACACACACACTCTACACACTACACACACACACGCTGCACACTACACACACACACGCTGCACACTACACACACACACACACGCTGCACACTACACACACACACGCTGCACACTACACACACACACGCTGCACACTACACACACACACGCTGCACACTACACACACACACGCTGCACACTACACACACACACGCTGCACACTACACACACACACTACACACACACACTCTGCACACACACTCTGCACACACACTCTGCACACACACTCTGCACACACACACTACACACACACACACACTCACACACACACACACTCTACACACACACACACACACACACTCTACACACACACACACACACACTCTACACACACACACACACACACACTCTACACACACACACACACTCTACACACACACACACACACACTCTACACACACACACACACACACACACTCTACACACACACACACACACACACTCTACACACACACACACACACACACACTCTACACACACACACACACACACACTCTACACACACACACACACACACACACTCTACACACACACACACACACACACACACACACTCTACACACACACACACACACACACACACACACACACACACACACTCTACACACACACACACACACACACACACACACACACACACACTCTACACACACACACACACACACACACACACACACATGCACACAAACAACATACACTATACCTCCATCCGTTGGCTGAGAGGGTATGCGTGACGAGAACAAGGCCCTCTAAACGGGCCACTTCTCCCCCACTGGATGTGTTCCTGGAGTGCCTACCTCCCTGGGTGATGAGAGTGGTGGTGTTGCTGGTTGTGTTGTGGTTCAGGCCCTGGTGCAGTTGGGGATAGAGATTGTGAAATTCCATCAACACAACATAAACATAACACATCTATACCATGACTTCACACACACACACACACACACACACACAAAACCCAATCCCCCACACACTCACGAAGCACCCACAAACACCCTCACTGTTGGGGAACTTTCACTCATTTAAATAAAATAACGACGTTGACTAGAATAGGAGCTGTCCCGACCATGACAGGGTTAATGGTACCACTACTAACATTATCAGGCTCCTAGGACTCTACCTAAGCTCTAGAAAATAGTCTGAGTTAGCTAGAATAAAGGAAAGAAGGCCGAGCACAATAGGAATACTTGTATGAAATATATAAGACAATACTATCTCCCTAAAAATGTTTCAAAATAATCTATATACTAAAATTACACCTTATGACAGTACGGGAAGAAATATGCACTAGAAGTATGCTCTAGAAGTATGCCCTAGAAATATGCTCTTACGGCCTAGTTATATACAGAGTTAGGAATGGAGATCAAGAGAGTAAAACAGTACCAAGATAACGATCCAAATATGAGGCTTCGAAGAATAAGGTGAAACGAAGCTTATTAACTTTATCTGTTTAACTTAGTATCAGTAATTTGGTAGGACATATTCAACAGAAAATAATATAGAAAGAAGAATCATGAGCTTGGGAATTAACATACGTATGGAAAAGTGTACAGGATGGAGTTCGACTCGTAACACTGGTTTCAAGGCAATATATGATCCCATTATTTAACCTAGGATATGAGTTGCACGAGATCTAAGTCAGCTGTAATAATTCTACGAAAAAATATAGGAATATAGCACTAGAAATAGTAATAATAGCATAAACTGACCTTAAAATGGCGGAAAACAAGCGGGTGTGGTGCTGGGGAGGCGGGTGTGGTTCTGGTGGCGGTGCGGTGAACTAACCAAGCTGATGACGTTATGGCGGCGACCACTGCCTCTCATTTGGACCCCAGACGCCCTACAGGACGGACCTCCTGTCTCCGCCTGCCAAGCTGATGACTTTGGCGATTTTTCCTCTCCATTTCAGGTTTGTTAAGGGAATTTAAAAGTGTATTTTTTCAAGCGTGACATATTTTCCAAGTTTTTGGTGGCTTTCGGCGGAGAAGAAGCTCTAATTTATATATATATTTTTTTGAAATAGCCAGATATTCTTAGAAATTTTACCGGTCTTTGCAATATGTCTGCCAGTGAGGTGAAGGAAGCCGGCAGACTGTATTTTCAACTTAGTAAAATATCAATGCTGCCAACACCAAGACTCTTGTCCTCATTACTGCCTGTTGTCTACCTAATTCGTTTTTAATATACATAGTTTTACAGTAAGAATTTTTCCTATTCTGCCAGAAACAGTAAGACTGGCAATAGGCCACGTATGTTGGTGCCTGATCGTGACTAAATCCTCCCGTTAACCCCAGTGAACCGATGACGAATTATCCGATTTTATTCCTCGCATCTGAAGACAACCGCATTTACCTTATTTTTTACGAATTAAAAGAATTATGGGTATTTTTCTGTAACTAGGGATATGTTTTCAAAATGTGGGGATTATTTTTCGAACTGGAGAGGTTAGACACAGCCTTCATTAATCCTTTAACTACGAGAGATCCCTTAAGCTGAATAAAATCGTCTGGTGGTTGCCTATCAGACGGGAAGGGTTTATTACAGGATCAATTTCTGCCACTGATGTGCCTTCAACAATGCAATTAACTCCTTCAATATAGTGTATTTTGCCTATTATTCTCGCTATTTAAATCTGCTTACAGAATTTTATCTAAAGGGGTCTGATACAGCCTTAATCCCTTCACTATTACAAGTCCTATGTTAAAAAAAATCGTCTGAAGGCAGCATGCTCCAAACAAAAAAGATTGTCATAGAACTGAAGAGGTTAAAACTGATTTTGGATTTTTTTGTAGTTTATTACAGTCGGGGTATTTTCATTTTTTTTCTTTCACTAGGGGTAGGATTTACTCCTGTTTCGAATGATTTAGATTAATTTCCACCACAAGTGATGCCTAACTCCTATTTGGGGTTGAAGTCAAATACGAAATAAAATCCTTGAAATCGACCGAGATAAGTTTTTCTTTTCATTTTTTTCACTAGGGGCAGAATTTACCCATACTTCGAATAGTTTTGAGGCTAATTCTCGCCTATTTTTTTCTTTATTAAATTAACCTAACGTAACCTAACCTGACCTAACGTAATCAGACAACCCCCAAGACAAATTTGCGAAGGATATGTCAGAGAAGACCCCCCTCCCTCTTCTAATTTCAGGAGTTTGTCATAGAAATGGCTGGAATACCCGACGGGCTTGACTGTAATAATTGGCAATAATACCCTGATTTCTTGGTCGTTTTTATATCAGTTCTCTCATTAATCTGGTCCACAATATCGTTCTTTTACTTCCTTTGTCACCAAGCTCAGTGGCAGAAATAGAAAATGCTATGGCTAAATAAGTCTCAGTAATATAAATGACATATTCGTATTTCGCCTCAATCTTTGTCTCCACAAATTAGCTAAACTCTGCATTTTTTCCATGCTCTACTTCGCTCGCTGGCACAATGTTCAGCAGCAGTGAGGAGTGAATATCAAGCAAGAATTAACACCTTCACTACGAGAGATGCATGTATGAACCATGAAGTTACCCGTCCTGCAGCCCACCATCCTTTTGGTACCATCAGTGCCACCACATGGTGTCCCTCTCCAGCACCAAAATGGATGGATGGAGGCTGCTTTTAATCCCTTCTGTTGGACACCCTTTTTGACCTGAATAAATCCGTCAGAGGCAGCCGGAATACAATTATACAGGCGTCATCGTACTGAACGGTCAACACAGCAGCGTCAGCAACAGGTATATGCAATAATTTTGTAAATTGCTATTATATTTGCTTATAATTTTGCAATAATCGTTGTTGCAAGTGAGAATTTATAATTAACGTTTGAATGCACTACTTAATCCTTTACATGCACTTATTAATAATCTCTTGTAATAATATGCTCTAACCTTTTATACTTATATGGTTTAATCTTTTTCCCCACAGGTTGCCTCGCTGGTGTGTTAGTGATGGTAGGGTGGAGGGCAGGCGGGGGTGGAGGTGGGGGTGGGGGTGGGGGATAGCCAGGAGCAGGGAGGGTCATGGGGCAAGCTTAGGTGGGTTAGGCAGCAGAGTTATGGTCATCTAGGTTGGCTTTCTAGGCTAGGTGAAGTTAGGAGTGAGGTCTTAGGTCATCTGTTTAGCTCACTTGGTTGGTGTTGGTTGTATGGTTGTCCGGCCGGTCATGTCTGTGGTTGTCGACGTTGTTGAGACACGACAGGTTGTCGGAGCGGCGATACATAACACCGAAGGAGCGACAGCATTTGCAGCAGCAGCAGCATTGTCGTGGTTGTCGTCGTCAGCAGCAGCAGCAACTTCAGCAACAAGACAGGTAACTGGATATTTCTGAAACATAACTGAAATTAGCCAAATGTAACACATACCAAAATATTTTCAGTAATGACTGAATATCTGTTGAGTAAAGACCTGAACACCTAATATACATGTCAGATATGGTGCATTCCTCAAGTGTGGCTTTACTGAGCTAGTTATAAGACAGTATTTAAAGCAGATTAGGTTTTGATAATTAAGTGGTTCTGTTATGACAGGCGAGCACAGAGGAGCGGAGATGCAGCGTGGACCACCCAGCTTCCCTGGACCTGATGTGCTGAGCGATTAAGGACGGATGAGGGGGCGAGGACCGACAAGGACGCAAGAGGGTGGACGAGGACGCGGGAGGACGGATGAGGGTGGGTGAGAACGCGAGAGGACGGATGAGGGTGGGCGAGAACGCGAGAGGACGGATGAGGGTGGGCGAGAACACGAGGACGAAGGGGGGAGGCAAGGACGAAACCAAGCCTAGGTATTACCTCAACGGGATGCTGGTAAGTAAGGTGTTGGCAACCCTTTCATTTTTGGCCCTATTCTCGTCAGCTCAGCGGTTTATAGAGTTTACCCTAACCTGACATTGACTCAATATGGTCGGTTGATGGCTAAGTGTGCCCAAACTGGAGATTCTGTTTTATAATCGATACTCATTCCTGTTCTGTAACTTAGAATTTGATGCACCCAGGACATACAGATCGTTGCGGGAGTGGCCCAGTTCTGTCGGGTGAAAACAGACTATAATAACTCTACTTACCATGTTACTTTTAGATAAGGAACATTATATTCTGATAAATTACCTAGGCATGCTATGTGTGTGTATATATATATATATATATATATATATATATATATATATATATATATATACAGAGAGAGAGAGAGAGAGAGAGAGAGAGAGAGAGAGAGAGAATAGGGAACTCTTCAGGTGCAATAATCATGCAAAATCGTTAAGAGGCATAAAAAACTCTTAAGCTCTCGAGAACGTCCCTGTATGCTGTCACTGAAATATACTGAAAAAATACAGATGATAGAGAATTATAACTGAGAATTGTTGTTGTCACCATGTTAATCATCCACAGTGATGCTGACGACGCACCTACGACGTCGGAGAGAGGGGGGGACCGGGCGACTTCGTGGGGATGTGTCGGCGTAGGGTTTTTGTGTCATCGTAGGGTTTTTGTGTCGGCGTGGTGGCTTGTGTCGGCGTGGTGGCTTGTGTCGGCGTGGTGGCTTGTGTCGGCGTGGTGGCCTGTGTCGGCGTGGTGGCTTGTGTCGGCGTGGTGGGGTCGTTGTTTCGGAGTGAGATTTGTGGCCTCCTCGTCAGGTCGTTGTGTCGGGGTCGGCGTGGGACTTGCAGCGTGTGTGGAACTTCGGCAAATACGTCGACAGTAGCTGCAGTGGTAAGAAATCACATTGTATTCAGTCTTCAGCTTCAGTTTAGCAAGACTACTTGTTTATACTTTCAACTTGAGATACCAAACACTAGGCAAACCAGGGTGAAAATTAGTGAAGAAAAAATAAGAGCAACTACCATAAATTAGCATAAATTCACTTTTATGGTGACAAGTTTTCAAAAGTTATGTTTGCAAATGCGTCAGCTAAAGACCACATGTACAATCTTTGCATAAAACTAAGGGCATTGCAGAAAAACGTAAAGGCACTCCAATGAAGTAATGACTTATTTTACTGAAATAAAGTAACTTACGGGAAGAAATGATGTGGCAATGTTAATGTTCCACAGGGACGGAGGCGGTGCACCTACGACGTCGGAGTGGGCGTGGTCTATGGCGTGTGCGTAAGCTTCGTATGCTGCAATGGTATGATTTGATGTTCTTTACTAAATTAACTTCTGACCTGGGAATATCTTAAAATATCTGCATGTGTAACTAAAACATCCATGTGCATACAAACACCTTAAGAGAACTGCTGCTGAGAGTACGTTCATCTTGCAGGGGGTGAGGAGCTGCCGAGACAGAGCTGTGATGTCGCCAGGATTAGATGAGGGCGGGAGATGAAGCGTCAGCGTGGGGAACTGTGGAAGCTGTAAATGGTAAGATGTATTTTAGTGTTATCTGACTCTAATTACATGTCTTGGTCAGTTGAATATCTGCACGACAGTGAAAGTAAACAGCCATGTAGAAAAATAACTTGGATATCTGTTACAAATACGATCATCTTTCAGGCGGATGCTGAGGATCTGTGCCGGAGTACAGACCTGAGACGCTGGCGGCAGGCGCACTGGTGGCGGTAGTTTCGAAGTTTGTGAAAGTGTCGTCGGAACCTGTCAGGGGTATGTAGATGCGTCGTCGGGGCCTGTGGGCGTCTTCGGGGCCTGTGTGGGCGTCGTCTGGCCTGTGGGAGCGTCGTCGGAGCCTGTGGAAGCTATGGTATTGCTGGCAGCTGCAATGATCAACAGTTTTGTTGACAGAGGTAATCTTGTTGGCATAATGGACTTGGTGCCTCTTCCTAAATGATTTACTTGTCACTTTAATACTTTTATGTGCAAAATAGATATATTTACAGCATAAATTAAATTGTTAGTGTCATTAAGTACGTTGCAACAATAACCTTAAGGTATCATTGCCATAAGAGGTGTTAAAGAAATAGTCCAACAAGATTACCGCTCAGAGTCCATGTCCAGTTATAGATGGCGAATAATTATGGGAAAAAATAGTTTATGTAGCAGATGAAATAACTCTGAAATAGCTTATCGGACTAGAGAGCTGTCTATTCACCGACACTGGTATTACAGGGAGGGACGTGTGAGCAGAAATGCACTTACTGAGGTGGCCAGAACAGCACAGAAGGTACTACGAAAGGAAGCCAGAGGACGAGATGAGCAAAGAATACAAGAAATCATGCCTATGACACAAGAGGTCAGAGATAAAATAAGAAGATAACTGAACCGGGATGCTAGAGCAGTGTTGGAATTTCATCACGCCAGGTACAGTTTAGTTATGGCTTTTGATACAGGTATGGTATATGATTGATTATACTGTTTAATATAACGATTATACCGTTGCATATGTTGATCAGCAATTTATTTTCGTCTTCAAAATGCTTACATGTCTCGGCCTTGAAAATTTCCTAAGTTAAATAAGATATAGTTTCAGAACAGTTATTAAAGAACTGGAAGTCCTCGCCATAAAGAGCATTTTCAACGTTCTTGGTCGTTAAATAGCAGTAATTTAGGAAGATTTTGCTTCAGTCAAATTTCCACTGCTACCTTTAAACTAAATTGCTAATTTCTTGAATTTGTAGTTTTTAATGTATTAGAAAAATTTTGGAATCCAGCTGACATAATGAATGGCTGCATCTGACATGCTTATTTTATGGAGACGATACCTTAATTTTAGTTTGGCTCAAAATTGAATCCCCGTCTTGACTGATAAGTTGTAGCATAATTAGCACAGAACTTGGTGCTAGTTACGAAAAAGTGCTAGGCATGTGTAACACCGTAGTACTGTCCACGATCTACCTACTGTCGTAGTCTGTCTGAGCTACGTAATATGGTCGCAAAAATTTTTTTTTTCCCAAATTGACGAATGAATTGTAGAAATAAATAAAATACCTACTTGGCAGGTGGAGTGAAGGCTGGGATGCTGGAGAGAAGCCGATGGTGGAGGGACACTGGTGATGCTGACCGTGGGAAAGACTGCTGCCCGGGACCGTGCGAGGGATGATGCTGCCCGGGATCGTGCGAGGGATGATGCTGATCGTGATCGTGCGAGGGATGATGCTGACCGTGACCGTGGGAGGGACCTCAACAAAGAACCTCATCTGAAGGGAAGATTGGGTACGTACTTCGCAAAACACTACGTACGATGAGACAGTATAACAAGGGCAAAATATCTAGTACAGTAAGTGACAAAGCCAAAATAATGTAAACATATTTGACGATAAAATAAGTGTGGATATTTTCAACAAAGAGACAGTCCGAAACAACGAATACACTGTCGTAAGTCCTGCTAATTTTATATGGCATTTACAGGAGGGAAATAATGCAGCTTGTACCACCTCAACATACTGCTCGGTGCCATTGATACCTCGTCTTGAATTTACCCTTCCGAGGATGCGCTGCCTACCTAGAAGTATCCTCATCTTTCTTATCCGGTAATGTACGAGGACTTTGAACCTTACAATATTTTAGTTGACTTTACACCAATCAGTCGTTAGTCAGGATATAGTAAATTTAGTTCGACTCGGTATACCTCCAAACACTCGGCCTTCAGTTAATCATATCCAGGCTTTGGTCAGCCCTTAGTCGTCGTCAATTCTGTCATAGGGTCGTATCATTTTAAAAGAGCGCCAAGGTGTAGACATGACCCATATTGTTTACTACTTGAAACGTAATGTATGCCTGGCTTTTCTGTATCGTTGCTGACTACACTGTATCGTGGAATTCAGGCTGATCACATGAATTAAAGGTGTTTCATAAATAACTCTATAACCTTATGGACTTGCTTACACCTTTGTGCTTTTTTTTAACAACTCAAGTCGTTTGCCTCTCTTGTCAGTTGGTTAGCTAAGTCCTGCCTCATCACTGGCCCTTTATAAATTTATATCACGCCCCGTCCTGATTACTTAACCATTTTCCCGCTTTGTTAGACCCCCAGTCAGTCAGGCAGTCACAGGCCCAGTCACTCCACAGTCACTGATTCCGCCTCTCAGTACCTTTAACCAATTGACTCGCTGATCAGCAGTCGGTACAGCTAGTCAGTCTACATTCTAGTCGATCACATTCACTCTAGTCAGTCCACACACTTTATCACTTTCCTTACTGATTCAGTGCACATCCATCACTCCAAGCCCTTCATGATTCACCCCACATTCCCCAGTACTCCAAACCCTTACTGTCTGTCAGTCTACAGCTTTAATCAGTCCACAGCCCTAGTGACCCAGTCAGTCCACAGCCCTAGTGACCCAGTCAGTCCACAGCCCTAGTGACCCTGTCAGTCCACAGCCCTACTGACCCAGTCAGGCCACAGCCCTACTGACCCAGTCAGGCCACAGTCCTACTGACCCAGTCAGGCCACAGCCTTACTGACCCAGTCAGGCCACAGCCCTACTGACCCAGTCAGGCCACAGCCCTACTGACCCAGTCAGGCCACAGCCCTAGTGACCCAGTCAGTCCACAGCCCTAGTGACCCAGTCAGTCCACAGCCCTAGTGACCCAGTCAGTCCACAGCCTCACTGACCTGTGTGTCCAAGCTCTATGTTAGTCCTCATCATCAGTCAGTCGTTGGTAGTAGGTCAGTTCAATAAAAAAACACGTCAGTGACTCACACCCACAACCAGTCAGTCGTCCTACACCCATGGACAGTCTACACCTTCAAAAACTCAGGTAGTCCACACCCACTATCACCACAAACCATTACTGATTCAGTCCACAGCCTCCATCACTAAGTACCTTTACTCATTCAGTCCACAGCCTTCATCACTACATACCTTTACTGATTCAGTCCACAGCCTTGTAAACCCCTTTCAGTCCAGTCTTATGATCTATCAGTCCAACCCCTTAGCCAATCAGACTCCCCAATTAATTTTCACTGTCAGATCGTCAGTCTATGCCCACTGTCAATCAGTCCACACCCTGTCAGTCCACACCCTGTCAGTCCACACCCTGTCAGTCCACACCCTGTCAGTCCACACCCTGTCAGTCCACACCCTGTCGCAGTCCACACCTTGTCGCAGTCCACACCTTGCCGCAGTCCACATCTTGCCACAGTCCACATCTTGCCGCAGTCCACGCCCTTTCACAGTCCACGCCCTTCCACAGTCCACGCCCTGTCACAGTCCACGCCCTGTCACAGTCCACACCCTGTCACTCAGTCCACACCCTGTCACTCAGTCCACACAATGTCAGTCCACACCCTTTCACAGTACACACCCTTTCACAGTCCACACCCTTTCACAGTCCACACCCTGTCACTCAGTCCACACCCTGTCACTCAGTCCATACAATGTCACTCAGTTCACATAGTCACTTAGTCCATACCGTCACGGTCCACATCCTAGCAACATCAGTCACTCAGCATCAGTCAGTCAGCATCAGTCATTTTAATCCTTCAGTCATTTATCAATAGTCAGCCAATCCAGTCAGTCCATAGTCCAATCCAGTTAGTGCAAAGTCCAGTCTACTTAGTGCACAGTCCAGTCTACTTAGTGCACAGTCCAATGCACTCAGTCCACAGTCCAGTTGAGTCAGTTCACAGTCCAATCGAATCAGTCCACAGCCACAGTCTAGTGCACAGTCCAGTCTACTTAGTGCTCAGTCCAGTCTACCTTAGTGCTCAGTCCAGTTCAGTCCAGTCAGTCCACATCCACAGTCCTTTCCAGTCCACACCCTCAGTTCTGTCCAGCCAGTCAGTCCACACCCACAGTCTAGTCAAGTCAGTCAGTCCACACCCACAGTCTAGTCAAGTCAGTCAGTCCACACCTACAGTCTAGTCAAGTCAGTCAGTCCACACCCCTAGTCTAGTCCAATCAGTCAGTCCAGACTCCAGTCCAGTCTACTCAGTCAGTCCAGACCCCCCAGTCCAGTCCAGTCAGTCAGTCCACACCCCCAATTCAGTCCAGTCAGTCCACACCCCCAATTCAGTCCAGTCAGTCCACACTCCCAGTCCAGCCCAGTCAGTCCACACTCCCAGTCCAGCCCAGTCAGTCCACACTCCCAGTCCAGCCCAGTCAGTCCACACTCCCAGTCCAGTCCAGCCATTCAGTCAATCCACATCCCCAGTCCAGTCCAGTCAGTCCACATCCCCAGTCCAGTCCGGTAGCCCACACCCCTAGTCCAGTCCAGTCAGTCCACACCCCCACTCCAGTCCAGCCAGTCAGTCCACATCCACAGTCCACTCCAGTTCAGTCTGCTTAATCCACACCCAAAATTCAGTCCAGTTCAGTCCACATTCTCAGTCCATTGTAGTCCAGTTCAGTTAATCCAGACCCACCGTCCAGTCGTTGAGTTAATCAGTTAATCCACACCCTCATTCCACACAATCAGTCCACACCCAAAGTCAGTCAGTCCACACATTTAGCTGATTCAGGTAGACCACATCCTCAGTCTTCACTTCCTGTCAGTATTTTTATTACCAGTTAGTCAGTCAGTACCTTTGTCAGTACAGGCCTAGTACTTGTATACGCTGACTGACTGTCATCACATTTACTGATTCGGTTGGTCCAGTTTAGCTTTACGCCCACGGAGAGACAACTCAGTGAAATGTTTGATTATTTAAACCATGTATTGAATTATTTTCAGCTTCCTACCCTCCACCTGCCACGTACCACCTCCCACCTCCCACCTCCCGTCACCCACCTCCCGTCACCCACTTGCAACCCACTTGCAACCCACTTGCAACCCACTTGCAACCCACTTGCCACCCACTTGCCACCCACCTGCCACCCACCTGCCACCCACCTGCCACCCGCCAGCCACCTGCCAACTACTACCCACCTCCCATCACCCACCCACCTCCCACCCACCTCCCACCTACCACCCACCTCCCACCTACCACCCACCTCCCACCTACCACCCACCTCCCACCTACCACCCACCTCCCACCTACCACCCACCTACCACCCACCTACCACCCACCTCCCACCAGCCTGACTACCACCAGCCTGACTACCACCTACTCTTCCACCATCCACCTACCACGCACCTGCCAAATGCTACCTGCTACCCATCAATGCCACCTGCCACCTACCACCCACCTGCCACCCACCTGCCACCCACCTGCCACCACCACTTACCACCCACCTGCCACCACCACTTACCACACACCTGCCACCACCACTTACCACCCACCTGCCACCACCACCTACCACCCGCCTGCCACCACCCGCCTGCCACCACCCGCCTGCCACCACCACCTGCCACCACCACCTGCCACCACCACCTGCCACCACCACCTACCACCTGCCTGCCACCACCACCTACCACCCGCCTGCCACCACCACCTACCACCCGCCTGCCACCACCACCCACCACCACCACCTACCACCTGCCTGCCACCACCACCTACCACCCGCCTGCCACCACCACCTACAGCCCACCTGCCACCTACAGCCCACCTGCCACCTACAGCCCACCTGCCACCTACAGCCCACCTGCCACCTACAGCCCACCTGCCACCTACAGCCCACCTGCCACCATCACCTACAGCCCACTTGCCACCCACCACCCACCTGCCACCCACCACCCACCTGCCACCCACCACCCACCTGCCACCATCACCCACAGCCCACTTGCCACCCACTGCCACCCACCACCCACTTGCCACCCACTGTCACCCACCACCCCCCTGCCACCACTACCTACAGCCCACCTGCCACCACCCACCTGCCACCACCCACCTGCCACCACCCACCTGCCACCACCCACCTGCCACCACCCACCACCCACCACCCACCTGCCACCACCCACCACCCACCTGCCACCACCCACCTGCCACCACCCACCTGCCACCACCCACCTGCCACCACCCACCACCCACCACCCACCTGCCACCAGCCACCACCCACCAGCCACCACCCACCAGCCACCACCCACCAGCCACCACCCACCAGCCACCACCCACCAGCCACCACCCACCACCAGCCACCCGCCACCCGCCACCCGCCACCCTCCACCCGCCACCTGCCACCCACCACCCGCCACCTGCCACCCACCACCCATCCACCACCTGCCACCTGCCACCCACCACCCATCCACCACCTGCCACCTGCCACCCAACACCCATCCACCACCTGCCACCCACCACCCATCCACCACCTGCCACCCACCACCCATCCACCACCTGCCACCCACCACCCATCTACCACCTGCCACCCATCTACCGCCTGCCACCCATCTACCGCCTGCCACCCACCACCCAACCACCGCCTGCCACCCACCACCTGCCACCCAACACCTGCCACCCAACACCTGCCACCCAACACCTGCCACCCAACACCTGCCACCCAACACCTGCCACCCACCACCTGCCACCCACCACCTGCCACCCACCACCTGCCACCCACCACCTGCCACCCACCACCTGCCACCCACCACCTGCCACCCACCACCTGCCACCCACCACCTGCCACCCACCACCTGCCACCCACCACCTGCCACCCACCACCTGCCACCCACCACCTGCCACCCACCACCTGCCACCCACCACCTGCCACCCACCACCAGCCACCCACCACCAGCCACCCACCACCAGCCACCCACCACCTGCCACCCGCCACCTGCCACCCGCCACCCGCCACCCGCCACCCGCCACCCGCCACCCACCACCTGCCACCCACCACCTGCCACCCACCACCTGCCACCCACCACCTGCCACCCACCACCTGCCACCCACCACCTGCCACCCACCACCTGCCACCCACCACCTGCCACCCACCACCTGCCACCCACCACCTGCCACCCACCACCTGCCACCCACTACCCGCCACCCACCACCTGCCACCCACTACCCATCCATCCACCACCTGCCACCCACTACCCATCCACCCACCACCTGCCACCCACTACCTGCCACCCACTACCTGCCACCCACCACCTGCCACCCACCACCTGCCATCCACCACCTGCCACCCACTACCCTGCCACCCACTACCCTGCCACCCACTACCCTGCCACCCACTACCCTGCCACCCACTACCCTGCCACCCACTACCCTGCCACCCACTACCCTGCCACCCACTACCCTGCCACCCACTACCCATCCACCCACTACCTGCCACCCACTACCTGCCACCCACTACCCATCCACGCACTACATGCCACCCACTACCCATCCACGCACTACCTGCCACCCACTACCCATCCACCCACTACCTGCCACCCACTACCCATCCACCCACTACCTGCCACCCACTACCCATCCACCCACTACCTGCCTCCCACTACCCATCCACCCACTACCTGCCACCCACTACCTGCCACCCACTACCCATCCTCCCACTACCTGCCACCCACTACCCATCCACCCACTACCCATCCACCCACTACCCATCCACCCACTACCCATCCACCCACTACCTGCCACCCACTACCTGCCACCCACTACCTGCCACCCACTACCTGCCACCCACTACCTGCCACCCACTACCTGCCACCCACTACCTGCCACCCGCTACCCGCCACCCGCTACCCATCCACCCACTACCCGCCACCCGCTACCCGCCACCCGCTACCCATCCACCCACTACCCGCCACCCGCTACCCATCCACCCACTACCCGCCACCCGCTACCCGCCACCCGCTACCCATCCACCCACTACCCGCCACCCGCCACCCATCCACCCACTACCCGCCACCCATCCACCCACTACCCGCCACCCTCCACCCATCCACCCACTACCCGCCACCCATCCACCCACTACCCGCCACCCGCCACCCATCCACCCACTGAAGCCCGCCACCCTGCCACCACTCCACCCAATTCTCAGCTCCGCCACCCTGCCACCATCCACCCACTACCCGCCACCCGCCACCCATCCACCCTCTACCCTCCACCCGCCACCCATCCACCCACTACCCGCCACCCGCCACCCATCCACCCACTACCCGCCACCCGCCACCCATCCACCCACTACCTGCCACCCGCCACCCACCACCCACTACCTGCCACCCGCCACCCATCCACCCACTACCTGCCACCCACTACCTGCCACCCGCCACCCACTACCTGCCACCCGCCACCCACTACCTGCCACCCGCCACCCACTACCTGCCACCCGCCACCCACTACCTGCCACCTGCCACCCACTACCTGCCACCCGCCACCCACTACCTGCCACCCGCCACCCACTACCTGCCACCCACTACCCACTACCTGCCACCTGCCACCTGCCACCTGCCACCCACCACCTGCCACCCACCACCTGCCACCCACTACCCACCACCTGCCACCCACTACCCACCACCTGCCACCCACTACCCACCACCTGCCACCCACTACCCACCACCTGCCACCCACTACCCACCACCCACCACCTGCCACCCACCACCTGCCACCCACCACCCACGTGCCACCCACCACCCACGTGCCACCCACCACCCACGTGCCACCCACTACCTACCACCCACTACCTACCACCCACTACCTACCGCCCACTACCTACCGCCCACTACCTACCGCCCACTACCTACCGCCCACTACCTACCGCCCACTACCTGCCGCCCACTACCTGCCGCCCACTACCTGCCGCCCACTACCTGCCACCCACTACCTGCCACCCACTACCTGCCACCCACTACCTGCCACCCACTACCTGCCACCCACTACCTGCCACCCACTACCTACCACCCACTACCTGCCACCCACTACCTACCACCCACCAGCCACCCACTACCTACCACCCACCAGCCACCCACTACCTACCACCCACCACCCGCCACCCACCACCCACCCACCACCCGCCACCCACCAGCCACCCACTACCTGCCACCCACCTGCCACCCACCACCCACCTGCCACCCACTACCTGCCACCCACCACCCACTACCTGCCACCCACTACCTGCCACCCACCACCCACTACCTGCCACCCACCACCCACTACCTGCCACCCACCACCCACTACCTGCCACCCACCACCTGCCACCCACCACCTGCCACCCACCACCTGCCACCCACCACCCACTACCTGCCACCCACCACCCACTACCTGCCACCCACCACCCACTACCTGCCACCCACCACCCACTACCTGCCACCCACCACCCACTACCTGCCACCCACCACCCACTACCTGCCACCCACCACCCACTACCTGCCACCCACCACCCACTACCTGCCACCCACCACCCACTACCTGCCACCCACCACCCAATACCTGCCACCCACCACCCACTACCTGCCACCCACCACCCACTACCTGCCACCCACCACCCACTACCTGCCACCTACTACCTGCCACCCACCACCCACTACCTGCCACCCACTACCTGCCACCCACCACCCACTACCTGCCACCCACTACCTGCCACCCACCACCCACTACCTGCCACCCACCACCCACTACCTGCCACCCACCACCCACTACCTGCCACCCACCACCCACTACCTGCCACCCACCACCCACTACCTGCCACCCACCACCCACTACCTGCCACCCACCACCCACCATCCACTACCTGCCACCCACCACCCACCACCCACTACCTGCCACCCACCACCCACTACCTGCCACCCACCACCCACTACCTGCCACCCACCACCCACTACCTGCCACCCACCACCCACTACCTGCCACCCACCACCACCCACTACCTGCCACCCACCACTCACTGCTGCCACCCACCACTCACTACCTGCCACCCACCACCCACTACCTGCCACCCACCACCCACTACCTGCCACCCACCACCCACCTGCCACCTGCCACCCACCCACCACCCACCCACCCACCCACCCACCCACCTACCTGCCACCCACCACCCACCCACCCACCTACCTGCCACCCACCACCCACCCACCCACCCACCTGCCACCCACCACCCACCCACCCACCCCCCTGCCACCCACCACCCACCCACCCACCACCCACCACCCACCCACCACCCACCCACCCACCCACCCACCACCCACCCACCCACCCACCCACCCACCACCCACCCACCCACCCACCCACCCACCACCCACCCACCCACCCCCCACCCACCCCCCACCCACCCACCCACCCACCCACCAACCACCCACCCACCACCCACCCACCCCACCACCCACCCACCCACCCACCCACCCACCCACCCACCCACCACCCACCCTACTGCCACCACTCCACCCACCCACCACCCACCCACCCACCACCCACCCACCCTCCAACCCACCCACCCACCCACCTGCCACCTGCCACCCACCTGCCACCCACCCCCCCACCCACCCACCCACCTGCCACCTGCCACCCGCCACCCACCCACCCACCCACCCACCCACCCACCTGCCACCTACCATCCACCCACCTGCCACCTACCATCCACCCACCTGCCACCTACCATCCACCCACCTGCCACCTACCATCCACCCACCTGCCACCCACCTGCCACCCACCACCCACCACCCACCCACCTTCCACCCACCACCCACCCACCCACCCACTTGCCACCCACCACCCACCTGCCACCCACCACCCACCCACCCACCCACTTGCCACCCACCACCCACCCACCACCCACCCACCACCCACTCCTACACTGCCACTCTCCGCTACCCACCACCCACCCACCCACCTCCACCTCAGCCACCCATCTGCCACCTGCCACCCACCCACCCACCCACCACTCAACCTGCCACGACTGCCACCCACCTACCCACCCACCCACCCACCTGCCACCCACCTGCCACCCACCCACCACCTGCCACCCACCCACTCACCTGCCACCCACTACCATCTCACCCACCCACTACCTGCCACCCACCCTCACCTGCCACCCACCCACCATCCACCTCACCTGCCACCCACCCACCCCCCACCCACCCCCCACCCACCCACCCACCTGCCACCCACCCACCTGCCACCCACCCACCTGCCACCCACCACCCACCCACCTACCACATGCCACCCACCACCCACCTACCACCTGCCACCCACCACCCACCTGCCACCTGCCACCCACCTACCTGCCACCCACCACCCACCTGCCACTCAAGTCACCTGCCACCTGCCACCCACCTGCCACCCACCTAAACACCTGCCACCAACCACCCACCTGCCACCTGCCACCCACCACCCACCTGCCACCTTCCACCCACCACCCACCTGCCACCCACCTGCCACCCACCTGCCACCTGCCACCTGCCACCCACCTGCCACCTGCCACCCGCCACCCACCTGCCACCTGCCACCCGCCACCCGCCACCCACCTGCCACCCGCCACCCGCCACCCGCCACCCACCTTCCACCCACCACCTTCCACCCACCTACCACCTGCCACCTACCTGCCACCCACCTATCCACCAGAGCCTTCCTGATCGCTGACAGCTCTACTGATAAAGCCAACTCAAATTAAAACCTACTTTCGTTTAATAAAATCTGGAAATCTTTTATCATACCTCAATTACCTCTGTCTTTATACCTGAAAACTATTTGATGTGGGGTTGGTCTGGATATTGTGGGGTTGGGATGGTTATATAAGGTGGGATTGGTTGAAAGGGCTTTATACTGACCGAAGAATTGGATGTCGTGGAGGGTTGGGATGGATGTTGTGGGGTTGGGTTGGGTTAGGTTGGGTTAGGTTGGGTTAGGTTGGGTTAGGTTGGATGTCTTTGGGTTGGGTTGGGCTGGGATGGATGTCGTGGGGTGGGGTTGGGTTGGATGTCGTGGGGTGGGGTTGGGTTGGGTTGGATTGGGATGGATGTCGTGGGGTTGGGTGGGTTGGGATGGATGTCGTGGCGTTGGGTGGGTTGGGATGGATGTCGTGGGGTTGGGTTGGGTTGGGATGGATGTCGTGGGGTTGGGTTGGGTTGGGATGGATGTCGTGGGGTTGGGTTGGATTGGGATGGATGTCGTGGGGTTGGGTGGGTTGGGGTGGATGTCGTGGGGTTGGGTGGGTTGGGAGGGATGTCGGGGGGTTGGGTGGGTTGGGATGGAGGTGTTGGGGGTGGGTTGGGATGGGGCGGATGTCGTGGGGTTGGTTTGGGCTGGGATGGATGTCGTGGGGTTGGGTTGGGCTGGGATGGATGTCGTGGGGTTGGTTTGGGCTGGGATGGATGTCGTGGGGTTAGTTTGGGCTGGGATGGATGTCGTGGGGTTGGTTTGGGCTGGGATGGATGTCGTGGGGTTGGGTGGGTTGGGATGGATGTCGTGGGGTTGGGTTGGGTTGGGATGGATGTCGTGGGGTTGGGTTGGGTTGGGATGGATGTCGTGGGGTTGGGTTGGGCTGGGATGGATGTCGTGGGGTTGGGTTGGGCTGGGATGGATGTCGTTGGGTTGGGCTGGGATGGATGTCGTGGGGTTGGGTTGGGCTGGGATGGATGTCGTGGGGTTGGGTTGGGCTGGGATGCATGTCGTTGGGTTGGGTTGGGATGGATGTCGTTGGGTTGGGTTGGGTTGGGATGGATGTCGTGGGGTTGGGTTGGGTTGGGATGGATGTCGTGGGGTTGGGTTGGGTTGGGATGGATGTCGTGGGGTTGGGTTGGGTTGGGATGGATGTCGTGGGGTTGGGTTGGATGTCGTGAGGTTGATTTGGGTTGAGTTGGATGTCGTGGGGTTGGGTTGGGTTGGGTTGGGTTGAATATCGTGGTGATGGGATGAACTGGATTGGATAAAGTGGATGGGCTGGACTGTGTATTACTGAGTACTGGAATGGATATGCTCTATTCCCTATTCCCCTTCTCCCTCTCTCGTCTAGCTGCTGGCTCCTTCCTACTCCCCCACCCCTTGCACCTCCCTCCCCTTTTCCCCATCCTCCCTTCCCTCCCCTCACCCTCCCACCCCACCCCTCACCCTCCCACCCCATCCCTCACCCTCCCACCACCCTCCCACCCCATCCCTCACCCTCCCACCACCCTCCCACCCCATCCCTCACCCTCCCACCACCCTCCCACCCCATCCCTCACCCTCCCACCACCCTCCCACCCCATCCCTCACCCTCCCACCACCCTCCCACCCCATCCCTCACCCTCCCACCATCCTCCCACCCCATCTCTCACCCTCCCACCACCCTCCCACCCCACCCATCACCCTCCCACCCCATCCCTCACCCGCTCCCCACTCACCCACTCCCCACTCACTCACTCCCCCCTCACCCCCCTCATCCCACCCCCCTCCCTTCCCCCCACCCCCCCTTACCTCATCCCTCCCTAACCCCCCACCCCATCCCCTCCCTCACCACGCCTCACGGCCCTCTCTAGGACTAATATAACTGATTCTTTCCTTTTACTCTGAAAATTTCCCACAGTTTAAACACTTTCTCCTTGAATATTAAATCCCAGTTGGCCTCAGTACAGGCGGAGGAAGCAGTCACTGATGAAAACATTATAACTAAAAACAAACTCTACCTGTGCAGTGTGATCTCCTCAGACTTTCTCCCGCAGGTGTGGTCACGTGGGAAGACAGCAGCCAGACCGACATTCCAGAGGTCACACTTCTCGCCACTCCATCCACATCTCCACTCCTCGCCTGTCTTAGCCACTCCATCGATGACACCACCACTACTCGCCTCTTCGCCATTCAGCCGATCAGAATTCGCCACCCTGCCCAGAGAGATGCCCATTTAAGTCCTGGATTATAAGACTTTGAAGAACTTTGGCCAGATTATATATGACATGGGTACAATAAAACGACCTCCACACACTGCCTCTCTTCGCCTTTCACCTGATGAGAAACCTGTCCTGGCCAGAAAGATCCTTGGTCTTGGAGGAAACACAAGAATTTGCATCAACGACACTTGGAAATAATGAACCAACTAGTTAGGACTACCGTTGCTGACGCTTTTTATCCTATAGAGGAAAACACCTTGTAAAGATTGCCGGAATAAAGGACTGGACTGGTGTTGTTAAATACCTACTTAGGCTGACAACAATCAACAATGTGATATGAAATGCAGAGTTAGGATCCAGAGACAAAGCTTAATTCCCACTGATGTTTTACTTTGAAAATTTAATCTGAATAGGACACTTAACTATGTACAAATACTGTAACTGACCAGCTTATCTATACACATGCAGTAAATAATAGTAATTTTATTCAAGCCATTAGAGGAGATCCAGATACTTTACCTATTATACCTGGACCTTACCTACCACATGGTTACTAAATAGGGGTGAATAGGACCAAAGGATAGTGAATCAGTACCCAGTGAGTCACACCTCCCTTCATTACCTATGGCATTCAAGCCTTCATATTTTTTACTTAGCACTACTTAAGGCATTCAAGCCTTCATGGTAACCTAGGACTACCTATGGCATTCAAGCCTTCATATTAACTCTGCACTACCTCTGGCAATCGAGCCTGCATATTGACTTAGCACTCCCTATGGCATTCAAGCCTTCATACTTTAACTTAGCTGCTTTGAGAACTGATAGTCTTTAGATCTGGCTTGATGAACTCTGATAAAGGTGCAGTATACCTACTTCAGTACCTCATTTGGACTTTGACGGAGGAGTAAACCTGACTGCACAATAGACTTGGAACTTTCCCTGACAGGATGGCAAGAAGGCTTTGATAACAGCACTAGTGAAGGGATACATAGGAGTATCTGGATCTACTCTGAAATAGGACATGGGTAAAGAACACCATTACCTACACTGGATACAATAGCTGGTCAGACTTGCATGCAGTGTGTCTGCAGTACACTCATTTGCAGGTTTCCTTATCAAGACACCTTAAGTACATATGGGAAAAAACCTGAATGGAGAACACTAAGGTAAGTACTATGAAAACTACCAACCAGAGAGATGACCTGGAGGGCCAGTGTACAGGAGCTTCAGCACCAGAGTATATAAAACAGTCTGGCAGTAACATGAATAAACTGCAGGCACCAGAGGAAATAACTCTGGAGGATTATAAACAGCCGAAATAAGGCTATTACTGCTAGTCAAGGCAGTGCTAATTGCGCTAAAGCTAGTCAGTCTTGTACAAATACTGTAGTTATCCATCAATAAACCATAGCTGACCAAAGTACTGGTTTTGCTGTACCTGGGGGAGGGGTTTGCACAAAGTCCGAAATAAGGGTTTTGCATCCGTAGATTTTACATATAATAACCATGAAGTATTCTAGGTTGAAATAGGGGTTTTACATCCGTAGAGTTTTTACAAAGAATCTCATTCTAAGTTGAAGTAAGGGTTTTTCATCCGTAGATTTTATACCAAACTACATAAAATAGTCCAAGTTGAAATAGGGGTTTTACATCCGTAGTTTTTTTTTTTTAACAGGGGGTTTACATCCGCAGAGTTTTTTAAAGGTAAAATGTGTTGTAACCCCCCCCCCCCCCCCTTCAGGTCATTCTAAGATGAAGTAGGGGTTTTATATCCCTAGACTTTATATCCACTTCTCTGGTGGGTATAAAGTCTAGGTCCGAAGTAAGGGTTTTGTTGCCCTTAAGACTTATACGGGATCCAGTCACTCGAAAAAATCCTAAGTCCAAATTGGAGTGCTTTTTGGACTTAGGATTTTTCGAGATCGTGGAACTGGTATAAAGTCAACGTTGAATTGTGGGTTTTTATACCCAAGAGTTTATACCAGCAAGTTGTGCTGGAGTCTACTGTGTACTCTGTTCCATGTCTTTGGGAACTAGAGTATATCATTGTATACTTTCTTTGCATACTTTTTCTGTGATACTGTATTTTAAAGTCATATATGTAATATCATAAAGGGCAAAGTAAAGTTGATATACAGCTTATTCTTTTATTATCTTTAGTGTTCTACAAGAGTTTACAATTACAATACATTTTACAAAGTATACAAGTAGCAATGGCAGCAGCTGTTAGGTTACTCTGGCAGAAGATTTTATATATTAAAGTAACTCAAAGTATGTCAAAAGTATTGGACTAGAGCAAATGTTTCAAGTATTATCAAAGTATATCAGTTAATTACGGGCAAGATACCTTTAGCAATCAATATTTTAGTAGGTCCTATGTCTATCTCCAACTCGCTCCCTCGCTCCTACTCGCCCCTCTACCCTCTCTCCATCACGCTCACTCTAGAACGACAGAAAAAGAAAAAGCGCATAAAAAAGTAAAGGTGGAGAAGAGAAAGAAGCACTAAAGCAGACAGACACACCATCCCAGCACGTTCGGCTGCGCTGAGGACAGGCAGACAGGACAGACGGAGAGGAAGATGGAAGTGGAAGGAAGTTCCCCCTTTCCCGCCTCCCCCCACCCCACCTCCCTCCCCGAACCCACCTACCTGCCACACCCAGCCTAGTATGCTGGGAACTAAAAACACACACGCAAAAAAAAAAAAAAAAAAAAAAAACACAATCACACCCTAAAGGAAAATACAAAGAAAAATACAACCTGTCACCTGTCCTGTCCGGCGCTCCGATCTCCCTGCAGGCACTCCGGTCTCCTCTGGTCTCTCGGTCGGTCTCCTCTGGTCTCTCGGTCGGTCTCCCCTGGTCTCTCGGCCGCCTCGTCTCTCACTCACAGCCGTCTCTGCATCGCCTGGGGAAATACAGGGACATCAAAGGTGCCTAAGGAATGCAATGCCTACCAGAGTAACGCTATACAGGTGCCGCCACAGCTGCTGCTACCCTCCCTACCACATCACCTATCAGTACAAGCTACAACACAAGCTGCACCAGTTCCTCTGCTGGGCTTGCCATATTCTGGGGTGGCCATCTCGTCGTCAACAGCTGCCATTTCTTCCGTAGTTGTCATCCCTTCTTCTGATGTTCCCATATCTTCTGAGGTTGCCATGTCGTCTTCTGAGGATGGAACCTTGTCGTCTGGGGCTGCAGCTTCGCCTTCCCCCTCGCCTGCAGTTGCCATCTCGCTGGCCAGGGTTGACATCTCGTCCTCCGGCGTGTCCATCGTTTTCTGTGGAGCAAATATCAATTAGGCCAAAGTACGCACTATATGCTACTGTTAACCCTATGTCCCGTATTCTGTGCGGCATAGGAGGCATCGTAGCGCATTTCCCTGAGATTTATTTTCCATAACACCAACATTATATCGCAAACTTATGTCAATGTTTTCTAACCCCAACTTGTCACTCCATTCTTTCCCATTCCACACATCCTTCCTTCCTTTAAGTTCTTCATAGCCATACTGTACCATCACCACACCCACACTACCACCGCCACCACCACAACCACACTCCATCACAACCACACTCAATCATCATAAAACCACTACCATAACACTATCACCACTACCACAACCACGTACTACCACCACCATCATAACCACACACCATCACCACAAACACCGCTGACACCACCATCACAACCACCACACAGTTATCAGTGCTCTCGTGAAAATTTTATCTGCGTGAGAGAGAGAGAGAGAGAGAGAGAGAGAGAGAATTTCTGTGCGTGTGCGCGTGTATGCTTGTATGTGTGTGTGTGTGTGTGTGTGTGTGTGTGTGTGTGTGTGCGTGTGCGTGCGTGCGTGCGTGCGTGTGTGTGTGTGTGTGTGTGTGTGTGTGTGTGTGTGTGTGTGTGTGTGAAAATCACTCAAACATATTTAACAATAAACAAAATGCATGACTAAGTGTACGGTGTGAGAAAAGCTCAGAAAAAAATATTTCAAATTTCAAAAAAGTTTAAAAATGGTGCAAATACCTTTTACTTGTGGAGAAAGCTATTATTTCCCACTCCTGTCGTCTGTCGTGTCGGTGTAAATATCCTTTGCTTGCCTGGCCGTGTTAATATCCTCTGCCTGCTTGGTCGTGCGAAAATCCTCCTCTTTCTTCGTGTCAATGGAAAAATTCAACCTGAGAGGTGGAGAGCAAAGGTGTGAGGGTAGGGGAGGTTTGACTGGTAACGGGGAGATGGGAGGGGGGGTAGAAGGAAGAGGAGACGGGGTAAGGAAGGGGGGAGGGGGTAGAGGGAAAAGGTGAGGGGGTAGGGAAGAGGTGAAGGGGTAGGGAAGAGGTGTAGGGGTAGGGAAGAGGTGAGGGGGATGGAAGAGATGGAGGGGTAAGGAAGAGGTGAGGGGGTAGGGAAGAGATGAGGGGATAGGGAAGAGGTGAGAGGGTAGGGAAGAGGTTATGGGGTAGGGAAGAGGTGATGGGGTAGGGAAGAGGTGAGGGGGTAGGGAAGAGGTGAGGGGGATGGGAAGAGATGGAAGGGTAGGGAAGAGGTGAGGGGATAGGGAAAAGATGAGGGGTAGAGAAAAGATGAGGGGTAGGGAAGAGGTGAGGGGTAGGGAAGAGGTGAGGGGGTAGGGAAGAGGTGAGGGGGTAGGGAAGAGGTGAGGGGGTAGGGAGGAGGGGGGTAGGGAGGAGGTGAGGGGGTAGGGAGGAGAGGAGGGGGTAGAGGGAAGAGGTGAGGGGATAGGGAAGAAGCGAGGGGGTAGGGAGGAGATGAGGGGGTAGGGAAGAGATGAGGGGGTAGGGAAAAGGTGAGGGGGTAGGGAAGAGGTGAGGGGCATGGGAAGAGGTGGAGGGATAGGGAAGAGGTGGAGGGGTAGGGAAGAGGTGAGGGGGTAGGGAAGAGGTGAGGGGGTAGGGAAGAGGTGAGGGGGTAGGGAAGAGGTGAGGGGGTAGGGAAAAGGTAAGGGGTAGGGAAGAGATGAGAGGGGGTAGGGAAGAGGTGAGGGGGTAGGGAAGAGGTGAGGGGGTAGGGAAGAGATGAGGGGGTAGGGAAGAGGTGAGGGGGTAGGGAAGAGGTGAGGGGGTAGGGAAGAGGTGAGGGGGTAGGGAAGAGGCGAGGGAGTAGGGAAGAAGCGAGGGGTTAGGGAGGAGATGAGGGGGTAGGGAAGAGGGGAAGGGGTAAAGGGAAGAGGTGAGGGGGTAGGGAAGAGGTGAGGGGGTAGGGAAGAGGTGACAAGGTAGGAAGAGGTGACAAGGTAGGGAAGAGGTGACAAGGTAGGGAAGAGGTGAGAGGGTAGAGGGAAGAGGTGAGAGGGTAGAGGGAAGAGGTTAGGGGGTAGAGGGAAGAGGTGAGGGGTAGGGAGGAGGTGAGGGGGTAGGGAGGAGGTGAGGGGGTAGGGAGGAGGTGAGGGGGTAGGGAAGAGGGTAGGGGGTAGGGAAGAGGGGAGGAGGTAGGGAGGAGGGGAGGGGGTAGGGAAGAGGGGAGGGGGTAGGGAAGAGGGGAGGGGGTAGGGAAGAGGGGAGGGGGTAGAGGGAAGAGGGGAGGGGGTAGAGGGAAGAGATGAGGGGGTAGAAGGAAGAGATGAGGGGGTAGAGGGAAGAGATGAGGGGGTAGAGGGATGAGGGAAGGGGTAGGGAAAAAGGTGAGGGATAGGGAAAAAGGTGAGGGGTAGGGAAAAGGTGAGGGGGTAGGGAAGAGGTGAGGGGATAGGGAAGGGGGCCTAGAGTAGCGGGCATAGAGAAGGTGGGGGTTTAGAGATGGTGTGTACAATTAGCCACTGCTACGACGCCAGAACACACAAATCTACCTCTGGAAATATATCAGTGTGGTTGTTTGTAAATGTTGGTAAATTTAACAATGGTATTAAACATATTTTCCATTGGCTGTTTAATAAGCAAGGAGTGTTTGGAACTTTTCATAAACCTCAGGGCACCTTTGAAATAAACAGATGTTAACCAGGATTATTGTGTCTCCCTTGCCGGACGGGTGTGTGAATAATGAACTCATTTTTTAGGAGGGATTGTCACCGAGAAAAATAGCTTCTTTAGACCGAGGAGCGACAGCATTGTCAACAGTGGTGTCATAGTGGACTTGCTGTACCGTGTAAATATGTAGTTATAACACATCCACGTCCACGTCATCCAAAAGAGTACACGCATTATTTAACTAATTTGTTGGGGGGGAGGGGGGTACAGACAATCTTCACCCCCCTCTCCCCGTAGTTCACACAACGCACGACGTCAGAATGCATGCCCTGATCAAGGAAAGGTGTAAATCACATCATTATGCAAATATGTGAACGGTACAGTCATGAGAGCCAACCTGAAGGCCAATATGGTCAAAGCCCCATCTTGTCACCGACCATGACTACCAAAAATTCAGTTATTGAGAAGGTGAATAAATCGGATAATGTAGGGGCAAATGATCATGTTAGTGTTAACCCATTCAGCCAGGAAACGATCATTATATTCTTGCAACAGCCTGATGATTTTATTCAGCTTAGGGTACACTTCAAACTGAAGGAGTCAGATACAGTACTAATAAAATCTTTAATACGAGAGGCTGCTCATAAGCTGAATAAAATCGCTTAATAACAATAAGAATAAAATAAGAATGATGTCAGTCTGGTTCAGGGGAATAAACTAATCTTTACCTAACCAAGGTTTACGTGGCCAACACATTTCTTTCAGAAAAAACAGTGATTAGATGAATGTGAAATGCCTCCTTGAATGCGAGGCCTGGGAGTGTGTGTGTTGGGGGGGGGGGGCTAGGTTTACTATTCACGGGTTAAGAGGAAGGATGGGACAGGAATGCTTTGGTGGTATGATGAGGAGGGGTAGGTTGAGATGGTTTGGACATGTGGAGAGGATGGAGGATGACAATTGGGTGGGGAGAGAGAGGTGTGAACATCGGAGGTAGGGTTGCGAGAGGCAGACTGAAAAAGGCCTGGGACGAGGTCATAGTGTGTGACCTCAGGGATAAGGGAGTGAATAGGGAGGCTGCAAAAGATCGTGCAGTGTGGAGAGCCGCCATAAGGTGACCAAGGCCGACGACGCATGCAAGCATGTTAGATCCTTTATAAAAAATACGATATGAACGATTCGATACAGGTAAGGTTCAGGGATCACCATTTTATATAATTTATCTCCTGTCACTTTTGCCTTCCATCTCTACAGTATCCCCGGCCATCCTATCGCGTTGACGAATAGGGGAATTTGGAGGAGGAACACGAACAAAAACAGTCTACCCTCCTCCTCCCTGCCTGACTTCTCATGTCCCTCGCCCCCTCCCTCTCTCTCTCTCTCTCTCATTATATATATATATATATATATATATATATATATATATATATATATATAGATAGATAGATAGATAGATAGATAGATAGATATACATAGATAGATAGATAGATAAATAGTTAGATGGATAGATAAAGATATAGATAAATAGATATCTACTATCTGGCTGTCTCTATCCCCGCACTCCGAAACGTAAGTTAAAAATGACCCACCACCTGTGTGTGTGTGTGTGTGTGTGTGTGTGTGTGTGTGTGTGTGTGTGTGTGTGTGTGCGTATCAGTATGTGCGTGTCTCTTCGTGCGTGTACATCATTGTGTGCGTGTATCTATATACTCGTATCAGTGCCTGTATAAGTGTGCGTGCATGCGCTGATAAGTGCTTGCATCAATGTCTGAATGAATGAATATGTGCGTACATTAGTGTGTGCCTGTTCCGTGTGCGCATGTACAGTATAGTCCGTCCATGCCGCAGCGTGTGCGTCCATCGGTGTGTGCGTGCATCAGTGTGTACGTGCTCAGTGCGTCTATCTATCTATCTATTGCCAGACGCCTCAATTCCGTTTGGAGTGGCCACAAACAAATCGCCTTCAAGTCGCCCTGTCCCCCGTCATTTCACCGCCCTGCTCCCAACTCACACCCCCCTCTCTCATATACCTCTCCACCCCATCCCTCCATCTCATCCTAGGCCTCACCCTCCCTCAGTGCGTACGTGATCAAATTGTACGTGTTCAGTGTGTGCGTGTTCAGTGTTTACGTGTTCAGCGTGTACGTGTTCATTGTGTGTACGTGTTCATTGTGTGTACGTGCTCAGTGTGTGCGTGCTCAGTGTGTGCTTGCTCAGTGTGTGCGTGCTTAGTGTGTGTATTCAATGTGTGCGTGCTTAGTGTGTGTGTATTCAATGTGTGCGTGTTTATTGTGTACATTCTCAGTGTATGCGTACTTATGTGCGTGCTCTGTGTGCGTATTTACTGTGTGCGTATACCAGTGTGTAACAAACTGTATGCATGTTTGTAAGAGTGAAGGTATGAAAAAAATTGATGATGATGATGATAATGATGATGATGATTGATGATGACTGATGATGATGATGATGATGGCTACGATGGTGGTGGTGGTATGGTGATTTTGATGATGATGATGATGATTTTTTCTAGTTCTTTTTAATCCGAGAACTTTTATGTTTTTTAGGAGGATTCTGTAATCTACTCCTTTCACCTTAACTTGGCCCAAATTTTCGTCCATTTGCAGCTTATTTCGTGTCTCAGTTGCGTCTTTGAAACAGCACTTTTTCGTGACTAGCATAATATTTTATTGTTACAACTAAGCATTCGAGATGAAAAGATTGCAATTTTAGGCCAAGTAAGTGTAAAATGAGTATAGTGAAGGGGATGTGATGGAGGGATGGAGTAGAGAGGGATGGAGTAGAGAGGTATGCGAGAGAAAGGGTGTACGTTGGGGGGAGGGCAGCGGAATGGTAGGGTACAGGGCGACATGGAGGTGATTTGTTTGTAGCCACCCTTACGAGATGAAGGCGTCTGGCTATGGATGACTAGACAATTTGGACTATAGCTATAGGTGACGATACACGACTATTAAAATTACATCCACTTCCCATATTTTCTACAATTTCTTTGGCCAACAACGCTTCCTGGCTGACCGAAAGATATCCCCGTGTCCTAATTTAGTCACTTTAATGGCAAAAACAGCAAAACCCAACACTTGCAGCAAGAGGAGAAGCCTACACACCATCATTACCTCCTAACCAGCAAAACGACGTCTATTGCCCTGGTTGGCAGCAAGATACTTCTGTGTCCTATCTGAATCTTAATGGCAAAAACAGCGAAATTTAACCTCAAAACAGCAAAATTTAACACTTACATCAGGAGACGGAGCCGACGCAGCCTTCACCCTCTTATCGTCCGACGGCAACTGACTGACCAATGGAATGCCATGCTTCTCCAGCCCAGAAACTTGTGTGAAACTTTACCCAACTACTTTTACAACCACTAGAGGGCATGGAAGCCTTCTCATCTTCAGGGTAACTCTAGTATTTTATTCTAGCTAATACAAGAGGCTATTATGCACCTATGAGCTATTTATAAGTGTCTGAGAGCGTTAATATTGTAAATATTAACCCTCCAATGATCGTTACAACTCTAGTACTTATTTTATTAGACTTCAGACGATTTTATTCAGCTGGGATTGGGCCATAGGAGTCTGAGTGCGTAAGAGAAAACCGTCGCAGAGGAAGCATCAGGGACCGTAGCACACAAAGTCAGAAATTATACTTAGATCTTTACCAAACTCTGTTCACTTTCATTATGCCTAATATTGTCATCTCCTCACCTTAAATGCTGAGATGTAAGGATACATTAACACTAGAATATAGAACAATACTCTCTTTTCCCTAAATGGACCTAAAATTACCACCTCTCCATCTTGAATGCTGAGTTTTAGCAATAGATTAACACCAAAACATGATGCTAGTCACGAAGAAGTGCTATGTAAAGGATGTAGAGCCATATCATTGTCATTTCCTGGCACTGGACTACGTGAAATGAGTGAAATGACCTACACAAGGATGGAAATCTGGCCCGCGTTGGAGGAAGAACGGTATAGTCACGAAAAGGTGTTATGGAATGGATATAGAACTTCACTTCAACTTGGCCTGAAATTGCCATCTCTCCTTCTTGAATGCTGAGTTGTAACAAGAGCCTGACATTAGAATATGATGCTAGTCACGAAAAAGTGCTATTGTGGTCACGAAAAAGTGCTGTACGAGGGATGAAGAGCTGTGGCATTGTCATCTTCAGCCTGTAATCAGCTTTGGGAAATGAGCAGCAAAATGAAGATCTCAGCCATGTTAAGTCTGATAAGCTATACATACAGCTTAATGGAACGCTCTGATAAAAATTACAGCTATAAACTCATTCTACAACTCCCAAGCACCTCATTTCTAGCTATTTATTTTGCTTATTACACCTTGCTCTCCAATTGAACTGTATAAATCCATTAAACTTTGCCATACTCCGCATAAAAAACGCACAAAACGATATGAACCACCTTTATCCAAAAACATATCGTTAAGGAAGTCTTTGTGTGCATATGTGTGTGTGTGTGTGTGTGTGTGTGTGTGTGTGTGTGCGTGTGTGTGTGTGTGTGTGTGTGTGTGTGTGTGTGTGTGTGTGTGTGTGTGTGTGTGTGTGTGGGGCCAGTGTGTAACCATGGCAACCTCCCCATACCACACACATACATACACACGTTTCCCCAGCACTAACTTCCGTTAGTTGTGTGTGTGTGTGTGTGTGTGTGTGTGTGTGTGTGTGTGTGTGTGTGTCACCTAGCCCAGGCTGACTATATATAACATCACATAATCTCACTTAACCTCCCCATACCTAACCTACTTTATTCCAACTCAACCTGACCACCAAACTTAATCAAACGCAGCCTAACCCTATCTAAAGCGACCTAATCTCACCCAGTCTCACTTAACCTGACCATACCTATCCTAATCCAAGCCAGCCAAGCCTAAACTGACCTAATCAAACCCTACCTAACCCAGCCTAACCTGGTACAACCCAACCAAAACATCTAAACAAACTTATTCTAACGCAGTCTAACTACACAACCCAACCAAAAATGACCCAATCCAACCAAACCCTGCCTAAAGTGACCTAACCTAGGTTGATATTGGCTATTCATTCTTTAAGATTTCCATGTCTTTGCAGGTCACACTCAAAATTTTGCCTGTTCTGTGTGTGTGTGTGTGTGTGTGTGTAATTCACCAGGTCGGTCAGGATCACTTGATGGTCGTGATGGTCAGCTTTTTACCCTCCCGGAAGGGAACTGAGAGCTCATATAGTCCGATCTAAGGGCAAGGCTGTGACCTTCACACACGCACACACCCGTCCCCTTGCTCAAGGGGGACAGTAACCACCCACTTCGTCAGTGAAACTTTTCGCAACCTGAGCGAGGCGCGAACTCCCGTCCACCAGTTGGCAAGCGGGAACGTTACCACTGCACCAGAGAGCGGTGTGTGTGGGGGGGGGGCAATGTGTTACCACGGCAACCTCCCCACACCACGACAGATACATGCACACATTACCCCACCACCAACGTCCGTTAGAGAGTATTGTGTGTGTGTGTGTGTGTGTGTGTGTGTGTGTGTGTGTGTGTGTGTGTGTGTGTGTGTGCGTGTGCGCGCGGGTGGGGGGGGCAGTGTGTTACCATGGCAACCTCCCCACACCACCACAGATACATACACACATTACCCAACCACCAACTTCCGTTAGAGAGTACTGTGTGTGTGTGTGTGTGTGTGTGTGTGCGTGTGTGTGTGTGTGTGGGTGGGTGGGTGGATGTGTTGTGTGTGTGGGGGGTGGGGAGATGGGGGATGAATGGTGTCGTGTGTGTGTGTGTGTGTGTGTGTGTGTGTGTGTGTGTGTGTGTGTGTGTGTGTGTGTGACGTAGCCCAGTCTAACTATATATAACCTCACAAAATCTCACTTAACCTCCCCATACCTAACCTACATTATTCCAACCCAACCTGACCACCAAACCTAAGCAAACGCAGCCTAACCCTATCTAAAGAGACTTAATCTCACCCAGTTTCACTTAACCTGACCATACCTATCTTAACCCAACCCAGCCAAGCCTAAATTAACCTAATCCAACCCGAGCTAACCCATCCTAACCTAACCTGGTACAACCCAACCAAAACATGTCTAAACAAACCTATTCTAACCCAGTCTAACCTAATCTGTCTATACCTAATTCACCTGAACACAACACAACCAAAAATGACCCAGTCCAACCAAACCCTGCCTAAAGTGACCTAACCTAGATTGATATTGGCTATTCATTCATTAAGATTTCCATGACTGTGAAAGTCGGACTCAAAGTTTTGCCTATTCTGTGTGTGTGTGTGTGTGTGTGTGTGTGTGTGTGTGTGGAGGTGGATATGTGGGTGGGAGTGTGAGAGAGTGGGTGGATGTGTTGTGTGTGTGGGGGGGTGGGTAGATGGAGGGTGTATGGTTTGGTGCGGTTCTAGTGTGTGTGTGTGTGTGTGTGTGTGTGTGTGTGTGTGTGTGTGTGTGTGTGGGGCCAATGTGTTACCATGGCAACCTCCCCACACCACCACAGTTACATACACACATTTCCCCACCACCAACTTCCGTTAGAGAGTATTGTGTGTGTGTGTGTGTGTGTGTGTGTGTGTGTGTGTGTGTGTGTGTGTGTGTGTGTGTGTGTGTGCGCGTGTGTGTGTGTGTGTGTGTGTGTGTGTGTGTGTGCGCGTGTGTGTGTGTGTGTGTGTGTGTGTGTGTGTGTGTGTGTGCACGGCCAGTATGTTACCATGGCAATCTCCCCACACCACCAAAGTTACATACATACATTTCCCCACCACCAACTTCCATTAGAAAGTATTGTGTGTGTGTGTGTGTGTGTGTGTGTGTGTGTGTGTGTGTGTGTGTGTGTGTGTTAGCTCACTACTCGTCAAAGGACCTTGGTTATACATAAGAAGACATGCTATTAAAGTTGCGACACAAATATAATGGAATGTGCTATGAAGTCAACTTCACTCAAAATAACGCCACGCTTCTTCTCCCCCTGTCTGTCTCCTTGCCTTGCGTCTGTCTGTCTTCTGTCTGTGTGTCTTTCTTTCTTCCTGTCTCGCTATTGCAAACCACAGACAACTCTCAACTGTCCACAGCTTCCTAGAATATCATAGTATCTTGCATTATACTACTTTTTTCAGGGTAACTTGACCCAGATTTTCGTCCATTTGCCGCTTACTTCACATGGGTCATTGGTAGAAAAGGGCAGCGCTACGGCTCCTCTTCAATGGCACTGTTTTGTGACTTACATGTTCTAGTATTAATCTATTGCTGCGACTTAGTATTCAAGTTGGAGAGACGGAAATTTTCGGCCAAGTCAGAGTAAAATGGGTACAGAATAAAGTCAAACAGCATACCTTTGGTGGGTGCAGTGGGAACAAGGCGACACATCGCAGGCAGGAGGACAATGGCGGGAAAATCCAGCAAAATCTAGCCACCAGCTTATGAAGTGACACCAGCAACACTCGCGCCTCATAATCGGTTCAAACGCCCCTTCACTTTATCAATAAACACCTCTGGTTCTGAAGTGTGGAAACATAAAGTATAATAATTGTGTGGACACGATGTACTGATGCACTCTCTCTATGGAGTCTACATCCGACCTACTGTTTATTGCTTGTTCGTCACAATGGTTCGAAGTTGATGAGCCTCTCACTCGGGCATGACGGCTGACACCCTTTATCCCTGTCTTGTACCCCTGACCTCCTACTGAATGCTATAAAAAACAATTACTTCATCCTAACCTAAATCAAAGTCTAATGACAGAGATGATCTGCTCGCTTGACTTCCCCGCGCACTTTTCGTGACGCCAGAGATTAAGTCGGGGTGGGCTTTCTGTTCAGAGAAAAACAGTAAAATGGACGGGTAACTGCTAAAAATTAGTCACTGTTCGCTGACTCTTCCAGCTCGGCTTCCAACAACTACGTTCCCCACATAGTTTGGGCTTGCACGGAATGGCAAATTCAAAATCTAAATAAAGAAGATAATCTGCTGACTTTTTCCCATAATTTTGCTAAGAATCAGGCGGGAAGAGGAAGGCAGACAGACTGGCAGACAGGCAGGCAGGCAGGCAGGCAAACAGATAGACTGATGTATAAACCGGGCCAAATACAGTACATAACTTCCTCTCGCTTTCGAGGTCTGTTGTACTAGCATCCCATTTAACAAGTGATTTTTTCGCCTTTCTCATTGCCCATTCTCTTTTCTCAGCCTTACTCGTACCAGATCACATTAGTCAGCAATGATGTGCGTATTTGGGGATTAATAAAGCTTTAGTTTCATTTTCTATGTGAAGGAAAAATGCAGTGAAAATATCGATAGTACCCCCCAACAGTCTGATACCACAGCCTTCTCCCGTTCGCCTCTGTTGACGTTTTTTCCTTTAACCATTCTTTTCCCCAAATGGAGAGTTGTGGCAGACTCCCGTATTCCATAAACTAACATGTTATTCGTTCCACGTACAGATTATTATGCGAAAATCTTGCTCGTCATTGGTCGCAAGATTTTAGGTAAAGAGATTTTGAAGTGATGTAGGGGCTGAGAACTCTTTGTATCTTGACTGCTTTTGGGCTGGAAGTTTACTGTTAGTAGTAGTAGAAGTAGTAGTAGCAGTAGTAGTAGTAGTAGTAATGGTAGTAGTAGTAGTAGTAGTAGCAGTAGTACTGGTAGTAGTAGTAGTAGTAGTAGTAGTAATGGTAGTAGTAGTAGTAGTAGTAGTAGTAGTACTGGTAGTAGTAGTAGTAGTAGTACTGGTAGTAGTAGTAGTAGTAGTACTGGTAGTAGTAGTAGTAGTTTGAGAGATCAGCATTCCAGATTTCATTGACGAATATTATGGAACCTTCAGGCTAGAAATGTCCGGTAGAGTTACGACACCTGAGCAGTGTCTGACTTGATCGGTTCCTTTTAATGCAATAGACGACATTTTAAGCATTATTTCAGTTCTTGAAGTCTATGCACTTCAAAGCTTTCTCATTTTCCAACCAGATTTTCATATAGTAGTTTGTCTTAAGGGTACTACTGAGCCTTCATGACTAACACAGATAGTGGAGTACCAACATATCCAGTACTCCAATGCTAGGGAGGCCATGTGGGGTGCTTTTGGTCATGCCTGAGTTCGCTGGCTTTTCACTGGTTTGTTCTTAAATTCTGGTGTCCCCAGTTCACCCACTATGTACTCAGAGCATTTTCACAGAATGCGTATCTAATTAGACTTGTTATTTACGGTTAATATTTAAGCCTGTTAATATTAAAAGAGGGTAATTGACCAAGACTGCGGTTATTTATTTGATGACATGCTCAGGTTAGGAGAGAAACTCAGACATAATTGTATTTCACGTTTATTTGTATCAACATCTACACTTCGTGGCTTTGGAAAGATGATGTTAGGTCGTTTCGAAGACTGGTGAGTAGAGAGGGACTGGCGGGGATGTGTGGTGGTGTGGGGCGGGATATGGTGACACACTGCAGTAAAGAAATGCCACATAGCTCTCTGTTGTCTGCTCCTTTTACTGACCGCTCGTCACCCATGCGAAAGGACTAATATCTTAGTTAACCTTCACTGCCACAGATCTTTAGTATGTTAAATAAAATCGTCTTGAGGTAATAAGAATAAAATTGAAAATGTGATCTAGGATTCACTGGGTTAATAATCGTCCTCCTGGGCCATAGATTTTAAGCCTGGTAGATGGCGCCTCCAGTAGCACAGCATTGAGAACATAAAAGTGCAAATATCTCCATAACGGTGCATTTTAGAGCACAACTGAGCGACGTCGACAGCCGTTTAATTAACTTGGCCAATTTTTTACTGCTCTGTCCCGTGAGCTAGGTCTCATCACGATACCTTCACAGGGAAAAGGGTAAAAATTGATCACTTTTTTAAATGTGGCATTTTAGAGGAAACCAAATGAGATATTTAGCCCAAAAGTGAAACGGGTAATAGATGTGGGTTTTATCTGAAAATGGTGTCCGAGACTCTCCCTTTAAATACTGAGGTTCGGTATAGGTTTTCTAGTCAAAATCCATGAAGAAACGCGGTCGGATGGAAGAAATTCTCTGAACAGAGAAGTGAAACTCCCGTTGATTTATCCGTGTGTGTGTGTGTGTGTGTGTGTTTTTTTTCTCCCTATTATACTTATCGAACCCCAGTATTTACAGGAAAAATCTTGGATACTATTTTTAGATAAAATCCACATCTATTACCCGTTTCAATTTGAGCAAAATACCTCGTTTGGTTTTCTCTATAATGCCACATTTAAAAAAGTGACCCATTTTTACCCATTTCCATTTGAAGGTATCGTGATGAGACCTAGCTCACGGGATAGAGCAGTAAAAAATGGGCTTGTTTATAAATAACTATCCCCGTCGCTCAATTTTGCTCTAAAATGCACCGTTTTCGAGATATTTGCACTTCTGTCTATGCCGCTTACACCATTCATGTAGCACTTGATCAATGGTGGCACAGTTAGATGCACTTAAATTTTTACTGTTTATCATAGATTCAGTATTTTCACTTGCAGTATGTATTTGTATGTTTGTATATATATATATATATATATATATATATATATATATATATATATATATATATATATATATATATATATATATATATATATATATATATATATATATATATATATATATATATATATATATATATATATATATATATATATATATATATATATATATATATATATATATATATATATATATATATATATATATATATATATTGTGGCAGGTGGTGGCGACCATCATACACTCACTTGATGTAGTGCTGCCTACTTCCTTAGCTTTTATCATTCTTTTTCTGTGCCTGCCCTCCTCCCTTCCTATTTCTCCCATCTTTCCTGTCACTTCTTATTCCTTTTCTTTCCTTTACAGGTGGCTTTACATTGAGTGACAAGCCAAATGGTTTCCTGTAAGCCAAGAAACCATTTACAACGCTCGGTCGTAACCATATAACCAAACCATACATGCTCCCTACGTGTCAAGTGGGTTGGTGGAGGGTTAGTGCCCCTCCCTGTAAAACAACTAACTCAGTGTCAAATGGCCACCCTTTACGGGATTATGGTGTCTGGAAATAGATAGATAGATAATATTCTCAGTGCTATGCTGTTGAAGTGCAAGTAAGATATTGGAGGCGCCATCTACCAGGCTTAAAATCTGTGGCCCAGGAGGACCAGCCTGGCACTGAAAACACAAAAGTGCAAATATTTCGAAAACGGTGCATTTTAGAGCAAAACCGAGCGACGGCAACGGCCGCTGATATCTCTCCCACTTTTTACTGCTCTATCCCGTGAGCTGGAAAATGGGTCACGTTTTTAAATGTGGCATTGTAGAGGAAACCAAATGAAATATCTAGCCCAAAGTGAAAAGGATAATAGATGTGGGTTTTATCTGAAAATGGTATCCAAGATTTTCCCTGTAAACACTGGGGTTCAATTGTTATAACAGGAAAAAAAAAAAAAAAAAAATAGGCTACGGGTGTTTCACACCCTTTTCCAGACATTTTCTTCCATGTAACATCGTTTCTGTATGGATTTTAACTCGAAAACCGAAATAGGAAATTTTGTGATTAGGGTACACCCCATCTACATATAACAGGTAAATTGGTCTATTTGGTGAAGAGGCATTTTAAAGGAAAAGAAAGGAGATATTTGTCCCAGAGTGAAACCTCCAATATATCTGGGTCTGATTTATTATAACCTGGAGTGGGATGGGTAGAATAGGGCTGACAAACAATTGCTATACCTACAAGGGGTATGCCTCTATCACAAGATTTCCTATTTCGGTTTTCGAGTTAAAATCCATACAGAAACGATGTTACATGGAAGAAAATGTCTGGAAAAGGGTGTGAAACACCCGTAGCCTTTTTTTTTTTTTTTCTCCCTATTATACCTATCGACCCCAGTGTATACAGGAAAAATCTTGGATACCATTTTTAGATAAAACCCACATCTATTATCAGTTTCATTTTGGGCAAAATACCTCGTTTGGTTTTCTCTATAAAGCCACATTTTTAAAAGTGACCCATTTTTACCCATTTCTCTGTGAAGATATCGTGATGAGACCTAGCTCACGGGATAGAGCATTAAAAAATGGGGTAACTTAATTAAACGGCCGTCGCCGTCGCTCGGTTTTGCTCTAAAATGCACCGTTTTCAAGATATTTGCACTTTTGTGTTTTCAATGCCAGGCTGGTCCTCCTGGGCCACAGATTTTAAGCCTGGTAGATGGCGCATCCAGTGCCTTACTTGCACTACAGCAGCAGCCACTGCCTCCCACACTGCCAACCCATTCTTCATCCTGTGCCAACCTCTTCCCCTACCAGTGTCATCCTTCTGCTCTACCAGTGCCAACCTCTTCCTGTGCCAGTGCCAGTGCCAACCTCTTCCCCTACCAGTGTCATCCTCCTGCTCTACCAGTGCCAACCTCTTCCTGTGGCAGTGCCAGTGCCAACCTCCTGTGGCAGTGCCAGTGGCAACTTCTTCCTGTGCCAGTGCCAGTGGCAACCTCTTCCTGTGGCAGTACCAGTGGCAACCTCTTCCTGTGTCAGTGCCAGTGGCAACCTCTTCCTGTGGCAGTACCAGTGGCAACCTCTTCCTGTGGCAGTGCCAGTGGCAACCTCTTCCTGTGTCAGTGCCAGTGGCAACCTCTTCCTGTGGCAGTACCAGTGGCAACCTCTTCCTGTGGCAGTACCAGTGGCAACCTCTTCCTGTGGCAGTGCCAGTGGCAACCTCTTCCTGTGGCAGTACCAGTGGCAACCTCTTCCTGTGGCAGTACCAGTGGCAACCTCTTCCTGTGGCAGTACCAGTGGCAACCTCTTCCTGTGGCAGTGCCAGTGGCAACCTCTTCCTGTGGCAGTACCAGTGGCAACCTCTTCCTGTGGCAATGCCAGTGGCAACCTCTTCCTGTGGCAATGCCAGTGGCAACCTTTTCCTGTGTCAGTGCCAGTGCCAACCACTTCCCTCTCCAGTGTCAACCCCATCCTCCTCCATTGCAGTGTGTGTGTGTGTGTGTGTGTGTGTGTGTGTGTGTGTGTGTGTGTGTGTGTGTGTGTGTGTGTGTGTGTGTGTGTGTGTGTGTGTAGTAACGAAAGATGAATGTAGTTTGCAAGCTGTTGTTTGTCAGTCCTATTCTACCTATCCCACCCCCAGGTTGCACGTAGTAAATGAGACCCCGATCTTTTGGACGTTTCACCCTGGGGCATAAATCTTAACCCTGCTGGAGTGGTGGGCTCAGGTGCAGCGTGACGTCACTAGACCTTGGGGTAGGGCAGGGTGGAGTACTGTAGGGTAGGGTAGGGTAGGGTAGGGTAGGGTAGGGTAAGGTACAGCACTGTACGGTAGGGTATGGTAGGGTAGTTTATGGAAGGGTAGTGTACGGTAGGGAAGGGTTGAGTAGGGTAGGGTAGAATAGGTTAGAGTAGGGAAGGATAGGGCAGGGCAGGGTAGGGTAGGGCAGGGTAGTTAGTTGGCTGTTGTGTATACATACGCAACGACTTATCTTGCTCTCGTGTTCCTGAACTTGATTCTTCTGAATTCTCCACACTCTGGCTTCGGTTTTCCTGTCATTCTCTGACTAAATATATCTGTGCTGTTTACTTATCCCCTAATTCTACTGACTATCAAAAATTCTTCGACTATCTTACTTCTACGATGGAACACATTCTGTCCATTTCTCCTTTCTCTGAAATCTCCATTCTTGGAGATTTCAATGTTCACCACCACCTTTGGCTCTCCTCTCCTTTCACGGATCCACCTGGTGAACAAGCCTACATCTTTTCTATCCTTAATGACCTAGAGCAGCTTGTACAGCACCCTACCCGTATCCCTGACCGCCTTGGAGAGAGTTCCAACATACTTGACCTCTTCCTCACAACTAATCCTTCTGCTTACTCTGTTAATCTTTTCTCTCCGTTGGGCTCCTCCGATCACAACCTTATTACCTTAACCTGTCCTATCACTCCAGTACGGCCTGTGGACCCTCCAGGGAAACGTCGTCTGTGGCATTTTAGAGCCGCGGACTGGGAGGCCCTCAGGCAGTACTTCTTTGATTTTCCCTGGAATGATTATTGCTTCCATGGCCGTGAGCCATCTGAGTGTGCCTTGCGCATTACGGAGGTTATTCTCTCTGGCATGGAAGCATACATTCCTTTCTCATATCCTTTGACTAACGCAAGAAAGCCTTGGTTTAATCACGCTTGTTCTAATGCTGTCTGCAACAAGGAGAAGGCCTACAAAAGGTACCGGAGCCAACCCACCCCTGAATCACATAATCTTTACGTTTCTGCCCGGAATCGTGCTAAGTCTGTTCTTCGCTCTACTAAAAATAATTTCATCCATACTAAATGCTCTCAACTCTCCAACTCGAATTCTTCCCGCTCCTTCTGGCACCTTGCCAAAAATCTTTCTAACAACTTTACCACATCATCCTTCCCTCCTCTTTTCTACTCTGATGGTTCTGTAGCTATTTCTTCTACTGATAAAGCAGATCTCTTCGCACAGACTTTCTCCGCCAATTCCACCTTAGACGATTCCGGTGCTGTTCCTCCATCACTTCCCCCCTCTGACTTCCTCATGGCTGACATTAAAATTTCTTCAGCTGATGTATTTTCTGCCATCACTGGCCTCAGTACTAACAAGGCATATGGGCCTGATGGGGTCCCTCCTGTTGTTCTCAAGAACTGTGCTTCTGTGCTTACACCCTGCCTAGGCAAACTCTTTCGCCTTTGTCTGTCAACTTGTACCTTTCCTTCTTGCTGGAAGTTTGCTCTCATTCAGGCAGTCCCAAAGAAGGGTGACCACTCCCAACCCTCCAACTATCGTCCAATTGCTTTAACGTCCTGTATTTCAAAAGTTTTCGAGTCAATTCTTAATAGAAAAATTTTAAGGCATCTTTCCTATCACAACCTTCTTTCCGATCGTCAGTATGGGTTCCGTCAGGGACGCTCCACTGGCGATCTTCTCACCTACCTTTCAGACTCCTGGTCATCCTCCTTTCGGGACTTTGGCGAAAGCTTTGCCATTGCACTTGACATCTCCAAGGCTTTCGATCGAGTCTGGCATAAATCTTTAATTTCCAAACTGCCCTCCTACGGTTTCTATCCTTCTATCTGCGCCTTCATCGCTAGCTTCCTTTCTGGTCGTTCTATAGCCGCTGTTGTAGACGGCCATCGTTCTTCTCCTAGATCTATCAACAGTGGTGTTCCTCAGGGCTCTGTCCTATCACCAACTCTCTTCCTTTTATTCATCAATGATCTTCTAAGCTGTACATCTAACCCTATCCACTCATACGCTGATGACTCCACCCTTCACCTTTCCATTCGGTTCACGCAACGCCCATCTCAACAGTTACTTCAAGAAACAAGGGATGAGGCTATGGCACACCTAATGTCTGACTTGGCTCATATCTCTGACTGGGGTAAAAATAATATGGTTGTCTTTAATGCATCTAAGACTCAGTTCTTACACCTATCAACCCGACAAAATCTTCCACAGGTATACCCACTAATGTTTAATAATATTCAGCTTAATCCTGCATCATCCTTGAACATGCTTGGGGTTTCATTTACTCGGGACTTATCTTGGAAAGATCATATTACATCTCTTGTAAAATCTGCATCCAAGAGATTGGGTGTGCTAAGCCGACTCCGCTCTTTCTTTACCCCTGCACAATTGTTGACTCTATACAGGGGTTTTATCCGCCCCTGTGTGGAGTACAACTCTCATGTGTGGGGAGGCTCCCCACATACAGCTCTTCTCAATAGGGTGGAGTCAAAGGCTTTTCGTCTCATTAACTCTCCTCCTCTTCCTGACTCCCTTCAACCTCTGTCTCTTCGCCGCACTGTTGCATCTTTATCTCTTTTCTATCGCTACTTTAATGGTCACTGCTCCTCTGAACTGTCTGCTTGCATTCCTCCACCTCTACGACGGGCGCGTAGCACCCGTCTGGCAGCAAACTCTCATCCCTTTTCTGTCCAACTCTCTAATGCAAGAGTTAACCGTTACTCCCAGTCTTTCATTTATGCAACAGGTCAGCTCTGGAACTGTCTCCCTCTGTCTGTATTTCCTGCTGCCTATGATCTCCAGTCTTTCAAACGTAGTGTGTCCAGGCATCTCAAAACGATCGGATCTTGAATTTGGCTCTCTATTGTATTTTGTTTTTCTCTTGGAGGGAACTGTTACTGCGGGCTCATGGCCTTTGGTTCCTTCTTCCTCGCATAAAAAAAAAAAAAAAAGTAATGGTAGATTATATTTGGTCTGGTAGATTTAGGTATGTTTACAGATAGATAAATAGATAGACGTGGATGATATTTTGATTATGAACTCTGATACACACAGGCCTTTTGGCGTCTCTCTCTCTCTCTCTCTCTCTCTCTCTCTCTCTCTCTCGCCAGACGCCTTAATCCCGTAAGGGGTGGCCACAAACAAATCACCTCCATGTCCCCCTGTCCCTTGCCATTTCGCTGCCTTCCCCCCCAACCTACATCCCCCTCCCTCATACGCCTCTCTACTTCACCCCTCCATCTCTTCCTCGGTCTCACTCTCCCCTCCTCCACCTCACCCACATCACTCTCCTAGTTAATCTCACATTCATTATGTAAGCTTCATTGATGTGTGTGTGTGTGTGTGTGTGTGTGTGTGTGAGAGAGAGAGAGAGAGAGAGAGAGAATTTATGTATACGAGTGTAGGAAAGGGGACTTTGAGTGTGTGTGTGTGTGTGTGTGTGTGTGTGTGTGTGTGTGTGTGTGTGTGTGTGTGTGTGTGTGTGTGTGTTTTAGAGTGACGTGTGGCAGTGTTAAGTTGCTTATCTATCTACCTATCATTCTATCTATCCATCCATCCATCTATCTGTCTATCTATTTATCTGTTCATTTATCTATCCACCCATCCCTCCATCCATCTATCTATTTATCCTTCCATCTATCAATCTATCCATCCATCTATCCATCCATCTATCCATCTATCAATCTATCTTTTTATTCATCTACCTATCAATCTATCATCCATCCATCCATCCATTCATCCATCTATCTATCCACCCATCCCTCCATCCATCTATCTATTTATCCATCTACCTATCAATCTATCCATTCATCTATCCATCCATCTGTCTATCTGTCTATCTATCAATCTATCTAATCTAACGGGCGAAATATTACTTAGCTTTTAACACAGGTAATTGATGGCTGACTGGCTGGCTGACTGGCTTGCTGTGGATTTCCTGCAGTTATGTACATCTATCTGTTGACAAAAAGAAAATCATCATCATTATCACCATCATCATCACCATTGTTATTATTATTATTATTATTATTATTATTAATATTATTATTATTATTATTATTATTATTATTATTATTATCATTATTATTATTATTATTATTATTATCATTATTATTATTATTATTATTATTATTATTATTATTATTATTATTATTATTATTATTATGGTGATGATGATGATGATGATGATGATGGTAGTGAAACATGTGTAATGGTTAATGGGCATCTAAGCGAATGGTTCGTGATGAGTGTGGGCGTGCGACAAGGTTGTGTGATGTCCCCATGGTTGTTCAATATATATATGGATGGGGTGATGAGAGAAGTAATAACACGAGTATTCGAGTGAGGGATGTCGCTGGTAATGAATGGTGATGGATGGAATATCTCAAATTTGTTGTATGCTGATGATGCAGTACTACTTGCAAATACCCGACAAGAACTTGGTAGACTAGTGCAGAGTTTTGCTGATGTCTGTGAGCGTCGTGCCTTGAAAGTAAATATAGAAAAGAGTAAAGTGATGCTTACTGTGAGAGAAGAGGACTCTCAGTGTGATGATACAGTGAATGGAGAGAGAGTGGAATTGGCGAGAGAGTTCAAATACCTGGGTACCGTGACAGAAAAGAGAGGAAAATGTGCAAAAGAAGTGGAAAGTAAAGTGACACAAGGAAGAAGTGTAACTGGTGCAATGAAGGCCTTGATAAGAAACAGAGGCTTGAGTGTTGCAGCTGCACGAAGCTTACATGAAGGAGTGTTAGTGCAGACTTTAACATATGGTTTTTAGACTATGGTGTGGGATGAAAATGAATAGTCGAGAGTAAGATCATTGGAGATGGGACTGCTGAGGAATGTATGTGGAGTACAGAGTGGATAGGATACGAAATAATGATTCGCGAATGATGTGGAGTGAGGAAGTCGGTGGACACCACAATCGAAGAGAGTGTATTGAGATGGTACGGTCATGTGGAGAGAATGGATAACAATAGAGTGGTGGAAAAGGTATATCTAAGCGAATTTCAAGGAGGGAGGAGGAGAGGTAGGCCAAGGAGAAGGCGGAGGGATATGGTGGATGAGTGTGTGCCAGGAAGAGAGGTTTGGAAGTCGGTGAGGCTAAGGGACTGACAAGAGATCGAGGTGGCTGGATGAATGTGGTGAGAAGTGCATGATCAGGGATTTGGCACCCCTTTTTAACATGGCAGCGTTCGGACTGACTATCAGATAGGTATATGTGAAGCTACAGAACGTGGTGAAAGTTGTTTTGGCCTATCAGACAGAGCCACGATTCCGTGGGCTTGAATGATGAGTGAACGGAAGCGTGGTCCATTGAACTGGGCAACCTTAGGTTGTCTGGACGTTGCTACTTCTCACCCTGTCCTAGGGTGGGAAAGGAGTTCGGGATGATGATGATGATGATGATGATGATGATTATCGTCATTATGTGGATATTGTCAGGCGTGAAAGGACTGAACTTTCTGGTGCGTCTCTTGAGTGTGTGGAAGAGTTTTGTTATTTGGGAGACATATTATGTGCTGGGGGTGGGGCTGGATCAGCTCTGTGGCTAGAGTGAGGAGTGATTGGAAGAAGTTCAGGGAGCTGTTGCCTCTCCTGATATTGAGAGGACTCTCCCTCCGTGTTAAGGGATCTTTGTATGCAGCATGTGTTAGGAGTGTAATGCTGCACGGTAGTGAGACCTGGGCAGTAAAGGAAGAGGATGTTCGCAGGCTCAAACGTACAGAAACGATAATGATTAGGTGGATGCGCAGTGCGTCCCTGAGTGTGAGGCCTGGGGGGACTAGGTTTATGATGGATGGGTTGAGAGGAAGAATGTGACTGGAGTGTATTGGTGTTGTGATGAAGAGGGGTAGATTGAGATGGTTTGGGAGGAAGACTGTGACTGGAGTGTATTATTGTTGTGATGAGGAGAGGGAAATGGTTTGAGCATGTGGATAGGATGGAGGATGAAAGTCGGGTGCAGAAAGTGAGAAGTGTGAACATCGGGGGTTTGGTTGCGAGAGGCAGACCAAAAAAGACCTGGGAAGAGGTCATAGAGTGTGACCTAAGGGATAAGGGACTGAATAGAGAGGATACCAAAGATCGAGCAGCACGGAGAGCCGCCATTAGGTGACCAAGGCCGACGCATGCAAGCAGGTTGGGGCCTTTATAAACGATACGAAACGAAACGATTATTGAATTATTATTGCCCTTTCTCCACCATCATTACTGAGATGTAACAATAGATTAACGCTGGAATACGATGCTAGTCACGAAGAAGTCTTTGTAAATGGAAACTCGCATTGCCTTGTTCTGCCACTGAGCTACGTGAAACAAACTCTCATATTATGCTAGTCACGAAGAAGTGCTTTGCCACGAAGAGCTTCCATGTCATCTTGTCCTCCAGCATCTGTGTGTCTTCCCTCCTGCTCACACTTTCCTCATTCTTCTCTCCACCGCATCCCTCCACCTCTTCCTCGGCCTCTCTCTCCCTCTCTCACGCTGCACCTCACATACACTCTCCTAGTCAGTTTCTCAGTCTCCAATATCTCAATATGGCCAAAGCGTCTCATGGTACGCCTCTTCAACACTGTCAGTCATATTCACATGAACACCACAACGCTCCTTTACTTCCTGATTTGTCTGTCTGTCTCTCCAGGTAACGCCACATCCACATCAACACCACAACGCTCCTTTACTTCCTGATTTGTCTGTCTGTCTCTCCACGTAACTCCACATCCACATCAACACCACAACGCTCCTTTACTTCCTGATTTGTCTGTCTGTCTCTCCACGTAACTCTACATCCACATCAACACCGCAACGCTCGTTAGCTTCCTCATTTGTATCAGGGTTGTCATAAAATACACTAGTTTCCCAGCTTTCCTTCTACGTCTCTTTGGTGGCAGAATGATAGAAAACGTAATTTTTGTACAAATATTATGGTATACTCGTGTATTAGGAGTATATCAGGCTTACGTATGAAACGTGAATTAAAACATATACTGTTTGAAGTGTACTGAAGTAAAATGGTTAATATACCAAAAGAAATCTTCAGTAAATCCTGAAATGTAAAGAAGTAAGAGACAAAGACATAAGTTTATCCACACACAGCAAATCATATCGAGACTAACCACGTAGCTACTACATTCGATAGTTTATCCCTACACGATAAAACAGTGTATGTGAGTGAGGTGGAGGAGGAGAGAGGAGGGAGAAATCGAGGATGAGATGGAGGGATGGAGTAGAGAGGTGTAGGAGAGAGGGAGGTGTAAGTTGGGGAGATGGAGAGTGAGAGACTAAGCACAAATATATTACATCCGTTTATAATTTCTAATCGTGAAGTCATGCTGGTCATCATACTATGTCAAATTCATTCTCTGTTCACCTACACACAGTTTACGGCGAGAATTGCTTTTGTTGTTCCTGAACACTTTTAATATGACTGCAAGTGTTTAGCATTTGCCTTGTCAATAATTTGCCAAGTAATAAGCACAAACGGTAGCGTGAAGCAGCTGTGTTAGTAATTCTGGTGCAAAGCCTGGTTTATGCAAAAGTGATGAGCAGTGAATATTGAAAACCAGCCTTCATTCACGGTCAGCAATGGCTCATCATCATCATCATTGCCAGACGCCATGTATCCCAGACGGGGTGGCCAATGGCTTAGAGTTAATTGTTTTACAGGGAGGGACACTAATCCTCCACCAACCCCACTTGACACGTAGGGATGAGGATTCGAGCCAGCGCTTGCAACTGCCTGAGTACAGCAGCTTACCAAGCGAGCCATTTAGGCCTGTTCATGAAAATCTGTGGGTGACGCAATGTTCCTTATTCAAGTATGTATGTGGTGAGTCTGGGGGTGGAGACAGGCCAACCACTGAAGCTTATCATGCATAGTAGTAGTAGTAGTAGTAGTAGTAGTAGTTGTAGTAGTAGTAGTTGTAGTAGTAGTAGTAGTTGTAGTAGTAGTTGTAGTAGTAGTAGTAGTAGTAGTAGTAGTAGCTGTTGCCTAGGCAATCTGGCCGAACAACCCCGAGTCCCTAAGGAAGGCCATGGCCGAGACCAGGCTTTCCCACAGAGCTCTTAAGGAGTGTACGTTGTGTTGTTGGCGTAGGTGATTGTGTGCAATGCAGTCTTCCATAATAGTGATTTGTGCAGTGCAGTCTTGCATAATGTGCTTAATAGTATGGGGTGCTGTGTTGCAGATTGTGTGCAATGCAGTCATGTATAATGTGCTTAGTAGTATGGGGTGCTGTGTTGCAGATTGTGTGCAATGCAGTCTTCCATAATGTGCTTAATAGTATGCGGTGCTGTGTTGCATCCTGGACAGGCATCAGCGACGGAGTCATCCAGCCTCTTCTGATAACTCAAGAGGGCTGGATACTGCCCACATCTCAACCTGGCCAGGTGGACCCTGTCCTCACGAGGGAGGTAGGATTCAGAAGGGTGGATATCAGGAGGCCATTTATGCAGCTGTGTGTTGTCTTTAAGTGACTGAACGGAGCGGCAAGTCATTTGAGTATGGATGTGCTTCTGGAAGCTGGTATGATGCAGGCGACGGGGGAAAGATGACAGTATTTGTGTATGATATCTTGTGCTGTTTGTTGTTTTGATGTTCCTTGGTGTGTTGGATGTGCTGCCATGTAGTGTAGTGATGGTGTGGGTTTGTGGAGGTTGCAGCAATAATTTGTGTGCCTCTCATGTCTAGATGATCCTTGACTTTGAGGACTTTGGTTTCTTGGTGTAGGTGGTCTGTGGGTGAGGTATCCGTGCAGCCTGTGATTATTTTTAAGGCCTTGTTCTGTATGGTCTGTAGAGAGGTTTAGTGAGTTTTAGTGAGGTTAGAAGCCGAAGCAGGGCTTGCATAATTCATCACTGACCGTATATATTGTTTGTATACTGTGGTGGTGGTTTCTTGGTTGTGTCCAAATGTTGTATGGGCAAGTGACCTCAAGGCATTGAGTCTTGGTGTTAATTTATTTTTAATGTTTGTGATGTGTTATTTAAATGACATTGATCTGTAATTCACCGGGTCGGTCAGGATCACTTGATGGTCGTGATTGTCAGCTTTTACCCTCCCGGAAGGGAGCTGAGAGCTCATATAGTCCGATCTAAGGGCAAGGCTGTGACCTTCACACAGGCACACACCCGTCCCCTTGCTCAAAGGGGACAGTAACCACCCACTTCGTCAGTGAAACTTTTCGCAACCTGAGCGAGGTGCGAACTCCCGTCCACCAGTTGGCAAGCGAGAACGTTACCACTGCACCAGTGTGTGTGTGTGTGTGTGTGTGTGTGTTAGGGGAGTATTGTTTACGGTGAGCTGTGGAATGTGAGTGTGTTCTGCTGTCCAGCTTGTGAGAAGGGTCACTGTAGATTTGTCTGGGGCTGTATTGACTCTGTTTGTGGTAAACCATTGGTGTAGTGTGTTGAGGTAAGGTTGAAGGATGTGTGCAGCTGTGTTTGCATTTTGGTGTGTACATGTAAGTATTATATCATCTGCATAGGAAGCTATCTGTGGTGTGTGGGGGTATGGGTGTGTCGTGGATGTATAGGTTAAAGAGTGTAGTGGGCAAAACCGGTGCTTGGGGGTCGCCGTTTGTGAAGTTTCTTATGTTTGATGACTGACCGGCAAAAGTTACATTTGCACATCTGCCTGCTAAATAGTTTGCCAGCCATCTTTTTGTGTTATTGTGCATGTTTGTGTTATTTTGTTTGTGAGGTTGTGGCGGGGGATGGCATCAAAAGCTTTGGTAATGTCCAGTGTGACTAGGAGTGTTGCGTGGTGACCTAGCTGAATTGATGCCATCAAAAACTCTTTGTCTAAGGTCTGTAAGAAGACTGTTTGTGGAGTGTAATGGCCTAAAACCATGTTGTGAAGGGGCTAGGGGGGGTGCAAGGTGTAACTAGTCGTAATACCAGTTGTTCAGTGGCTTTGGAGGGGGTGCAGGGGAGTGTGATGAGGAGGTGTGAGGAAGGTAACGTGGGGACTTTGTTGGGTTTGGGGATAGTGATGGTAGTACCATGCTTCCAGATGTTGGGTATTATGTTGTGTGAGTAGCTGTAGTTTGATATGCTGGTGAGTGCTTGTATGCACTGTGGTCCAAGATGTTTGAGTGTATGTTGCTTATGTTGTCTGGTACACAGACAGATGAGTGCTTAAGGTTGCTAATGATGTTCTTCTTCTGGATGTTAGTGAAAGGTGCGAAGTCTGGGTCTGTGGAGAACTGTCTCTTGCGTTAGATGACACGTCGGTCGTCGCGATGGGGGTTTAGATGGCTGACATGTGAAAAGTGATTGATGAGAGTGTTTGACTGTTGTTTGTTTGAGGGAATGGTGTCTGTTGTTGTGATGGCAGCGTGTGTTTGTGTAATGTTGCTGTTGAAGAGTGTGATGCTGTCTAGTGTTTTATAGAGCTTGCTGGTGTTTGTGATCAAGTGTTTTGGGATAATTATTCCAATTTAGTGTTTGCTGCTCTGATATTTTATTGTGTATTTGAGTGTTGAGTTTTTGTATTTGTTGTACGGTGTCTTGTGCATGAGGTGTTGGGGAGTGTTGTAATGTGTCGCGTTGACTGATGAGGCCTTTGGTGTGAAGTGTATTGGTGTTGTGATGAGGGGGCGTAGATTGCGATGGTTTGGGAGGAATGATGGGACGCGAGTGTATTGGTGTTGTGGTGAGGAGGGGTAGATTGAGATGGTTTGGGAGGAAGGATGGGACTGGAGTGTATTGGAGCTGTGATGAGGAGGGGTAGATTGAGATGGCTGGGGAGGAAGGATGGGACTGGGGTGTATTGTGTTGTGATGAGGAGGGGTAGATTGAGATGCTTTGGGTATCTGAGGAGGATGGGGGATGATAATTGGATGCAGAAAGTGAGAAGCGTGAACATTAAAGTTAGGAATGCAAGAAGCAGACCGAAACAAACCTGGGGCGAGGTCATTGAGTGTGACCTCATGGATAAGGGACTGAATAGGTAGCCTGCCAGAGTTCAAGCAACATGGAGAGCCGCCAGTAGGTGACCAAGGCCGATGCATGCAAGCAGGTTGGAGCGTTTATAAACGAAACGAGACGAAAAACGAAGCGATGATAGCACCATACAGCTGGCCTGGACATTGCACTTATACTGTAGATGCCACACAGCAAGAAAAGTGATTTTGTTCCCACCAAATACTACCAGTCTGATGTAGCCATTCAGTCAGGAGATCATTCCAACACACTTCTCACTTTCTGCACCCAACTGTCATTCCCCATCCTTCCCAAATACCCAAACCATTTCAGTCTACCCCTCCTCATCACAATATCAGATCCAGGGTGTTTACTGTGCACGGCCATATAAGGCAATGCACACACGGGGCTGGAGGTGGCTGGGTTGAACACAGAGGACTGAGTTGACCTAGAGGTTCACCTACCACCACAGCAGGGGGTCAGTGCTCATGTTACAACACTCCAGCCATTGTGGAAGTGTTGCCACTGAGAGGATATGATAATGAACATAGTGTCTGTGGCAGCCATCCAACGAGGGTGACGCTAAGTACCTAAGTACCCGTGTACACGTCAGTCCTGGCAACACCCTTCACTGGTGCACTTAGGGTACCAGTGGAAGGGTCCAAAAGAACACCGGGGGAAGGTTTGACTGATGATATGATAAGTGACATTATTTGGCTACCCCACAGAACCAAGACATGTCACTCAGCAAAACCATACAAGTGATGGAGCACGAGGAACCTACTGCACTGAATGTAAATATGAGAAAGTTAAAGAAATACCACAGACGGTAATGACGAGACCAACACAGCGGCCACTGAGCAAAATATCGGAGGTGGCCGACTACTTCAAGGATTAATGGATGTGATTCTAAGGTGGCGACCATCATCCACTCACTTGATGTAGTGCTGCCTACTTCTTCCGTCACCTCTGTCACTCTATTCCCATGTCTGCCCTTCTCGTTTCCTATTTCTTACAATCATCCACTAACTTGATGTAGTGCTGCCTACTTCTTCCTTCATCTTTGTCATACTTTTCTGTGTCTGTCCTCCTCTCTTCCTATTTCTCCCATCTTTCCTGTCACTTTATATTACTCTTCTTTCCTTTTTCAGGTGGGTTTACATTGAGTGACAAGCCTAATGGTTCCCTGTAAGCCAGGAAACCAGTTACAGAGCTGGGTGGTAACCATATAACCAACCCGTACGTGTTCCCTACGTGTCAACAAGTGGGTTGATGAAGGGTTAGTGTCCCTCCCCTTAAAACAATTAACTCAAAGACAAACGGCCACCCCTTACGGGATTATGGCGTCTGGCGATAGACAGACTGATAGATACGGGATTATGACGTCTGGCGATAGATAGATAGATAGGTACGGGATTAGGGCGTCTGACGATAGATAGATAGACAGGTGGATAGATGCGGGATTATGGTGTCTGGCGATAGATAGACAGATAGATGGATAGATGCGAGATTATGGTGTCTGGCGATAGATAGACAGACGAGGGATTATGGCATCTGGCGAGAGATAGATAAATAGATAGATATGGGATTATGACGTCTGGCGATAAATAGATAGATGGATAGATTGACGGACAGATACGGGATTATGGCGTCTGGCGATAGACTGATAGGTAATGAATTATGGCGTCTGGCGATAGATAGATTGACAGATGGATAGATATGAGATAATGGCGTCTGGCGATAGACAGATAGATGGATAGATACGGAATTATGGTGTCTGGCGATAAATAGATAGAACGAATAACTATCTATCTATCTATCTATTGCCAGACGCCTCAATCCTGCAAGGAGTGGCCACAAACAAATCCCCTCCATGTCGCCCTGTCCCCCGCCATTTCACTGCCCTGCTCCCAGCTCACACTCCCTCTCTCCTATACCTCTCCACTCCATCCCTTCATCTCATCCTTGGCCTCCCCCTCCCTCTCTCCCCCTCCGCCTCACTCACATACACTCTCCTCGTCAGTCTCTAGACCACAACACTCTTTTTTTTCCTCATTTGTCAGTTTCTATCCATGTCACTCCACAGGCTCCTCTCATTTTTTTTATGCAAGGAAGAAGGAACTAAAGGCCAGGAGCCCGCAAACCGTTCCTTAAAAAAAAAAAAAAATACAAAGGAGAGCCAAATTCAAAATCCGTTCATTTCGAGATGCCTGGACACACTGCGTCTCAAAGACTGGAGATCATATGAAGTAGGAAATACGGACAGAGGGAGACAGTTCCAGAGCTGACCTGTTGTATGAATGAAGGACTGGCCAAAGCATCCTAGTGAGATATACCACCTTCCTCTCCCTCTATAAAACACCGATAATAATTACAAGGAAATCATAGTATATGTAAAGACAGCAAGGAAAACTATTTAGTATGTGTTTGTTTATGTAGATGCATTTCTGATGGATTGATGAGTCTATAGGAAGTTGTTACATAAGAAGATGGAGGGTGAGCGGTTCTTCACATCCCTATTTATCTATCTATCTATTGCCAGACGCTTTAATCCCGCAAAGGGTGGCCGCAGACAAAACGCCTCCAAGTCGCTCTGTCACCCACCATTTGACTGCCCTCCTCTCATCTCACTCCCCCCTCCTTCATTTACCTCTCAACTCCATCCCTCCACCTCATCCTCGGTCTCCCCCTCCCTCGCCATCCCTCCACTTCACCTACATACACCCTCTTAGTCAGTCTTTCATTCTCCATTCTCTCCACATGTCCAATATGGCTTAAAGATACAGTAATACACAGCACTGTACGGTAAAGGTTATGCACAGCTTTGTTTTACTGTGTTTACATATAACTATTCCTACTTGTTTTTATATATTTGCTTTAGAACCCACTGTGTCATCCAGTGAACTACGCTATGTTGTAGTTTCCTCCTTATTGCTTTACTATCCTTATCCTTCAGAATGTAGAATTAGATCTAGTAGTCAGTCTACTGTAACAAGCAGCCTCGAAAGGATCATAAGGTCTGTTGTTGTTTGCTGTTCTTTGTATTCCTTTGTACTCCCTCTTAACACTATATTGGAGGGCGCTGGCTATGGCATCATCCCCAGCTGACCCCCTCCCCCCTCCTCTCCTCGGCTCTAAATGGGTAGCGTGTAATTTTTCCACGTGCAGGTCCGTCGCTTATTTGTTTTTCCACATTAGCAGACGATTTCCATGGAGCGGCAACCCTGTCAGCCTGTCTGTCTCTCCACGTAGCTCCACATTCCTTTAAGATAACTTAGTTCCACACAACTTTTCACACTAATAAAGATGATTTGGCTCAACTGAAAGAACAGGCAGTATCAAAGAACTGATGAACAATATCCTGCCTTACCTTTGTTTATATCGGCAAGATGGGCAAGCTGTTTAAACACTATCAACACTGAGAATAGACACACAGCTCGAGCGTCCTCCCCCTCTCACGGTTAGAGGGTGACTGACGGGATTCGAAGCTGCTTCTTATTTTATTTTTTTATGCAAGAAAGAAGGAACCAAAGGCCAGGAGCCCGCAAACCGTTCCTTCCAAGAAAAAGCAAAAACAATACAAAAGAGAGCCAAATTCAAGATCCGTTTATTTCGAGATGCCTGGACACACTGAGTTTGATAGACTGGAGATCATAGGAAGTAGGAAATACAGACAGAGGGAGACAGTTCTAGAGTTGACCTGTTGCATAAATGAAGGAATGGGAGTAACGGTTAGCTCTTGCATTAGAGAGCTGGACATAAAAGGGATAAGAGTTTGTTGCTAGACGGGTGCTACGCGCCCGTCGTAGTGGTGTAGGGATGCAAGCAGACAGTTCAGAGAAGCAGTAACCATTGAAGTAGCGATAGAAAAGAAATAAAGATGCAACAGTGCGGCGAAGAGACAGAGGTTGAAGGGAGCCAGTAAGAGGAGGAGAGTTGATGAGTCGAAAAGCCTTTGACTCCACCCTATTGAGAAGAGCTGTATGTGGGAAGCCTCCCCACACATGAGAGTTGTACTCCACACAGGGGCGAATAAAACTGAACTCTAGTGCGAGATAAAATACTTGTTTTTATTATGCTGATTAATATTTATCTTTATGATTAATATTTATCTTTAATATTAATCCTTTCTATATATCCGTCTATAGCCAGACGCCTTCATCGGGTAAGGAGTGGCCATAAACAAATCGTCTCCATGTCGCCCTGTTCCCTGCCATGTCGCTACCCTCCCCACAACTTACTCCTCCCTCTCATATACCTCTCTCCTCCATCCCCCCATTCTTCCTCTATCTCCCTCTCCCTCTCCCCCCTCCACCTCACTCACATACACTCTCCTAGTTAGTCTCTCACCCTCCATACTCCCAACGCTAATATAGTCGTCTGGGTTGATGATATTCACCTGAAAAACATTTTTATTTATACTTTTTACTGGCATGCATCCCAACCCCGACCATGGTGGTGGTGGTGGTGGTGGTGGTGGTGGTGGTGGTGGTGGTGGTAGTAGTAGTAGTAGTCGTAGCAGTAGTAGTAGTAGTTGTAGCAGTAGTAGTAAGAACAGGTAATGGCAGCCTGCTATCCAGTCAGCTTCTAGCGTTTTGTTTGTTGCCTAGTCTGCTTGCCTGACTGCCTATCTACCTACTAGCCTCCCTGTCCACCTACCAGCCTCCCTGTCTTCCTACCATCCTCCCAATTGCCAGCCTACCTAGCTGCCTGCCTGCCCGCCTACCTGTCTGCCTGTGCCTACCTGCCAGCCTGCCTATCTACCTACCAACCTGCCTTGTCTTTTTTGTCTATTTAATATCATCAAGACACCTAAATCATCAGTGGAAACTATCAGTACTTTAACACTTCATATTCAAACTCCATCATCGGCAGAGAGAGAGAGAGAGAGAGAGAGAGAGAGAGAGAGAGAGAATGAATCAATCATCCCCGAGAACTACAATCAAAACACATGCAGCAGTTAACTGGGTGCATTTCAGGCTTTGTTTATATCCAAGGGGTGGTTGGGGTTTATTGCTCACGTAATGCCACTCAGGGATGTGCGAGGCTGGTCACACTCATCTTTAATGTCAGCACCAACTTGCCTAGGCCCGGGCGGGGGGAGGCGGGGTAGTGGCTTTAGACTGTCAGTTTAGGCTCAGTAGGGGTGGGTGGGGACTTCTATACTCCTTGCACTTCTTCATGACTAGCATTTTTCTACCTATGGCTGGTGGTTTAGTGGGTTTAGGTTGTCAGCCACTGAGAATGGTTCACTTGATATCCCCCTGCACTTCTTCGTGACTAGCTTTTCACACAACTGGTGGTTTAGTGGGTCCAGGCTCCCCGATTGCTCCACTCCGAGTCGTCTTAATTACTCTTCAAATATCTACTGTTTATCTGATGGAGGTGGATTATAATGAGTCTCTTTGATTACTATTCAAATATCTATATACTGTTTTTATCTGATGGAGGTGGATCATAATGAGTCTCCTTGGTTACTATTCAAATATAATGTTTTTATCTGATGGAGGTGGATTATAATGAGTCTCCTTTGGTTACTATTCAAATATATTGTTTTTATCTGATGGAGGTGGATTATAATGAGTCTCCTTGGTTACTATTCAAATATCTACTGTTTTTATCTGATGGAGGTGGATTATAATGAGTCTCCTTGGTTACTATTCAAATATCTACTGTTTTTATCTGATGGAGGTGGATTATAATGAGTCTCCTTGGTTACTATTCAAGTATAGTGTTTTTATCTGATGGGGTGGATTATAATGAGTCTCCTTGGTTACTATTCAAATATCTAGTATTTTTATCTGATGGAGGTGGATTATAATGAGTCTCCTTGGTTACTATTGAAGTATATTGTTTTTATCTGATGGAGGTGGGTTATAAGTCTTTGTTACTCTTCAAATATCTACTGTTTTTATCTGATGGTGTATTGTAAAAAGTCTCCTTGGTTAATATTCAAGTATATTGTTTTTTATCTGATGGGGGTGATTATAATGAGTCTCCTTGGTTACCATTCAAATATTATCTGATGGGGGTGGATGGTTGTGAATACCATGGTCCTATAAGATGTCTGAAAGCTTCCAGGAATAGCGAGACAAGATAAAAGAAAATACAAAAATTTATTACGTTAAATAAGCAATGAATAAAATATGAATAATAAATAGTATATGTATAACCAATGAATAAAAGGTGTCCTGAAGACTGGTGTCTCCCTACACCCCAGTCAGCAGCAGGGTGTCCCGAACCACCACCTGGCACTGGTTCCCGCAGCAGGGCGTCCCGAACCACCACCTGGCACTGGTTCCCGCAGCAGGGCGTCCCGAACCACCACCTGGCACTGGTTCCCGCAGCAGGGCGTCCCGAACCACCACCTGGCACTGGTTCCCGCAGCAGGGCGTCCCGAACCACCACCTGGCACTGGTTCCCGCAGCAGGGCGTCCCGAACCACCACCTGGCACTGGTTCCCGCAGCAGGGCGTCCCGAACCACCACCTGGCACTGGTTCCCGCAGCAGGGCGTCCCGAACCACCACCTGGCACTGGTTCCCGCAGCAGGGCGTCCCGAACCACCACCTGGCACTGGTTCCCGCAGCAGGGCGTCCCGAACCACCACCTGGCACTGGTTCCCGCAGCAGGGCGTCCCGAACCACCACCTGGCACTGGTTCCCGCAGCAGGGCGTCCCGAACCACCACCTGGCACTGGTTCCCGCAGCAGGGCGTCCCGAACCACCACCTGGCACTGGTTCCCGCAGCAGGGCGTCCCGAACCACCACCTGGCACTGGTTCCCGCAGCAGGGCGTCCCGAACCACCACCTGGCACTGGTTCCCGCAGCAGGGCGTCCCGAACCACCACCTGGCACTGGTTCCCGCAGCAGGGCGTCCCGAACCACCACCTGGCACTGGTTCCCGCAGCAGGGCGTCCCGAACCACCACCTGGCACTGGTTCCCGCAGCAGGGCGTCCCGAACCACCACCTGGCACTGGTTCCCGCAGCAGGGCGTCCCGAACCACCACCTGGCACTGGTTCCCGCAGCAGGGCGTCCCGAACCACCACCTGGCACTGGTTCCCGCAGCAGGGCGTCCCGAACCACCACCTGGCACTGGTTCCCGCAGCAGGGCGTCCCGAACCACCACCTGGCACTGGTTCCCGCAGCAGGGCGTCCCGAACCACCACCTGGCACTGGTTCCCGCAGCAGGGCGTCCCGAACCACCACCTGGCACTGGTTCCCGCAGCAGGGCGTCCCGAACCACCACCTGGCACTGGTTCCCGCAGCAGGGAGTCCCGAACCACCACCTGGCACTGGTTCCCGCAGCAGGGTGTCCCGAACCCCCACCTGGCACTGGTTCCAGCAGCAGGGTGTCCCGAACCCCCACCTGGCACTGGTTCCAGCAGCAGGGTGTCCCGAACCCCCACCTGGCACTGGTTCCAGCAGCAGGGTGTCCCGAACCCCCACCTGGCACTGGTTCCAGCAGCAGGGCGTCCCGAACCACCACCTGGCACTGGTTCCCGCAGCAGGGCGTCCCGAACCACCACCTGGCACTGGTTCCCGCAGCAGGGTGTCCCGAACCACCACCTGGCACTGGTTCCAGCAGCAGGGTGTCCCGAACCACCACCTGGCACTGGTTCCAGCAGCAGGGTGTCCCGAACCCCCACCTGGCACTGGTTCCAGCAGCAGGGTGTCCCGAACCACCACCTGGCACTGGTTCCCGCAGCAAGTTGTCCCGAACCACCACCTGGCACTGGTTCCCGCAGCAAGGTGTCCCGAACTACCACCTGGCGCTGGTTCCAGCAGCAGGGTCTTCACAGCAGGGTCTGCTGCAGCCCTTGTTTCTCACAAAGGATTCCCTCTGCTCTCGTACCGGAAGTCCTGGTTGAACCATAACCACCAGATGTCTCTCTGCCCGGCCCTTGACAGAGGTAGAATCCTGAACATAAAAAAGGCCGGGAAAAAACACTCCAAATACAAGGTATGTAGGAGGATAATTCTCCAAGGCTAATGAAGTAAGAGAATAAAACAATATACAAGATAACAGCACTAAATATCCCAAAGAAATGGATCACTGGCAAGATTTTCACTAAATCTTACCTTGGTGCTTATCCAAAGACGATTGACTAACGCCAGAAAATAGAACTCCACATTAACTCCCTTCAACTCGGAAACCCATAGTTGAAGCATCGAACAGTGTGACTCGATCCAGTATTCAGCACGAACCATGCTTCACTAAACTCGAAAATTCAGGCACTACGAGCAAGCAAGTTTCGAGAAAATGAACCAATAGTTAAAAGATTCGACCAACAAAAATTGATATACAATCCAAGTACCCCAATTTCCCTTGAATTCATTCAATTGCCAAGATTTTACCCTCACAATGACAATGAGTCTCCTTGGTTACTGTTCAAATATCTACTGTTTTTATCTGATGGAGGTGGATTATAATGAGTCTCCTTGGTTACTATTCAAATATCTACTGTTTTTATCTGATGGAGGTGGATTATAATGAGTCTCCTTGGTTACTAGGCGCATATGTATTGTTTTTTTTTTCACGCGATGGGACTGGGCAAGAAGTGTAATTACTATTACATAATATGTGAAAGAATTGTTTGTGAAATTAAACGATTATTAGCCAAAGTAAAGTAGGAGAAATTATCTATCTATCTATCTATTGCCAGACGCCTTAATCCTGTAAGGGTGGCCACAAACAAACCTCCTCCATGTCACCCTGTCCCTTGCCATTTCACTGCCCTACTTCCAGCTCACACCCCCTCTCCCATATACCTCTCCACTCCATCCCTCCATCTCATCCTCAGCCTCCCCCTCCCTCTCCCCCCCTCCACCTCACTCACATACATTCTCCTCGTTAGTCTTACACTCTCCATCCTCTCCACATGGCCAAACCACCTCAGTGTGTTTCTCCTATCACTTCCTATCACATCCACGTCCACACCACAACGCTCCTTTACTTCCTTATTTGTCAGTCTGTCTCTCCACATAGCTCCACATGCTCCTCTCAAATTATATATGCTTGAATACAAATAAATGGCTTAAATATCCTTTGTTTTCATCTAAGGGAACTGGACAAGAGGAAGGAAAATTACTGGATTTAAACATATAAAAAGACGAGTATTTCCATCTTTGTGTTCATCCAAGGGGACTGGGCAAGAGTAATGTCCATAGCTATTAATACTGAAATATAACGTATTTTCACTGAGTCAAATTATCTATTGTTAGCCAAATAATTGAGAAGAAATTATTATAAATGCTGAAATAAATATACAGAACTTAAAGTTGTGTTTCTGTCACCTAAATTGGGTATGGATTTGTGTGGGGGTTTATGTAGGCTGGTTTATGTATTACGGTACTGGATGGACTACTACTACTGCTGCTGATGATGATGATGATGATGATGCTACTGCTACTACAGCTACTACAACTGCTGCTACAACTACTACTATACTCATTTTTTTTTTTTTTATCGAGGCAAAGATGCACTTGATGGGCTGGTGATGACTGGCTGAATGCAACCTGTCCGAATAACATGGTATTTCTGAGAATTACTGGTAATTATTTGAAATACAATGATGTTCTTTGGACGTGTTGCATTCAGCCAATCATCACCAACCTGATGAGTGCATCTTCTCCAAAAAAAAAAAAATCTACAACTACTGTTACTACTACAGCCACTTTCAAAAAATAATACTATAAGCAAATCACCTCCATCCATTTGGGAATTAAACCGTGCAGCTCAGCACCAACCCTCATAATACAGTTCACCATTGGAGTTGTAATGTGAAGGTTATCACTAACCATAATACAATCTGTTGGCCCCAAACACACCAACCACTGTCCTTACCAACCATATGCCAAGACTTTATCATCATTCATTCATTCATCATCTAATCTTGTGTTGCCCAGTGAGGAGCATAGGAGCCTGGGGCAAGGCAAGTTGGTCCTGACATTTATGATGAGAATGACCAGCCTCACTCATCCCTGAGTGGCATTACGTGAGCAATAAACCCTAACCATCTCTTGGATATAAACCTGCACCGGCTCAATCCGATCGGAGTGCCTTAATTGCCCACTAAACCACCTGGCGCCATAATTTGGATATATGGTTATCACCCAGCGTAGTAAATGGTTTCCTGGTGTACAGGAAACCATTTGGCTCGTCACTCAATGTATAGTCACCCGTAGACAGAAGGAAGAGGAAAATATGAAGGAAAAAAAGACAGATGAGGAATGATAGAAAGAACGAAGGAAGAGAGGAAAGGGCAGGCATCCGAGAACAGCACTACATCGAGTGGGTGGATGGGGAGTGCCCCACCAACCACAGAAGACTATATTACTACCAGATTTTTTATTATTACAGTCTAAAAAAAAAAAAAAAAAAAAAAAAACATTGATCTATTGGAGTTGCTGGTCAGTGTGACTCAGCCACAGTAGCTTCGTAATCCATACCTGCCAGAGACAGGCCTGAGGGCTGATGGTCTTGTGCCCCTGAGGCATAGCAGTGCACACCTCACCAGGGAGTAGGACAGATGACACATCCAGGCCAAAACGGAACTCGGACGTTGACGCCTCTTAGAAAGAATCTCTGCCAGTCTCGAGAGAATCTGCTCGCCTCTGGACCCATCCCACCTGATGTTGTGAGCACAAAGGCAGTGAATCCAACGTGGTGCACAAGTTAGATCCTTTCTTGATAGTTTTTTTTTCTTGTTAATTCCTTTGTGTGCAGCCTCGAGACACAGCTCACGATGACATGCTGCCATAGGATCAAATATCCTAATGTTAAAGAAAGCCCTCTGCCCGCGTGTCCACAAACCTGCAGCACTGGCATCCACTCTGGCGTCATTTGATATGTTTGCTGTTGTGTGGGTGAAGTGCTAGCCGTCTAGGAGCAGCACAGCTGACTCTGTGCTGACATCATGGCATATTTCCTGCAGCATTTTATCAGTGACGTCGCGTACTTCGTCATGTCCATTGCACACAAAGCCTGCCTTCTTGCACACCATTTCATGGTTTGCATCAAAGACAGTGCCACAGGAACAGTGTTGAAGTAGGTTCTACTACTGCTACTGCTACTACTACTACTACAATCTGATTATAGCTTCCACACACACATTAACAAAATGTAACTACAATTATAAAGCCAACACAATTATGCATTACCACAATATTATGTAACAATTCATAAAATATTACAATTATGTAATACTACAATGTAACAATAACTTTGTATATTCTTGTAGTGGAGTCTTGTAGATTAGTTATATACATATTAGACTCGTGGACGAGCGGTTGTTATACGTGAGTAGTTTTGTAAGTAGATAATCCTGGTTCCCTTTTGTCATGCAATGACAGGAGAGGTAAAGAATAGTATGGGACTATTTTTATTTGTCTTGGAAATATTAACAAAGTCTCTCACACACGAGTGAAGTATAAGTAGAGTCCCGTGAGCTACCTCCTTGTCTCTCTCTCTCTCTCTCTCTCTTCCACCCTCTCGCCCATGTTGCTAGGCTCCTTCTCCCTACTACCTGCCGGTTCTATGGCTAGCCTCCTTCTGAGCTCTGCTTCCTAAATTAAGGTGTGGCAGGGGTCGTGTCACGTGTGTTACACTGTGGTTGGAAAGTTCTAGAAGCCTGTGTGTGAGTATGTGTGTATGTGTGTGTATGGTCACGAGGCGCTGTCGTGTGCCTATAAAGCATTCCTTGAGTTAAGAGTGTGTAAGCATGTTTAGCATTGCTCGATTCTCGCAGACACAATACCTTCTCATCATCTGACTTGCTGCTTCCTGTGTATTGTCAACATTTCCTCAGTTACACTTGCAAGATCATTTCCTGTCTATCTATCTATTTATCTATCTATCATGTTTTCTATAATTAATTGTATTTATAATATGGAGTCCTGACACACACACACACACACACACACACACACACACACACATATGCATGGGGGAGGCGTGGCTCACTGTGTAGAGAGGTGGCCTGCCGTTCTAACGGACCCAGGTTCAAATCCCCCCTGGGGCAGGGAACAGTCTAAGGATTTGAATTTCATTAAATCAGGCTTTACTGATCTACTAGAAGACCAGCCGACATGTCGTAAAAATACCCCCGCTAATACTAATACACCAGTAATGTATGAGACAGCCCTCGCATGTATTCAATATTGACGGTGGGTGTTAGCGCCGAAGTGGTGACATGTAGAGGTGTATGGTATGTAGGAGGACTGCTGGGCCTTGATACCAGGCTGTGAAGCCTATGCCCAGAGTCGAACACATAAATAAATAAACATATATATATATATATATATATATATATATATATATATATATATATATATATATATATATATATATATTGTTACGGAACAGAGAAAGATAACGTACACTTTAAGTGAGAACACGAAGAGTCACCACTGTCCCGTAAAGTTCCAGGTTCAAAACAAAAGAGTTAGGTAAAATTACAAGTTAAAGTTTAATGCACAAACTAACAACTAAACATTCAGGACTCATAAGGATAATGTAATGGCAAAAACAGGTTAAATATATGGTTAACTGCAATAGCCTCTATTAACACGAAATTAGCAAGAGTAAATTTATCTAAGTCAGCCCTGATAAAATGAGATACCAGATAATACTCAGTGAATGCCAGATAAATAATTACAGATACAAACTATTATCAAAAATGACTGACATAAAGAACCCTACATGAATTACAAAAACTTCACTAGGCCTACAAATTAAACTTATGCTATACAGTACAAGAAAAATGCAACAACAGTTATACTCAAATTACACACAGCTGCTAGATGGTTGGAGACTTCTTGAGCACTCACAATAATAATATCTGTACAGGGGAGGACAGAGATGTGAACAAAATGAGGAGCAGATCTAAGTGGCAATGATGCAGAGACTGAGCTCATTATATAGGGGCTGGCAGAGCTTGATACAACTTGTAATAAGGACGCGCAAATGAAGCGATGGGGACAAACAGTTGACAATCCCGCAAAGTATAACAGAGAGAACGACTTACTCTACTATAACGGTAGAAGGGGGGGACTGAGGCAGAACACGCTCGTGATCAAACATGCAGCAACTGTGCGTTAAAATTACACAAAGGATGATGAAATCACAGGCTATGTAACACCTCCCCACAAAGAAAAAAGAAATTTACAAAGGAAATTTCTTATTACTCTAAAACAATCTGTACATGGCATTGCAGAACATGCAAATATCTTTCCTAGTGTTACAAAACATGAGATCTCCCTAACACATTCAGTCACAGGTACTTGCCAGTATCCCTTTAACAAATCAAACTTACTTATGTACCTAGCCTTTCCGATCTTGTCTATGCAATCTTCCACACGAGGGAGAGGGTGTCTGTTTTGGTTATCTGATTAACACGTCTGTAGTCAATGCAAAGCTGCTGTGACCCACCAGGCTTAGGGACCAGAGTGACAGGAGAACTCCACTCGCACTGACAGGGCTCAATCATCTTGTGGTCCAACAGGTAGCCAAGCTCCTTCTCGATGAGAGGAACTTTCACTGGGTTCACACGGTAAGGAGGCAGTTTAATTGGCTTTGCGTCTCCAACCTCGACATCATGCATCAACACAGTGGTTCTTCCTGGAGTAGCACGGAACACTTGCGGGTACTCCTGCAGTAATGCTGAAAACTCCTGCCTTTCCTTGGGAGGTAGATGAGAAAGCTTAGTCTGGAGATCATTCATGATATCAGGATTCTTCCCCAAACTATCACTCAGGCTCATACTGCATGGGAGAGCTTCACTTGCAGACTCGGGTGGAACAGCTACAGTGCAGACTGGATTATTTTCGTCCCGCCTGTGATATAACTTTAGCATGTTGATGTGACATAGTTGCTTGCTCTTTGTACGATCTGGTGTGGCGATGACATAGCTGACATCACTGAGTCTCTTCTCCACGAAATAAGGGCCACTAAACTTGGCTTGAAGAGGTTGCCCATGAACTGGTAGCAGAATCAAAACCTGATCTCCCTGGCTGAAAGTGGCGTAACCTGGACTTCTTGTCATACCAAGTCTTCATCTTCTCCTGAGCAGCTCCTAAATTCTCTCTCGCCAGCTGTAAAGCAGTGGACAGCCGTTCTTTGAACTTCATCACATACTCCAGCAGGTTGACGTCATCTTCCTCCGACAGCCAGCATTCCTTGAGTAACTTAAGGGGTCCTCTTACTTCATGGCCAAACAGTAGTTCAAAAGGTGAGAAGCCCAGTGATTCATTTGGAGATTCTCTTGCAGCAAACACAACGAATGGAAGACCTTTATCCCAGTCTTTCTGATGTTCCAAACAGTATTTCTTGAGCATCGATTTGAGTGTTTGATGATATCTCTCCAACGCTCCTTGGGTCTGGGGATGGTAAGCTGTAGACGTGATATGGGTGATGCCCAACTCTTTCAGAGACTGGTTGAAAACGTTTGACATGAAATTACTTCCCCGGTCTGACTGTACCTCCTTGGGCAGACCAAACTTTGTGAAGAACCCTAGCATTTCCTTAACCACGTTCTTTGCTGAGATGTTTCTAAGTGGAATGGCTTCAGGATAACGAGTAGCCATATCAATCATGGTCAACACATAAGAAAATCCTGAAGAAGTCTTAGGAAGAGGGCCCACAATATCCACCAACACACGGGTGAAAGGCGCCTCAAAAGGAGGAATGGGAACTAGAGGTGCAACCTTTTCGGTCTGATTACACTTCCCCACAACTTGACAGGTGTGACAAGACTTACAATACCAGGAAACATCCCTGAAGATACCTGGCCAGTAGAAGTGTTTCAAAATGCGTGCCACAGTCTTCCTCACTCCAAGGTGTCCTGCCAAACTGGAATCATGAGCCACTCTAATGATATCCTGCCTACAAACACGAGGGATGACAACTTGATGTACAACCTCCCATTCACAGTCGGCTGTTGCTGTTGGGGGTCTCCACTTCCTCATAAGTACTCCTGACTTTACATAATAACAAGTAGAAGCACCGGCTGACTCTTCTTCACTGTAAGCAGAGTTAGCTAGACCTTTCAACTCAGGGTCAGCAACCTGCAACTCAACCAACTCTTGACGAGACAAATTATCAACACTACGGGGTACTGCCTCATCTGGTGAGTGGTCCAAATTAGCAAGAAAAGTGTCAGCTAGGATAACATCATCATCATCATTATCCTCTAAATCACCAGTAACTTTAGACTTAGCCCTAGTGACAGCACATGCAGGGAACACATCAGGGACATCACAATCCAGGGACACAGCCACTGGCTCACTAGACAACTGAGGAGCTGGACACACTTGACTTCCACCAATATCATTTCCAAGTAAGAAAGTTACACCTGACATTGGGAGTGTCTCAACCAACCCAACCATAACGGAACCATTAACAAAACCAGACTCTAAATTCACTCTGCACGGAGGGACAGAGAAGTAATTATTTCCTACACCTTGTAAGATTACAGTTTCATCAGAGGAATTAACATTAGAGCCTAGAACACTGGTCAGCATAAGGGATTGGCAAGCACCTGTATCACGATATATTTTAACTGATTTCCTGTCATTACTGTCCAGAGGACTGACAAAACCATCAGACAGGAAATTAGCACATGAACTCTTGAGAGTGTCACCCACGTTACTGCTCAAAAGAGGAGCTCCATCATGAGAATTTAAGTTACTCCTCAAAGCAGGTTCAGTTAACTCAGTTAAAGAATTCTGGGAACTCTCAAGAGTGGACACTAGACCAATTGACTGAATATTTAAAGACTCCTTTTTGTTCACATCACGCTGTCTCCTGAAACATCTCTCCGTAGTATGACCAAGCTTACTACAATAAGTACATTTACTTTTCTGAAATCTAGAGGTGAAGCTGGTATTTACTTCCTGAGAAACATCATCTTTATTCTCTTTCCTGTTACCTGTACTCTGAGTAGAGGCAACGTACTTACTCTCAGCTTTCCCTTTTTCTTTAGAATATCTCTTGTGAGTGAGAACATACTCATCAGCTAAAACTGCAGCATCAGACAAATTATCTATTCTTTTTCTCATCAAGATATAGGCTTACATATTTACTAATACACCTTTTGAAATCCTCCAGCAAAATCATCTGCTTAAATTTACCAAAATCAGAATCCACATTCTTAGAATTTAACCACTGCTCCAACAAATCTTCTTTGATTTTTGCATACTCAACATGGGATTGCTTATCTTGCTTGTAAGTTGTCCTAAATTTTACTCTATAGGCTTCAGGAACAAGCTCATAGGCCTTGAGAATCAAGCTCTTAACTACATCATAATTATCACATTGATCCTGAGGCAAAGATGCATAAGTTACTTGAGCTTTACCGGTGAGAACAGTTTGAAGGAGTACTGGCCAATACTCCTTAGGCCAATTAAAACCTGTAGCTACCCTCTCAAACAACTGAAAATACTTTGTTAAATCAGATTCATTAAAAGGAGGGACAAGTTTAACATTTTTAGCCACATCAAAATCATCAGAGCAAGATGATCCAGTTCCACCTTGTTTCATGCGATACTCATGGTCTGCCTGAATCCTAGCAAGTTCAACTTGTGCGTGAAACTCAGCCTCCTTAGCCTGTGCTTGAAATTCAGCTTCCTTCACACGAGACTCCGCCTCCTTAGCCTTAGCCTCCTGCAGGGCTAGCTGTAACTTAGCTAATTCAATCTGCGTTTGCTCATTTGGAGGAGTTACATTAAACAAGCTTTTATTAATCATGCCAACAATTTGATCTTTAGAATGATGAGAGTGAACTGCAATTCCCAATTGTTGAGCAACGAGCTTAAGTTCATTCTTTGTTCTGTTTTCTATATCACACACTGTTTGCACATTTGACAAAAAATCTTTGGCTTCATCAAGTGTAGAAATAGTAGCCATCATGAATATATCACAGTCACAAAATATCAAACAATATCCTTATGATAATATCCTGAATATCCTGATATGAGGTCGCCAAATTTATGTTACGGAACAGAGAAAGATAACGTACACTTTAAGTGAGAACACGAAGAGTCACCACTGTCCCGTAAAGTTCCAGGTTCAAAACAAAAGAGTTAGGTAAAATTACAAGTTAAAGTTTAATGCACAAACTAACAACTAAACATTCAGGACTCATAAGGATAATGTAATGGCAAAAACAGGTTAAATATATGGTTAACTGCAATAGCCTCTATTAACACGAAATTAGCAAGAGTAAATTTATCTAAGTCAGCCCTGATAAAATGAGATACCAGATAATACTCAGTGAATGCCAGATAAATAATTACAGATACAAACTATTATCAAAAATGACTGACATAAAGAACCCTACATGAATTACAAAAACTTCACTAGGCCTACAAATTAAACTTATGCTATACAGTACAAGAAAAAATGCAACAACAGTTATACTCAAATTACACACAGCTGCTAGATGGTTGGAGACTTCTTGAGCACTCACAATAATAATATCTGTACAGGGGAGGACAGAGATGTGAACAAAATGAGGAGCAGATCTAAGTGGCAATGATGCAGAGACTGAGCTCATTATATAGGGGCTGGCAGAGCTTGATACAACTTGTAATAAGGACGCGCAAATGAAGCGATGGGGACAAACAGTTGACAATCCCGCAAAGTATAACAGAGAGAACGACTTACTCTACTATAACGGTAGAAGGGGGGGACTGAGGCAGAACACGCTCGTGATCAAACATGCAGCAACTGTGCGTTAAAATTACACAAAGGATGATGAAATCACAGGCTATGTAACAATATATATATATATATATATATATATATATATATATATATATATACATATACAACACGTGTGTGCGTGTGTGTATGTGTGTGTGCTTGTGTGTATGTGTATGTATGTATGTGTGTGTGCTTGTATGTATGTGTATGTATGAATGTGTGTGTGTATATGTGTGTACGTGTGTGTGTGTGTGTGCGTGCCCGCGTGCGTGATTCGAAGCCAAAAATCCACAGTTGGAAGAGTTAAAAACAAAATGGCCATCGTGAGAGTCGAGTCAGGGAGGAGAAAAGATACGGAGTAACGACTCAACGTTAAAACTGCGAGGCCATTACCTTCACGCCATCTAGTGCACAAGCGAGATAATGGAGAACGGGATATAAGAGAACAGTTACGGAACAGACTATGTTTAGATTATGAATCGGGAATATATAAGCCTTCCACGTGACACTAAGTTAATTTTATCAATAGATAATTATATGGTGCTTGAGCATCCTTCACCTTTGATGCTATGTGGGTGGTGAACAGTGTCCCATGTACTGTAGTTTGAGACAAAGATTCATACCAGTGATAAAAGTCTGCGACTCGGAATGTAATCGATGTATTAGTAATACAGACATGAATATTACAGTGTATTTATTGGGTAATGGGTAGGACAGCTGGCCATATACGTGTTAGGTTACATTATTACCCCGGAAACATTCAGACGGGGAACAGAAACCCATAGCCGTTTGTTGTGTTAGCTCTGTTAATCATTAGTATCTGGTTGATTTAACTAGAAAAAAAGTCTTTCCGTTGTTTTCAGACGCACTTCTACCACATTCCTGTGGCTATATTGGCAAAACAATAACTACCCCCTCCTGTGTGAAATGTGTACTACCATTCGAAAACAAAACATTAAATGTAGCTGACATGTTTCTGAAGCTGGAGGTAAATGAATGTCATATTGCATAATACTTTCGAGAAAATATCATGAAAACAAGCAACATATGGCAAAGCTTTGATGTGTTTCGTAACCATTATATAGGTACACACAATAACACAGTTTGCACATACCTAAGCTGTTACGATACAAACATGCAGGGCAATTTCCAAGTGTGTAACATAAATGGCAGTTTTTATCATACCATTATGCATGCAAAGGGTAATGACATTTACACTGGAAGACGAATATAACCAGTGTACAAAATAAAGGTCATAAAAAACATGTTAAAAAATATGTTGGTTTGTCAACGTTAATATACCCTACCGGAAACCAAAGAACTTGAGTAAGATCAATTTGTGCAATAATGCACGTAATGGAATACATATGTATATTAATATATACATACATCTACTGTACAGTAAGTGTTACCTACCTGTCTATAAGCCTATATATTCATCATCTATCTATCTGTATCTGTATCTATCTATTTACGTCTATCTATCTATCTATCTGCGAATATCTAACTTAATAACACGCGATTCATAAATATGCAAATACCCACAGGGGAAAAAGGAAACACTAAATATCCCATGAGCTTGGCCTATTTCCAGTTTCCTTTTCCCTGTGGATATCTGCTCTCTCTCTCTCTCTCTCTCTCTCTCTCTCTCTCTCTCTCTCTACTGTAAGTACTTCATGCGGTTTAGGAAAATTTGTATTTCATTACATGGTTCTTACCTGCCTGTAATAGTAATTTCCCGTTATCGGTATACGAGTAACAGCCTTTAATAATTGATGGTGCATATCTTCACTGTCATTCTCAGAAGATCAATAATACGGCAAAATATATGAACTCTGTCAATAAATACTGATCATGTGACGGCCGGTAAATAATATCCTGCGTTGCGAATGTGGCGGTATTACTTCAGCAAGTTCACTTGCCCCATACCAGTGCCCAAAATATCCTTTATCATATTTGTAATGAAGCATAGTATTCCCTACAAATTTCTATTTTAGACGTACTGTACTATTGCGGACACCCGATCCTGACCCTCTTAGTATCTGCCTGGTGCTGTCTGGCAACCGAACTGTAGTAGGCTGTTGCGTTTTATGAATGAACTCTGGTACTGTTGGTTACTCTGTGTTTGGGGTGGGTAACATACGTTTGGTATCATTTATGTTGGTTTATATTAAATTTAAACGATATTACACCTACAACCTTTAAATATTTAACTGACGTGATCTGTTACGAGTATGGCTGAAAAAAAAATGTTTAATGAGAAAAGCGACCAGGAAAAAAAAAATCTGCTACTAGGGGGTGTTATTACAGCCAACCGAGAAAGCCCGATGAAGCCACGTGTTTGTCCAAGTTTATATTACATCTGTCTATCAGTCTGTATCCCTGCCTGCCTACCTGCCTGCCTGTCTGTTAGCAGTATTATTGGATAAAGCCAGTAGATTATCCTTTTTTTCTTTTTTATCAATTTAAATTTTGAATAAACCATTCCGTACAAGCCCTTACAATCTGGGGAGCGCTGTCGCTGGAAGCCAAGCAGGAAGAGTCAGCGGACAGTGACTGACTAATTTTTCACAGTTACCCATCCATTTTACTGGTTTTCTCTGAACAGAAAGCCCACCCCGACTTAATCAGTGGCGTCACAAAAGGTGCGCGGGGAAGTCATGCGAGCAGTTCATCTCTGTCAATAGACTTTGAATTAGGTTAGGATGAAGTAATTCGATATTTACAGCATTCAGTAAAAGGTCAGAGCTACAAGGATAAAGTTTCGGCCACACGTCACGTCCGACACAGAGACTCATCAGTTTCGAAGCATTGTGACGAACAAGCAATAAACAGTAGGTCAGAAGTAGACTCCGTGGAGAGAATACGTCAGTACATCACGTCCACACGATTATTTAATTATCTGTCACCGTACTCTAACATCACAGGTGTCTAGTGATAAAGTGGACGGGCGTCTGAACCGATTGTGAGGCACGAGTGTTGCTGGCGTCACTTCATAAGCTGGTGGTTAGATTTTGCTGAATTTTCACACCATTGTCCTCCTGCCTGTGATCTCGCCTTGTTCCCGCTGCACCCTCCAAAGGTATGCTGTTTGGGTTTACTATATAGTCGCGGCGCACAATTCTGAGGTTGTCATTACCGTACCCTGGCAACTTACCATTCAAAAGTGCGACCGGTTTCGTATCATATTATGCACGAATCAAAATATTAAGCACGAATATTACTATACACGAACATATTACACACGAATCACATGCGTCTCATATAATACACGAAATCAAACGTACTTTTGAATGGTAGATGTCAGGGCACGATAATAACAACCTCAGAGTCGCTCGCCGCAACTATAATTCTGTACTCGTTTTACTCTAACTTGGCCCGAATATTCCATCCTTCCAACCTGAATGCTGAGTTGTAGCAATAGATTAATGCTAGAAAATGTAAGTCACAAAAAAGTGGTACGGAATGGGAGCCGCAGCGTTGTGCGTTTCTATCAATGACCCATGTGAAGTAAGCTGCAAAAGGACTAAAATTTGGGCCACTTAACGATGAAAAAATAATAAACTGTTTGATACAATGATAATCTAGGACGCTGTGGACAGTTGAGAAATTTGTGGTTTCAATAGAGGGACAGGAAGACAGAGAGACAGACAGATAGAAGACAGACAGACACAAGGCAAGGAGACAGACGGAGGAGACGAAGCGTGGCGTTATTATTAAAGTCTGACAAATCTAAACGTAGGGTTTTGGTGGAGTCAGCCCCTCCCTGCACTGTTGCCACGTTTCCGAGCTGACCTCTCCATCAGCGATGACCTTGACACTGTTTCCCTCTTGTGATCTCCGTTTTTCTAATACCCCCTATACCCCTGCCACCAACACCCCCTATACCCCTACCCCCAACAACACCCCCATCAACAACACCCGCTATACCTCCACCACCAACACCTCCTATAAATATAGGCCCCCACCATCAACACCTGTATAATAATTAGCCGTTGATAATTGCTATGCTATTTTATTGAGAGCATACGGAAATGTAACCTACCGTACCGTAACTGCTTGACTCTCTCTCTCTCTCTCTCTTCCCTCCTCCTCCTCCTCCCAGGTGCATTGGGAAACATTCTACCCTATTGCTCAAACTCCCTAATCTTACAATCCCATCTGTCTTAATCCTTCCCACTGCCTTCGTTCCTAAATCCCTTAATCGATCTATTTTTAACCTAAGTGTCCCCACACCTTTTAAACCATTTACCTCTCTGTCACTGTTCTCCACCATATGTATCAACTTGTATTATATTGTGTATAGAACTTTCATACTGTATGCTGTACTACTGTATAATGTATAAGAATACCCACTGTTTAGTGGAAATAAAGTTTTATTATTATTATTATTATTATTATTATTATTTCTCTCTCTCTCTCTCTCTCTCTCTCTCTCTCTCTCTCTCTCTCTCTCACGTGTCGCGTGAGTGCTGCCACCCCAGAGCTGTTTGATATATTTATTTTAATTATGAAAGGATCGCCTCTTCCCACTTTTATCCCTTCAAATTTTCTTGCAATTATACCCTCCAAATTAATTAGCAATGTTAGAAGTGTTGGGGAAGTAAATAATAATTAGAATATTTTTAGAGCAACACTGCCAAATTTTTATGCCACGTTTCTCTATTATCGTATAATATAGTATGCAGAATAGTTTTATTCTTCCTTGATACATGTCAGCACTTTCATTACAGTTATATTAGTATGAGTTATGTTTATGTATCATTCCTACTACACAAACCACAGGCGTTATACATCGTAGGGTTAGGAAACATGGCAACAGTGCAGGGAGGGCCTGACTCCACCAAAACCCTACGTTTAGATTTGTCAGACTATAGTGTAGTTGACTTCATAGCACTTTACATTTGTGCCCTAACTTTAAAAGCATGTCGTCTCATGTATAGCCAAGGTTCTTTGACGAGTAGTGAACTAACAGACAAACAGAAACACCCACACCCACCCACCCACCCACCCACCCACCCACACACACACACACACTCACACACACACACACACACACACACACACACACACCAAACACACCCTAAACAGAACCCACACAACCACCCGAAACACACCCCAAAAAGAACCCACACAACCCCCAAAACATACCCCAAACAGAACCCATACAACCCCCCCAACACACCGCAAACAGAACCCACACAACCCTCCAAACTCATCCCAAACAGAACTCAAACAATCCCCCAAAGACACCCCAAACACACCCTATACACACCCCAAACACACTCCAAACAGAACCCATACAACCCCCCCAAACACACCCCAAACAGAACCCCTCCTCTCTCTCTCTCTCTCTCTCTCTCTCTCTCTCTCTCTCTCTCTCTCTCTCTTTCATCAGTGCCACCACGTGAAGGCGTCTATAGGGTTTGTGGTAAAAGTCTACGGACATAGAAGCCACGATTCAGGTAAAAAGTCTACGGATAAAGCGACACAAGTTTCACTTCCGAAATATTACAGTGAAGGGTGTATAGGGCTCGGGAGGGACGGTGTAAGGGACTGTTTTTGGGGTGTATTAGGTATATGTATGGAGCGTATCTGGATTGTGTTTCGGGTGTGTGTTTGGGGTGTGTACGGAGAGTATTTGGGATGTATAGTATACACCCCAAGTACACCCCAAACGCACCCCAAACAAACGCCAAACAGAACCCACCAAACACACCCAAAAAAGCTCCCACAAAATCCCCCCAAACAAAACTCAAACAGAACCCACACAAAACCCCAAACACACCCCAAACAGAACCATCGCAATCCTCACAAAAGCAACCCAAACACACCCCAAACAGAACCCACACAATCCCAACAAACACACCCCAAACACAATCCAAACATATTCCAAACATATTCCAAACACACTCCAAACGGAATCCACACAACCCTCCCAACAGAACCCACACAACCCCCAAAACGTACCCCAAACAGAGCCCTCACAACCCCCCAGTGACACCGAAAACTGAACCAACAAAACTATCCCCAATAACACAGCAAACAGAACCCACACAATCACTCCAAAACACCCTAAACAGAACCCACACAACTCCCCCAAATGCACCCGAAAATGAACCAACAACCCCCTCCCCCACCCGTCGACTTACACCCCCACACACCCCAAACAGAACCAAAATAACCCCCCCAAATACACCCCAAATAGAACCCACACTACCCCCGCAGACACACCAAAATCTCACGCCAAACAGAACTCACACAACCCTCCCAAACACACCCCAAACAGAACCCATGCAACCCTCCCAAACACACCCCAACAAGAACCCACAAAACTCATAAAACAGAACCCAAACAACCCCCCAAACACACCCAGAACAGATTCCACACAACCACCCAAACTCACCCCAAATAGGATACACAGAACCCCCCAAACACACCCCAAACAGAACCCACACAACCCCCGAACATACCCCAAACAGAACCCACACAACCCCACAAACGCACCCTAAACAGAACCCACACAATTCCCCCAAACACACCCCAAACAGAACCGATAGAACACTCCCAAACACACCATAAACAGAACCCATACAACCTCCCCAAACACACGACAAACAGAACCCACACAACCCCACGAAACACATCCCAAACACAACCTACACAACCCCACAAACATACCCCTAACAGAACCCACACAACCCCACCAAACACACCCAAACATAGCCCACACAACCCTCCCAAACACATCCCAAACAGAGCCCGAACAACCCCCCAAAAAACACCACAAACAGAACCCACATAAACCCCCTGCACACATCCCAAACAGAACCCATAAAACACCCCCAAACACACCAAAAACAGAACCCACACAACCTCCCCAAACACAAACCAAAGAGAACCCACACAACCCCACTAAACACACTGCAAACACAACCCACACAACCCCCGAACACACCCCAAACAGAACCCACAAAACCCAGCCAAACACACCCAAACAGAGTCCACACAAACCCCCCCAAACACACCCCAAACAGAACCAAAACAACCTCCCCCCAGACACACCCCAAACAGAGCCCACACAATCCCCCAAACGCACCTCAAACAGAACCCCCCTCTCTCTCTCTCTCTCTCTCTCTCTCTCTCACACACACCCCCATCAGTGCCACCACGTGAAGGCGTGTCTATAGTGTTTGTGGTAAAAGTCTACGGACATAGAAGCCACGGTTCAAGTAAAAAGTCCACGGATAAAGCGACCCAAGTTTCATTTCCGAAATATTACTATGAGGGCTGTATCGAACTCGGGAGGGGGGTTGTATGGGACTGTTTTGTGGGTGTATTAGATGTATGTATGGAGTGTATCTGGGTTGTGTTTGGGCTGTGTGTTTGGGATGTGTATGGAGTGTATCTGGGATGTATAGTATACACCCCCAAGTACACCCCAAACAATTCCCAAACACACCCCAAAAAGAACCCACCAAACACACCCCAAAAAGAACCCACAAAATCCCTCCAAACACAACCCAAACAGAACCCACACAAACCCCCAAACACACCCCAAACAGAACCATAGCAATCCCCACAAACACAACCCAAACATACCCCAAACAGAACCCACACAACCCCCACAAACACACCCCAAACACAATCCAAACACATTCCAAACACACTCCAAACGGAACCCACACAACTCTCCCAAAAGAACCCACAAAACCTTTACATAAACACACCGAAAACAGAACCCACACAACCCTCAAAAAACATCCGAAACAGAACCCACACAACCCCCCAAAAGCACCCCAAACAGAACCTACAACTCCCCCCAAACATACCCCCAACACACCCGAAACAGAACCCAAATAACCCCCCAAAACACCGAAAATCGAACCCACACAACCCCCGCAGACACACCAAAAAGACACCCCAAACAGAACTCACACAATCCCCCCAAACACACGCCAGAAAGAACCCACGCAACTCCCCCAAACACCCGCCAGAAAGAACCCACGCAACTCCCCCAAACACACTCCAAATACACCCCAA